>NC_088873.1:20361050-20670935 GCF_032884065.1 Artemia franciscana | reverse complement strand
CAGCAAACTGTTCGTGCTTTCATTGTTTTATTCTGTTTTTGGGACGGTAATTGCTGTATTTTTGTATAGCATTCTAGTTCTTCTGTTTTATTCTGGCTGGTACTGTGATTAGTACGAACCGTTCCTTTGGACAAATAGTTTCAAATTTGTACATGAGCCATCTTAAAGCGCCAATTTTCCTGTTCTCTTTAATTACCTATTTTCTATTAGTGTCTCAACTGCATTTTTTTTTTCTGTTTTCCATTTGGCATTACTTGGCTTATTCTCCCCGGTTCACGGCTATTTCTGTTTCGATAAATTTTTATAACAGTATCTAATTGTTGTTTCCTTTGTGGACTATTGATGCAATATATTTTGGGCATTTATTTAAACTTGTTTTGATAAATTCTTCTAAAGTTCTCTATTCGCTTTTAAGTTCTGGGTTGTCTACCTCGATTGCTCCCACCAATATGCAGATGCAGTTCAGTGGGCGTATGAACAAATCGACGTTATTAAGAGATTAGCTACGAAATTTTCCGCTGATCTGGAGTTCGTGACCACAGCTCAAGGTATTATTCAGTTTCCAGCGAAATTGAAATTTAAGCTATTACTTCGATGTAAAATACAAAAATTTAAGAAGGCGGAATTTTTTTTTCTAGCTTAAGGAAAAGCAATAACTTTTCATTCTTCAAAGGAGTTTACTCATTAGTTTTTATCAGAAAGTAAAAGAGTATATAATATAAACCAAAACGAAAAGATACTATCGGTATTTCAGTGCGGATCTTTACCGTATCTTACTCTCTCCTTCTCTCTTTCCGGCTATCTTTCTCTATATCTCTCCTTCTTTCTTGAAAAAAACTTTAAACCGTCAAGGTAAAAATAATAGCATACGTATAATTGAACCACAATCTACAGCCAAAAACAAATTAATCATAGTCAATTTTCCCTGTGCTAGCTTTTGAGGGTACAAGTAAGTATAAAGAGCATTTATTTTATATTCAATTTATGAACTTCAGCTCTTTTTCAGAATCTGTGATGGAAAACAAAGTTTATATTTTACTCTCAAAGACTCTAAAATGTCTAAACTGAAACTTCTAAATGTATGATTCAACACCATCGATAAATGGCACTTTCAAAGATGAAAAAGAATAGAGGCTTATTTCTACAAAATCTAATTTCTTAAAAAAAAGCATACGTATAATCGACTACAGAGCAAGTACACAGAACATTTTTTTATGCTCAATTTTTGAACTTCACCTCTTTTTCAGATTTGTTGATACCAAACAAAGTTTATATTTTACTTTCAAAGATTCTGAAATGTCTAAACTGAAACTTCTAAACATTGTTTTGACGCCATCTATAAATAGAACATTCAGAGATTAAAAAAGAATAGACCCCAATTTCTGCAATGTTTCGTGACCAGATATTGTTATTAAACTGAATTCACGCTTATCTAGAATGAAATTTTGACTGCGGAAGAATAAAATATCCGACCCTTATTTTTCCATGTATAAGAAGAAAGTGGGGGTATCCAGCTACTCTACTGCAAAATGCTAGAGGTATTTCTGAAATAACTTAGTATTCTAATATATGTTATGTTTGATAGCATTAAAATCTTTTAAAGACTGCTTGATATCTCATAGATGTATAAACGCTGTTAGAAGAACTAATAAAAGGATCCAAAATTACAGTCCTAAATTTTTAATATATGTTCTATCGGTGTCGTTGTCAAATACTGCTTTATTAATGCGATAAACTACATCTCAAAGATAACGGAAACAATATCAAATACTGATATCGAAGTATTGATATCAAAACCATCGGTATCGTTTTTGATGACATCGTTATTTTTGTTATCAAATAACGAAAACGATAACTAAAGTGGAAGAGATTATTTCAAAAGACGATTTAAAAAACAAGTAGCAACATTTGTTTTATACTAATTCTAGTTAATTCCTTTTAATTTATTGTGATATCAGAGTTAGATCTTTTTTTATTTTAGGAACTCTTTTTATTTTATTTTTATTTTTTATTTTTAGCTATGTGAGCTATGGTTTCTATTTAGAATTGAAGTGTAGATATTAAATCTACCCAAGGGAATATTGCAGTTCAAAATAGGAGACATGCTTGTATTAAAAGTAGCAATCCAGCATCCGTGTAAATTATTTTATTCGTGGTTCCAGGGCTCACTTGAGTTAATGTACAATCAATCAAAACGCTGTAAGAAAGGAAAAAAAAAAGATTTTTTACGCGAACAAAAGTTTAGTTTACGCGACTGAATTAACGCAACAAAAAAGTTAATGTGCTTAACCGGTTTACAGTCTTGTGTATCTTTCAGGTAATTATTTAATTACTTAAACCGTGATTTAACCCCACCTATAAATGAACATTTAAAGAGGAAAAACGCATATAGGCTAATTTTTGCAAAACTTCAAGGTCGGATTTCACGGTTAACCCGACTTCACGCTTATATACCTAGAAAAAATTTCTACAATGGGAGAGTGGAATAGTCAATACCAACTTGTGAAAACCTGACCCCTATTTTTTGTTCTCTCTCTAAGAACAAAGCCAGGGCATCCAGTTTCTCTACTGCAAAATACTAGAGGCATTTCAGAAATAGTTTAGTATTCTGATAGGTAATATGTGTGGTTGCATTAAACCATTTTAAAGACTGGTTGGTATGTCATAGATGTATAGGAACTAACAAAAGGATCCCTAAATGTTCATTGTATTTTCATTGGCATCGTCGTCAAATACTGCTATACTAATATGATGAAACACATCTAAAAGAAAATATCAAAGTGGTGACGTCAAAAACTTCGATAACGACTTCGAAGTTGATATCGCTATCGAATAACGAAAACGATATTTAAAGTAGAAGATGTTACTTCGAAAGCCATCTCAATAGACAATTAACAAAATTTGTTTGATACTAATTAGAATTTTCATTCATATTAATTTATTTTAATTTAATTTATTTTAATGTATTTAATTTTTTTTTTTTTTAATTGACTGATAAGGGCTATAGTTCTATATGGCTATGGCTTTTATTTGCAATTGAAGTGTAAATATCAATTCCATCCACGGGAATATCATAGTTCCAAATGGGGAACGAACTTGTCCCACAAATAACAACCGATCATTCCTATAAATTATTGTATTCATAGTTTCAGGGTTTAACTGACTTAGTTTGAGATTCACCGTGCAAAAAGTGGGGTTGAAAAGTAGCAATGCTATTTGGTTGATGTTGTCTGAAAATACAATTTTTATATATAAAAATAATTTTGCTCAAAGAAAACACATGTCAAAACACAAGTTGTGCTCCGCCGCGCAAAAAGGGGGGTAGCATAGCAGCAATGCTGCTTGGCAGTATCCATTGCCAAGTAAAATAATCTGAAAATACCAGTGCTTCCTTCCACCATCCCCGAATTTTCGGAGATTTCCCCTAAAATATGTCTTCTTGAAAAAAAAATAAAAAATTCTCTTTCGTTCAGGATTGGCCACCCCCTAGTGATAAATCACTAGTGAAAATCTACCCCTAGTAACTATCACTTTTATTTTACTTGACGTAACTTTTTCAGTACTTTCCCAAGTTTTTGTATCATTTAATTACTGCTCATCAAAAACCAGACGTAGCTCATTGAATTACTGACCTTTCTTCCTATGCTAGTAAAGTCATAATGTTTATAAGACTATACCATTCAAACAGTTCGTGGTAACGAACTGTAGTAAGGAGCGACCCGGATCAATACTAACCGAAACTCTAAAAAACGGAATTTTGATACCAATACTTACATCGAAAGAATCGCATTTTAAAAGTGATTTTAAATATGTAAGTTTCATAAAGTTTATTTTTGCCCATCAAAAGTTACGAGCCTAAGAAACACCCCTTAAGAATCATAGAATCTTAACGAAAATCACACCACCAGATTCAACGTATTGGAGAACTCTACTGTAGAAGTTTCAAGCTCCTATCTAAAAAAATGGGGGGCGAAGGATTTTCTAGCATTATTTAGAAAAACAATGAAAATATAAATATGAAAAAGTTTTTTCAACTTAAAGTAAGAAGCAGCACTAAAAATTAAGATGAACGGAAATTATTACGCATATAAGGGGTTCACCTCCTTCTAATACCCCGCTTTTTACGCTGAAGTACTTTTTAGTAAATTCAACTATTTATTCTACGGCCTTTGTGGTTCAGGGGTCATTTCTAAAGAATTGAAACAAAATTTAAGCTTTAGCGTAAAGAGCGAGGTATTGATGACGGGGTGAACCGCCTCATATACGTAATAACAACATACGAATACAGAAGTTCGTTACGTAAGTTAATTCGTAAGTTACGTATATTTTTTTACTAATAAAAACGTTAATAAAAAAATAAAAGTCCTTGTTGTCTTTTTAAGTAACCGAAAAATTGGAGGGCAACTAGGCCTCCTCCCCTGATTTTTTTTTCTGAAAATCGTCCAATCAAAACTATGGTAAAGCCATTTAGCCAAAAAAAATTGATATGCAAATGTTGTGTTATTATTCGTGTGTGGAGAGCCAAAATCAAAAGATGTATTAATTCAAAAACGTTCAGAAATTAAATAAAAAAAAAAGTTTTTTAACTGAAAGTGAGGAGCGGTATTAAAACTTAAAACGAACAGAAATTACTCCATATATGAAAGAGGCTGGTGCCTCCTCAACAGCCCGCTCTTTACGCTAAAGTTTTTTACTGTTTTAAAAAGTAGAGTTGAGAGAAAGAGTCAGACTTTATCTCACCAAACAACTGGTTGAATTGTGACACACTTTTCTTGTTTCGTTTAATTTAGTTTAGACACGGACCCACACAGTTCTCAATTATGTGGGATGCAGGATATCTGGGTTTAAACGAAAATTTCTTCTACTGAATTATCTTTATAGTTTTGTGCTTCTCTTTCAACCAATAGTCGATTAAAGAAATAAACATATATAGATAATCTTTCATTTAAAAAATTTTCCATCTCATAGTAAATTCAGTTAAGGATTTGTAATTAAAGAATACATCTTTAAGCAGTGGCCTATAATTGAAATGTAGTATGTGTAATTCTAATTCTGGAGAAGAGGTACAATTAGCCCCAGCTACTCTTCATACTAAAGACCACCCATTGCTCATGGCACACGGTAGCTTAAAGCAATCTTTATTTTTCCGCAGGAATTGAAGATGCATTCCAAAGAGGAAAAATTGCCAGTCTAGTTGGTGTTGAAGGAGGTCATCTAATTGGAAGTAGCTTAGGAGTGCTAAGAACCATGTACGAACTTGGAGCAAGATACCTGACCTTAACCCATAATTGTAACACGCCATGGGCAGATCAGTCAGGAAAAGACAGACCAGGAAATGAACCAGAGTTTGATGGTTTAACATCGTTTGGAATGGTAGCCACTTATTTCAGCTGAATTGTGTTAAAAGAAATCAAACCTAAAAAACAAACCTACATATAGCGGGGAAATACAAAGGCGCACAAAAATTCTCGTATAAGTAAAGTGCGATAAGTAAAGTGCCGATAAGTAAAGTGCGATTATCAAAACGTATAAAAAGTGGTAAAATTCTAGTTAAGACAATATATAAAACAAAAAAAAAGAAACCTCAATATTTCAGCTTACATTTGACACCTTTATCAGGGAAAAACTTTACTAAACAAAAACCAAAGCATAAAAAAACAACTTTAAAACTTTTTAAGAACTAACACTTTTTCAGTTTCTTTCCTGTATGTTTTTGCTGTAGTTCATGTATTTTTTAAGATTTTTATAATAGTAAGAACTAGCATCCTAGTTGTGCGTTTTCGAGTCTAGACACAATGTAACTTCAACAGAGGGAAAGGGGTTAACGAATTTTGGTATTCAGGACATATATCAGAATATGTTGCTGGATCTCAGCCAAGCTGGGTGGAAAGAAAACATCGGCTGGTAATTCTAGTAGTACCTTTACGAGGTCCCTACTTGATCAAACCTTATGCGGAAATGATCCTCTACTTTCTTATCACCGTTGAATCAGTGTAAATGGTTTCCTTAAATCATCAATCGAAGTGGATTGCTAGAACAGAATAAATCATATTTTGTGGGAGAAAAGAGCTAATGTTTTCCTTTTTGAATCCTTTATTGACTTTTGGAGTCAGTTGGCCTTTCTGGAATATGGAAGAGGGGCAGGATAGATTATTATACAGTAGTTAGTACATATGCTCATGTGGGCTGGTCAATTTCAATCAAAAGTAATGAGAGGTAGCAGCTAATGTTCTACTGGTGGCCTAAGGCGAGTCAAACCTTTGTTTGTGTGTGGGGAGAGGTATCTAAATTTTATTCATCAGAGTATCTACCATCAGGTTTTGGGTGTCAACTAACTTGATCAGATTTAAGAAATATCTTAGCTTTCCCTTTTCAAAGTCCAGGTTTAATTCAACCTCTCAAATTCTGTAGCAGAGAAGTGAGATGTCCCGAAATCACGGTCATAATCATGTCTACCAATTAAGGCAAAAAAATATGACAAGGAAGAGTTAGGCTCATAATTAGGCCTTTATATGGTCTGCAGCATATTCAAAGCCTATTTCAAAAGTATATATTCAAAAGTTTGTTGTATCAGCCTAATTACCATACAGGCTTGTGGAATTCATTCAACAAGACTGGTGGCTGTCAGTGTCTATAGTTGTGATATCAAACATGCGTCCAAGATCTGACTTCTGTGATAGAAATGCTACGTTCTTGTTATGGGTATCCATTAGAGTAGCCATGGGTTCCAATTAAATTTTAAGGATTAGCAACCAGGAAGTTTGTTCGACTTTTAGAGGGTTCATCTCCGTCCGACAAACATTGCCACACGTATTATTCTAAACTGTGGCTCATGATTCATCATTGCCTCGAAACTTTCTTTGTCCTGAGACTGGAGGTCTAATTCACCTTTATCCAGTTTTATTTGAAGATCACTTATATGTCACCTGCCATAAAACCAATATCCCTTGTAAATATAGAAAAAAGTTATATTTTATTCGCTGGTGCATAAAGATAAAAATTAGCCTTATTGATTAAATCAATAAGATTTATTAGGAATGGCCTTGGTATACTGAATACTGAAGTCATAATTTTGACCCGTAGTGTATTTATTATGCAAATAACGATTTGTGGGAACGTCTAACCATGTCGGTTGGTGCATAAGGGTCTCCTCACGAGAATCCCAAGAGTGCTGTAAACAAAAGACGTTCAATCACGGATAATTCGGAAATCAAAGCACCAGTCTTGAAACGTCACCCAAGTTTCGCTCTGTCGTTCACCTCTTCTGATGCCCAGGAGGGGCCCAGTGCGGCATATCTTAAGGCAGTTAGCCTTCACCCATCCTAACCATTTGACCCCGAAAACACCATGGACAACTTATAATTTTGTCGATCAGGGGTGACAGTGTAATTTTTTCTTGAATAAACGAGTTGGTTTTGATATCAGCAAAGCTAATGCCAAGGGCGAGGTTGCATGCAAGACAGTTGTTTTCAAATTCCTTTAATTCCAATCCACACGCATACTTAGCCGGCACCTCTGTTATAGGTAGCATAGATTGGTCCAAAATCATGGCTGTTAGAAATTAATGTCTAGTTAAGCCCACTTGTCAAAGGAGCCCAAATGAGAAAAGAAAATCGATCCCATGGCTAGGCAACTGGCTCTAGTCTTAGAAAATTATTTAGAGTGTGAATTACCAATTTAAATGATGAAAGATTTAAACTAGAATACAATTTAAATAGAACGTGGCACCATTTATAATGAAAATTACTTTGTTTTTGCATTAACACCTTTAACCTAGAAAAATTTGTTGGATTAAAAAAAAATCTAAAAAATAGAGAAACTTCGATAAAAACAGGATTTCACTTTTTTGTTTTTAATCAAATCCTTTCTCTTCTATTATTAATAAAGTAAAAAAAGCCGTAAAAGACGTTATTCAAAGAAAGGTAAGGAGCTACACGAAAACTTAAGACGAGCATAAATAAAGTCTTATAATAATTCAAACTTAAAACTTTCAGGGATTACTATCAAAGTAGAAAAGAATAAAAATAAGAAGAAATAAGGTCAAAGAAGAAAGAAATGACCACATCAAACACGAAGATAATAAATACTAACATAGACGAATCAATACACCCTTAACAAGTAGAAATCAAAACTACTGCCCAAATCAAGCTTAAAATGAACAGAAATTGCCACAAATAGGAGGTTGACCCCTGATTCAAAAATTAGACTCTATTTAACAGATGTTTGTTTTTTTCTTTTTCAATATTATAATTAAGGAAAAATGTTCAAATTATAATGGTTTTCAGTAGAGTGAAAAAGACACAATAGTCTGCCGAAATTTTACGGGGGGGGATATAGTGTAAAAATTTCTGTTTGTAGTAATGTCTGTTCACCTGGAATTTGGCTTGAGCATTCATTTTAATTTCTACTCGTTTTAAAATTTATTCATTCATTTATATCAGTATCTATTATCTTTATGTACTGTTTTAAAAATAGAGTTAAGAGAAAGAGTCAAACTTTAGCGTAAAGAGCGAGGCGTTGAGGAGGAAAAGCCCCTGTCATATACGGAGTAATTTCTGTTCGTTTTAAGTTTTAATGTTGCTCCTTACTTTCATTTAAAAAAACTTGTGTTTTTTTATATAATCTCAAGTTAAGTCAGTAAGGTGTATAAGGTGATCTGAGTGTTGTTTTGGTTGTTTTCAATATAGTTATTACAAATATTTCATTCAATAAGAAATCAAAATTTAGGACGGTTCTTCGACTAAGCTTTTGATTTAACACTAATTTCTAGATAATATACTCAAAAGAATCTCCCTGGGAGAGTTTTCAAAAAATTATACAGGAACGAAAATAGAATAAATTCATAAATATATATCAGAAGCATCGCAAACCCTTTTTTGTTACTGACTCTTTAAACCCTTTTATTTCTGACATCGACGTGAACATACGCTCGGTGTGGCATAAAAAAAATATCATTTTGAAAATCTGCATTCTCATAATTTCTTTTTAATAAGTTCATTATCCCCCTTAACATTCCTTAAGAGTTTCAGTTTAATACCCTGAGTCTTTCTTGAGATATTTTGTATATATCCTTTTGACAAAGTAGATGTACATAGTGTCTTTTGATTTGCTTCAGACAATTAATTTAGTTCTCTTTTTTTGAAACGTCACTGAACTTGTTTAGATCAATTTAGTTTCCTATTAGCATTGCCTCTGGCTTGAGGGCTTGACCTGGGATCTTGGTCCCTCAAATTAGAACTAAATTGATTGGCAGATAGCAAAACTATAGTGATTGTTATATTTATATTAATCATTATAAGTATATTAATCATCAAAGCTAGAAAGTAATTTGCAAAACTATTTAGACTATTTCAAGTATATCCATTGATGTCCAGAAAGTTGTAGATAGCTGCTGATCTTATATATATTTCGAACAAATGGATTTAAAACGAAAAAAAAATTAATCGAAACTATTTTGTTTTAAAAAAGAAAACGAAATTGAGTTAACGAAATTTAGTGTCGTTTCAACAACAAAAAATACAGTCACATGTATGTTCTATCGATAATTTTTTTCCAGAATGTTTGAAGAACATATTGATAAATTTGAACATGTCAATATTAGAAAAAAGATTAATCAGAGCCTGTCTCATTACCAATAGAGTGCAGGTGAAATTCTAACCCTTGAAAGGTTCGATGGATGAGCCAGCCCATGTCTTGGTGGCGGTGTGATTTGGCTCTGTATAAGAGTCAATATTTTATCAAAGGTTTTAATATAAATCTTGATTTTCTTGTCAAGAAATATTTTTTTCAAAATAGATTTTTTTCAGATTATATAGAAAAAGAATATTGTTGCTAAACTGTTTAAATTTTTCAAAGGACACAACTTATAATTTTCATTTGTCTTCTTCCTTTAAAATTACATCCCAATCCATCAAGCGAAGCTTATTTTTCATATGACTAATTTTGTCTTGGAAAACCTTCACACTTTGTGAACTTTGTTTATTCTTCATTCTTCTTCTCGTTTCTTCATTCTTTGCTTACAATTTTCAATTTAGGATATTGTACGAGAGATGAATCGTCTTGGTATGCTAATTGACTTGAGCCATGTTTCATCAACAACCATGCACGACGCCTTGACTGTTTCCCGTTCGCCTGTAATTTTTTCCCATTCTGGGGCAAGGTCCGTTTGTGATCATCCACGGAACGTTCCAGATGACGTATTATTCCGCTTGGTAAGCATAGTTTGGTTCAACGTATGACATTACAAAAAAATTTCTATGCAAGGCTTTCTTCGAAAACTCTGAAATGTGATCGTAATTCGAAATTGAAAAAAAATTTAAAATGTATGATTCTAGAAAGGTGGTATTCATTGGAAAAAATACCAACTTTCAAATAAGAAATAGACACAATAAAAGTGTGCGTGTCGCACTTATCTAAAATTAAACTTATTACTTTGAAAATAACCATTTCTTTGATAAGAGACGGACTGTTATCCCCTTAGTACTGATATGCACACCCTGTCTTATATATTCCTTCAGATGAAAAGGTGTAGGGAAGTACCCTTCCCTACAATTAATAGCAAAAGAGCATAACCATTCAGTAATTCCCTATACACGTTATATCAAAACATAGCAACCGCTATATTATCAAGGTAGTGATCTTTATATTGAGAGCATCATTGATTGGGGAATGGAATGATATTACTCTTTCGTTAATATAGTGTTTCTCTCAGAAGAGTCAATAGAACAAGATGATCCCATTCAGAATTTGTCTGAAGCACTTCCTATGAAAGGTTTGAAAATTTGCATTTGGTCTAATAGTTATTTGGTCTAATTCATGTTTAAGCTAAACACAAAATGTCTAGGGATCCACTAGAGCTGCACAAAATGGACTAAAATAACAGGCAAGCACACTTTCAATTGAGGTTCATGAGAAGCTTGCGTAATCAATGAAAAAATTATTTGTGGGGCTATTTTAAGTCTGTAAAAATAGCCCCACATAAGCTGATAGATGTCATAATCACTCTTTAAGTTTCTGTTAGCTGAGCAAGCTGCTTAGTTCAGTGACATTATATCAAGAACTGAGCTACTAAGAATAAGAAGTTACCAAGAACCGAGTATCTCTTAAAATGTATTGTATCAAAAAAGATGCAGCAAAGAGACCGAGATTAGACCGTTCAAGATGGAAAGGAAAAAAGAAGCGTAAGAAATTCAGTTTCCTTTTCTATTTGTTCATGTATATGCTCTTTTGTAAATCTGAAAATTACAAAATATAAAGTAGTTTACGTATTGTTTCACTAGAAATAAGTAATGAGATCAACAAAACTTCGTTTTTTTCGTGTATAAACTTGAGCTTCATGCTGGTAGTTTGAGATCTTTTTTGAGTACTATTTCGAACCATTTCAAATAAAAAGTGTAGGAGAAAAACATTGTTTCTGTATTTTGTTCATGAAATACGGTCACAATTATAAAACAATTTCTTTCCAAGAGTGGAATGTTTCTTCCAATATTTTTCCAGTTTCTTCGTCCATATTGCATTGCTGACCAGTACCTCTGGAAGACTCTGCAAATACCCAAATTTTCGAAGTCGTTTTCACGAAATCACATTGAGCAATGTTTGAGCATCTAGATACGACAAAACCGCTCTCGCAGGAAAACAATAAAAAAAAGTTTTGGAATTCCTGCTACTAGCCAGGGCTGCTCTTCCCTTATCAATTGCTATCAAAATGGACTGGTAAACTGCTGCAAATCTTAGCATCACTTAGAGCAAAATAGTCGATTTTAATTTTTCAATAATATGTTGATTAACAGATTTTACGTTCCTTAGGCTCAAAACAAAGGAATAGTTATGGTTGTTTTTTATCCTGGCTTTTCGGCATGCTCTTCAACCGCCACAATAGAGGACGTTATAGGTAAGTGAAAGTACATTAAGAGTGTTTCATTATTCTTTCAAGTCATAAAATTCAGAGTCTCATTATATAAGATGCACGCAGAAACCGTGAATTTAGCTGCTATAGTTGATCTTCGCGAGTTAGATGCTAGTTTGAAGCTTTGCGTAGTGTTTGTCTAAGTCTAAGAAGTTCTATCCTTCCAACGTACTACCGTTTTTCTCGGGAGATATAAATTTTGTGTAGTTGTGTTTGTATAGTTTAGTTGTCTGATGGTTCATTTATTGGATCCATACTGATCATTTCTTTGTCATACATGCTACATTCTAATCTTTTGCAGTGGGAGGGGAGGGGTGACAAGGCATTCTATCTTTTGAACTTTAGAAAAGATTTGTTTCAGTTATTTAAGTTAAGACACTTTGCTGTTTATCTTCAATTCATCACAACTGTTTTTTAAAACGTTCAAATCTATAGTTGACTGCATTTTTCGATTGCAATTAAGAGGTAAAATTAAAAGTATTGGATTCAGGAATAAATCGTGGTGAACTAGAAGTATACAACTGGAACCATAATTCCAGGAAATTTGGTATAATTTAGGAGAAAAAATGTATAAATACATATTATGAGGGACAATAGTATTTCTCCCATAGAATTTTTTTTAATAATATTGCCATATGTCAGACACAGAATAACATTCCTCCAATTCAACCTAAGGAAGAATTAAGAAGACCCTTTGAAAGCTACTTTTTATTTATTTTGATGTATGTTTTCTTTTTTTCAGCACACATCGAGTACATAAGAAACCTCATCGGAGTGGATTTTATTGGCATTGGTGGTGATTATGATGGTGTATCCATGTAAGCACTTTAGTCAGGTTCTGCACTTACTATACTTAATTCAAAACTTTTCAATAATTTAACAGTTTAAGCTGACTTGTAAAAACAAAATTTGCTGAACAAAAATTGATTTTGATACTTGCTAATGCAAGAGCATTTAGGAAAAACTACTTTTTACAGAATTATAAGTTAGCAAGTTTTGCCGCTTTAGTCGTGCTGAGGGACCTCTTTTATTGCAGTGGAAAATTTATTTCAAATATAAGTTCAGATTTATTACTTGGTCCCCAATACTATGTGGATCTATTCTCACTCGTCAAAGCTAAATCTTCAGTTTTATTGAAGTGAAATTCAGGCTCAAAAGTATAAAGTCTTTGAATTCTTAATATGTTGTAATTTCATCCACAAAGTTTTACTTCATTTTTTTTTTATGTCCGCTGAAAATGATCTTCAGAATAATGTCATCGTGACGAATTCAGAAGATTTATTCAGTGGCTTTTTACAGTTTTTTTTCTGCTTTTCGCTGTATTTTTGATATCTTTGAATTGTGCCATTTTTTCTTTTGTTGCGTGTTTCCTTCTACACAGGACTGGCAAAGCTAAGGCGTTAGCCAATATCTCTGCATTTCTTTAAATTTTTATTCTAGGTTTATATTTTTTCCCAATTTTCGTTTACGGTTGTCCTTTTATTTCACTTGTACATCCAGCCGCTGTGGGCTTTAAAATATAAAACAAACTCTTTTCTAGTGCACCTGTCGGACTTGAAGATGTTTCAAAATACCCGTCACTTTTTGCAGAACTATCTGTACGTGGATGGAATGAAGAGGAATTAGTTAAACTGGCAGGTGGCAATTTCCTCCGCGTAATGAGAGAGGCTGAAAAGGTAAAAAAACAACAACAATAATATCTGACTTAAATGAAGAAACTGATCTGGAATGCAACATGGAGCTATATTCATGTCTTAAACCCCTTCAAATGTATATGTTGCTTTTCAATTAAATGTGTACCAAGAGATCAAGCTTCACTCGGCCTCTGGTACTCAGTACGTGGCAGGATTGTACATATGAGATTCTTACTGTCACTTTCCGTCTAGCCACGGGTTATTGTGAACTTCTTGTTCAGCTTTTTCCCAATCTTTTAATTAAGCTGATATTAAGTTGTAACATAGATCAGTTTTTCATTTGTGATTCGTTGCGATTCTCGCCCGTTACGCGTCATTTTTGATTAGGATTCGATAGGATCCTAGGTATCGCTTATCTTTTAACCTAGATTTCGCTGTGCTTTTTTAAAATGCCTTTTGCTTTAGCTGTTTGGATTCATTCATTAACTTGTATAATTTTGCATGACATTGTACTTTTGATTTGTCTTCCAATCCCAGATATAGTTGGATAAAATTTTGTTTGTCTTGCTGTCGCTTGTACCATACCTTTTGCTTTAGCTTTTTGGAGTCACTCGTCATCTCGTATAATTTTGCATTCGTCTGCTTCCTATTCGACTGATCATACTCGTTGTCATATGTTTTGGTTCATGGGTCGATGTGATCCTCACTGTCGGTTGTCTTTTCAGCACAGATTTCGTTGTCCCTTGCGATGCTTCTTGTCGCTTGTCTTCTAACCGTAGGTTTCGTTTTGGTTCATTTTTGTTCATCATTACCTCACACGTTTTTTCCATGTCTTTTGTTTGATAGTCCAGGCGTCAAGACTTAAAAATGGGACACCTCCAGGACACATCGATTTCACGCAATCTGATAGTAGTTTCCAGTCATATTGAACTCGCTGATTACGATTACACATGGGAATAGGTACCTCCGAGGGGTGCTTAACCCTTAAAAATGACCTGAAATATTAAATAGTTCTATCTAGCGAATTTCACTTGCAGCCTCTTAAATTTTGGTCCTTTTAGCTACAGCTCAACTTAAATGAGCCAAATTGTAAGCAAGTTAGTGATTATAAAAAACTTTTCTAACCTGAATGTTATTTTTATTCAAAAAATTGAATAAAGTGTCACAATTAGTCTATTGAGAAATCGTTTATAATTGTTATAATCTTTAATTATTTGTAACCCACAAATGAACAATAGCAACTGAACAGGAACAGTCCTGGTCAAGGGTAAAAATAAAATAGAGTAGAAAGTCAAAATACATATTTGAAATAACAGGTCCTGGGTAAAGTCGAAAATACATCTATCCTCTTCTTCACTCACATCTTAGAGTGTGCACATGCCATTTGGGGGCTCATCAATGCTGTTAATTAGGAATGCTAGTGGCATGCTCAAAATTTGAACTTGAAACTAGAACAAGCAGCCTGAGATTCGTAACATAAACAATGGGCGAATTTCATAACTTAATGGCCTCTCTCCACAGACTGTGGGGGGTCATTTTACACCAAAAAACATAATTATTTGATTTTTCAGATATACTAAAGAAAATTTGGGATATTTCAAAATTTTGATAAGATAATTTTGGGCTAAAAGTGGGCATGGGAGGAGGCCTAGTTGCCCTCCAATCTCTTTGGTCATTTGAAATGGCAAATTAGCCCTAGAACCTTTAATTTCCGTTCGAATACACCCTCTTCCGATCTTCTACAACCATTATTTCCATACAATCACCTGAAAAAAAACGCATCCGTGATCTGTTTTCTGGAAAAAATAACAGAATTCCGCGTTTTGCAGATAGGAGCTTAAGACTTCTACAGTGGGGTTCTCTGTTATGCTGGATTTGATCGTGTGACTTTAGTCAAGATCCTTTAAATTTAGGGGCTATTTCAAAAATGAGGCAAATTTTCTCAGGCTCGTAATTTTTGATTGGTGACACTAAACTTGATGAATCTTATATTTGGAATCAGTTTAGTAAGCTGATTCTTTTGATGTATCTACTGATTAAATAAAAAAACAAAATTTTTGAAATGAAAGTAAGGAGCGACATTAGAACTTAAAACGGACAGAAATTACTCCTTATATGAAAGGGGCTTTTCCTCCTCGACACCTCGCTCTTTACGCTAAATTTTTATTGTTTTAAAAAGTAGAGTTGCGATAAAGAATCAAACTTTAGCGCAAGGAGCGGGGTGTCGAGGAGGAAAAGCCCCTTTCATATAAGGAGTAATTTCTGTTCGTTTTAAGTTCTAATGTCGCTCCTTACTTTCATTTCAAAAAACTTGTTGTTTTTATTTAATTTCTGAAAGTTTTTGAATTAATGCATGTCTGATTTTGACTCTCCGTACATAAAGTATTAAAATGAAATTTACATATTAATTCTTATTTTGGCTAAATGGCTTTCTCTTAGTTTTGATCAGACGATTTTGAGAAATAAGGGGTGGGGAAGGAGGCCTAGTTGACCTCCAATTTTTCGGTTACTTATAAAGGCAACTAGAACTTTTGATTTTTAACGAACGTTTTTATTAGTAAAAATTATACGTAACTTAAAAATTAACTTACGTAACAAACTTTTATATTCTTATATTTTTGATTATATATATGAGGGGGTTTGTCCCCTCGTTAATACCTCGCTCTTCACACTAAATCTTAAGTTTTGTCCCAATTCTTTAAGAATGACCCCTGAATCAGAAAGGCCGTAGAATAAATAGTTGAAATTACTAAAAATGATTTAGCATAAAGAGCGAAGTATTTATCTCCTTCTAAATACCTCGCTCTTTATGCTAAAGTATTTTTAGAACCCTTCATATGCGTAATGATCTCTGTCGACACCCTGCTCTTTACGCTAAAGTTTTTTATTGTTTTAAAAAGTAGAGTTGCGAGAAAGAATCAAACTTTAGCGCAAGGAGCGGGGTGTCGAGGAGGAAAAGCCCCTTTTATATAAGGAGTGATTTCTGTTCGTTTTAATTTTTAATGTCGCTTTTTACTTTCATTTCAAAAAAATTGTTTTTTTATTTAATTTCTGAAAGTTTTTGAATTAATGCATGTCTGATTTTGGCTCTCCGTACATAAATTATAAAAATGAAATTTGCATATTAATTCTTTTTTGGCTAAATGACTTTCTCTAAGTTTTGATCAGACAATTTTGAGAAATAAGGGATGGGGAAGGAGGCCTAGTTCCCCCCAATTTTTCGGTTACTTATAAAGACAACTAGAACGTTTAATTTTTAACGAACGTTTTATTAGTAAAAAATATACGTAACTTAAGAATTAACTTACGTAACAAACTTTTATATTCTTATATTGTTGATTATATATATGAGGGCGTTTGTCCCCTCGTTAATACCTCGCTCTTCACACTAAATCTTAAGTTTTGTCCCAATTCTTTAAGAATGACCCCTGAATCAGAAAGGCCGTAGAATAAATAGTTGAAATTACTAAAAATAAATTAGCATAAAGAGTGAATCTCCTTCTAAATACCTCGCTCTTTATGCTAAAGTATTTTTAGAACCCCTCATATGCGTAATAATCTCTGTTCGTTTTAAGTTTTAATGCTTCTCCTTACTTTCAATTGAAAAAACTTTTTCATGTTTATAATTTCATTGTTTTTTTTAATAGTAATGCTAGAAAATGCTGCGCCCTTTTCATTGAATTTCTCTTCCCCCATGAAATATTCCTCCAAGGAAAGATCCTCCCATATAGCTTCCTCCCCTGAACCCCACACCCAGACAAAAAAAAACCTGAAAACATCGGTACACTTCCCAATAACCATTACTGTATGTAAACATTGGTCAAAGTTAGTAACTTGCAGCCCCTCCCCCAGGGACTGTGGGTGGTAAGTCATCCCCAAAGACATAGTTATTATGGTTTTCGACTATGCGGAACAAAATGGTTATCTCAAAATTTGGATCCGTTGACTTTGGGAAAAAATGAGCGTGGGAGGGGGCCTAAGTGCCCTCCAATTTTTTCGGTCACTTAAAAAGGGCACTAGAACTTTTCATTTCTGTTGGAATGCGCCCTCTTGCAACACTCTAGGACCACTTGGTCGATACAATGACCCCTGGGAAAAAAACAAACAAACAAATAAACACACACCCGTGATTAGTCTTCTGGCAAAAAATACGAAATCCCACATTTTTTAGATTGGACCTTGAAATTTTTTCTGTAGGGTTCTCTGATACGCTGAATGCGATGGTGTGATTTTCGTTACGATTCGATGACTTTTAGGGGGTGTTTCCCCCTATTTTCTAAAATAAGGGAAATTTTATCAGGCTCGTAACTTTTGATGACAAAGACTAAATTTGATATAACTTATATATTTGAAATCAGCATAAAAATCCTATTCTTTTGATATATCTTTTAGCATCGAAATTCTGTTTTTTAGAGTTTCGTTTACTATTGAGCCGGGTCGCTCCTTACTACAGTTCGTTACCACGAACTGTTGGATATTAAAATTCTGTTTCTTAGAGTTTTGGTTACTATATATCCGAGTTACTCCTTACTTACAGTTCGTTACCACGAACTGTTTGCTTCAATGCTTTATCCAATTGTAATAATTATTTTCAATAAGAATTTTCAACAAAGAGGTTCAAACTTTATTAGTTGCCAATGATTTCTTTTATTTTTTTTAAATTGCGTGCCTTGTAGGAGCCTTGTAGCAGGTAGCGTTGCAAACTTGAAAAAATTATAAAAAGGCTTTCGAGACTATTTTTTCTAATCTTTCAATTCATTTTTAGGGTCAAGCACTCCTCGGCGGTAACTACTCTTGGATAGAATCGTAATCAGCGGGTTCGATATGACTAGATATGACTTTCGTTGCTCGTCATTTTCATTTACTATTCAATGTGATCCTCGCTGTGGCTTGTCTTTTAACCGCAATTTTGGTTGTGAATCATTTTTGATTATTCTTAATTCATATTTTTTTCCATTTCTTTTGCTTCAGCTGTTCGAATAAAGTGAGTAACCACTAAATTCGTTGTGAACAGTTTTGTTTGCAATTCGTTGTGATACTCGTTGTCACAAACCTTCTAAGACCACATTTTATTGTGCATTATTTTTGTTTGGGATTTGTTGTGATTCTCTCTGTTGCTTCTCTTTTAACAACATTTTTAGTTGCGTGTGATTTCAATTTTGATTCGATGTCATCTTCGCTGCCTCTTGTCATCTTGACCGCAAATTTCGTTGTCCGTCATTTTCATTTGCCATTCGTTACGATGCTTGTTGTCACATATCTTCTAACCGCATAAATCGTTGTCCTTCATTTTCATTCATTATTATCTCATCTATTTTTTCCATGCCTTCTGCTTTAGCTGGCTTTATTTTCGCTCATCAATACCTCAGACACTTCTTGGTATCATAGATACCAAGAAAAGTTCTCTTCCAGTTTTTCCCCAGTTACTATATTTTGCTTTATTTACGTTGCTATATAATTCAGCAGCAATCAGGCCTGTTCTATTGTGCATACCCTCTGAAATATCTAAGTTAAGTATTAGCATAATTATCATGCTATTTTTTAGTTTTAACTCATAAGATGGCAAATCAGCAATTTCAGTCGAATTAAGAATTTTGGCGTGAATTCAATTTCTCCTTCCTCTTTATTCTTCACAGAAACATAATTTTTATAGGATTTATGTTCTGCTGAAAAGTGGTCGACAATCTCAGCATTAATTTCACTTACTTCTTTTAGAAGCAGCGTTAGAATAACACGTTTTTTTTCATTACATTGTGCATTTGATTTGTCTTCTAGCCTTAGATTGTTTTGCAACATTTTCGTATGCGATTCAATGTAATTCCCGCTATCGCTTGTTCCATGCTTTTTGGTTTAGCTGTCAAGAGTGATTTATCATCTTGCAAAACTTCGTTGTAAAATTTCGGAAAGAGATCAATCTATTCGAAATTGAAAGTTCTACTGATCTTTTTAAGAGTAAAAGTGATTGGACGGCAAAGATCCCCCTCCCACAACCATTAATTCCCCAAGCACACCCAACCAAAATTTTTGTCATTTTGTTCAGCATAGTTGAAAGATCTAGAAACTATGTCTCAGGGGATGTCAAACCCCAACATCTTTCAGTGCAAGAGCTGCAAGTCATACAATTCACTCATTTTTCACATATACTATCTTTATAAAAGAGCAATAATTGTATATGTATTTATGTATGTATTTTTTTCCCAAAAACGGCTCCATATTTTTTCTGGAAAATTTGCATTCCGGGATATTCTGACCTAGAAAACGATCTAGATAGGTTAAAAGCTTGAGAAAATCCGTTAAGGGCCTTTATTTTAGAAGAAAACTGATGATTTTCATGCATACAAAATTTTACATTAAGTTGCTCAAAGAGCAAAAATATTTGCAAACATTTTGACAAATGATTACATCAATTGAAAAACCATAAAAAGAGAAAACCGAAAGTTTGAAGCTTAATAGAAATCGTTGTTAGAAACGAACTTGATTCAATATTCAAATATCTTTGAAAAGATACAACATGATAAGACATTAATTTGCGTAAAGAAATTAAAACCTGATAATCGCAAAAATATTTGTATATATTTTGACAAGGGATTAGAACTGTTTACCATTTGTTTACTATATGTAAACACTGGTCAAAGCTTGTAACCTGCAGCCCCTCCCACGGGGACTGTGGGAGCGTAAGTCGTTCTGAAAGACATAGCTATTAGGTTTTTCGACTATGCTGAATAAAATGGCTATCTCAGAATTTCGATCCGGTCACTTTGGGAAAAAATGGGCACGGGAAGGGGTCTAGGCGCCCTCCAATTTTTTTGGTCACTTAAAAAAGGCACTAGAACTTTTAATTTCTGTTGGAATGAGCCCTTTCGTGACATTCTTGGACCACTGGGTCTATACGATCACCCCTGGGGAAAAAACAACAAAAAAACAAATAAACACGCCTCCGTGATCAGGGAGGTATTGAAGAAGGGACAAACCCCCTCATATGCGTAATAGTTTTTGTTCATTTTAAGCTTTGATATTACTCCTTACTTTCAGTTGAAAAAACTATTTTTAAATTTAATTTCTGATGTTTTTTTAAATAATGCTGGACAGCCAGCGCCACCTTCATAGAAAATATCTTCCCCCATGACAAATTCCTCCATGGAAATTCTTCTACGTAAACCAATCCCCCAAACTCCCCGTCACAAGAAAAAATCCCCCCTGAAAATGTCGATACACTTACCAATAACAAATAGTATATGTAAACAATGGGCAAAGTTCATAGCTTGCAGCCCTTCCCCTGGGAATATGGGGGATTAACTCGTCCTTAAAGACATAGTTATTAAATATTTCGACTATGCTAAACAAAATGACTATCTCAAAATTCTGATCTGGTGACTTTGGGAAAAGTCAGGGAGGGGGCCTAGCTGCCCTCCAATTTTTTTGTTCACATAAAAAGGGCGCTAGAACTTTTAATTTCCGTTCGAATGAGCCCTCTCACAAAATTCTAAGACTACTGGGTCAATACAATCACTTCTGAAAAAAAAAATAATTAAACACGCAACCGTGATTTTTCTTATGGCAAAAAATACAAAATTCCACATTTGTGCAGATAGGAGCTTGAAACCTCTATAGTAGGGTTATTTGATGCGATGAATCGGATGGTGTGATTTTCATTAAGATTTCCCCCTTTTTTTGAAAATAATGCAAATTTTCTCAGGCTTGTCACTTTTGATGGGTAGGACAAAATTGATGAAACTTATATATTCAACATCAGCATAAAAGCTTGATTCTCTTGACGTATCTTTTGGCATCAAAATTCCATTTTTTAGAGTTTCGATTATTATTTGGCCAGGTCGCTCCTTACCTACAGTTTGTTACACCGAATGTTTGATTAGTGGTTTACACCAGAATCGAACGCTTTCTCAGATCATGACCAGCGAGGCATAGCATTTTTCTAATTTCAGACTATCAGCACAATTGCGATGATTGTATGGAGATATTCATGACATATTTATTTTTTTTTTTTTATTCAAACAGGTAATCGGGCACAGAACACACTGAATTTATCTAATCAATTAAGAGTGCTTTTTGTAATTTATTAAGTACCGGAGACACAGCAGTAGGTCAGTACAAACTGCACTTAGACGGTGATTTGCCCATCTTAATGACAGGAGCTATTAGTGGCGTGATTTCCGTTAAAGGCCTTGGAGGCGGGGAGGCAAAGTTGGAGCCAAAAGTCAAGTGAAAATGACTGTGAAATAAAAAGGAACCATACAGTACCATACAGGCAAAGTTATGATATTTAAGCTTATTTGTCTCTATGGATGCTTGAATTATGTAGGCCTATCTTCGTTTTGAACAGGTTTTTGAAGATGCTAAATTTCAGCTGGGGGCGGCAGTTGTATAAACACTGGACAGTAGATGTATGTAATTTGATGTGAAATCTCTAAAAAAAACAAGTAAAATAACATAATGATAAAAAAGAATGCAAGGAACTTACTAATTATCCTACTTAACTTAATTCACTAGAAACTCTATTTTTGATCTTACCTTTAATGCTGATAATTATTGATGATCATATTTGTGATTTTTAATGATCAGTCCTGAAATTCTTAGGAATTACTTGTAGATCACTCGTGCTTGTTCTTAATTCTAGGGTACAAAGAGAAAAATAATTTGAAACTCTTTTATTACATCCCTCATTTTCTCTTTTCAAAAAATAAAAAATTAAACCATTCCTTTTGCAGGTTAAATTAGACATGGAGAGTGAAGGGGTCCAACCTTATGAAGACATGATCGATGAAGATGAGGTTCTCAGCAGATCCAACTGTAGTGTGCCAAGACCCCTCTTCTGGAACGAAAAAACCCCAAATTAGTCCCTTTTCAAATTGTTATTTGAATGGATGTCTGATTAACTTTTGGTAAATAAAACTGGTCATATTTTCCATGCAGTGTGTTCGAATGATAAACGGGCAAAATATCTGGAAAGAAACGAACAAAAAAAAACAAATAAACAAACGAGCCCATAGTTTGAAACAAAATTGTCTCTGAACCTAAACTACAAGGAAAATTTGTTGCGGAGGTGAACAAGGGTCATTATGGTACTGATTCATAGAGTCTTATAATCCAACAAATTAGAATTATGCTGTAATTTTCTTTGTAAGGTTTATACACATTCATTGAAACCAAAAGGTTTACACGGGCACTGCATCGAAACGAGATAAGATAGTATTTCGAGTTATGCTTTAATCTTTGAACTTCTCTACAAGGTAAGCTGAGTTTTTTATTTGAGATTTCTGTGTCCTTAAAAGAGGCAGAAAATTGGTGGCTAAAAGATTTCCTACTCTCGTAGCTGGTGAACCATAGCATGCCGCGATAGAACGCAACTGGATACCTGTTTAGGGGCTTTTGCAAAAACCGTAAAATTTGAGAGCAGAGCAAACTTTGGAGTAAAAGTTTCTGTACATATGAGGTATGCTTAACCATTCATCTTTTAAAGTTTCTAGTTTTTTCTCTTAGATTTTCTCTTTCCCTCACCCGGGGCCATAAATTCAGGCGGAGGAGGAAGAAGGCCAGGACTAGTGTGAAAGGGTTGAAGACCCAGACTTGGACTACGGCCTCTGCAAGTTGACGGAGACGAGTGGCTTGCCACCGTCAGTGAGTCAGCCAAGAAACCATCTCTTCAAAAATATAAATACAGACTCTAAAGATTGAAATGGAAGTGATTACGCGTACGGGGAAACCAACAACCCCTGTTATTTGATGTTGATAAGGAATGAGAATGGTGATGAATTTGCTGGGAAACTGAAAACTATAATTGGCCTAGGACAACTCCCAGAGGGGGCAAGGGCTTGATATCGGCGAAAAACCCTCAATATTGGCATACTCAATACCTATCTAAACCTGGCAAGATTGATCTGGTGTTAAAACAGATTGATAGATAGAAATGGGGTGTAGTCAGTTTGTCAGAGACTCACCTTCCTCAAACCGGAGAAGAAAACATCCATGAAACCGCTTTTCTACAATTGGGACGTACTAGTAGCGTTCATAGGCAGGGTGTAGATTTCATATTCTCTTTGGACGTCAAAACGTCATTAATGACCTTCACTTCTGTATCCAACAGAATAGCACCCATCCGCCCGAAAGGACCCATCAAAAATCTCTCAGTCGTCCAGATATATGACCAGGATTCAGCTCGAAGTAAATAGGAGTGCGACCAATTCTACAGCTACAAAGTATCACTGACCAGATCCTCAAAGATTATATATTTATCATATCGGGTGAAATTAATGTAATAGTTGGCAATCGCCATGCTGGTGAAAAGATTTCATGGGCCCACAGGAACAATTCTGTCTTAATGCAATGGGAGAATGGCTTATTGACTTCTGCAGAGAGAATGAGCTCTACATTACCATTTAAGCACAGAAACTGCCAAAAGGTAACATGAAGATTCCCTGATTGAGTCACCGAAAAATGATCGATTGTGTTTTGATATCCAAACGATGGAAGTCGTTAGTAATGGACACAGTCTCATTAGACGATGGAGATTTTTACTTGGACCATACACTCCTGGTGTAAACTCAAGTTGAGGTTAAAACTTCTCCCAAAGTCTCAAAAATACCCAGCTTCCGAACAAAACGCCTCAGTGACCCCACCAAAATAGCCACATACATCTCTAGCCTGTCTACAAAACTCTGTGACATCCTGAGTACATCCACTCCATTCAAAACTCCCGAAGAGTTTGATCGATTGGCCTAACATGCTACCTCTGCAATCCTAAAGATTGCAAACGACATACTTGGTAGAAAACTCAAAAACGAAAATCCAAAAAGAAATATTTCGATTGTATGACCAAAAAGGCATGCATAACAACAAATCTGACCAAAGCAGCCTAGACACCTACAAACATCTCAAACGGAAAGTTTAGCGTGAAATTCCTCATTGCACTTCCTGGCTGAACGGCCTTGAGACGAAGACCTAAGGACCCTAAGGGTCTAGTGCCGCATCCTTTGCTTTTTTTTACCCTTTTTTGTACTCACATGTATTCCACTGTAAACATAACTTATTTACAAACTCCTGAAAGTGTGTCATTTTCTATAATTACTCTTTCCTTTTGTTCTCTGCATAATTTCAAATTTTTTCCCTTTTTGAAATTTTTTTGTTTGTTTACACGTGACGTCATTTTTCTGTAGTATTCATGCATTTTTCAGGGCTAGCAGGTTAACTTACCTAAAACCAATCCATGTCATTTCAAGTGCTATTCCACAAACTTCTGAAATCGTTTAATCTCGAGGATAAATAATTGGGCTTGTCAGATAATACGCTTGGAATGTTCAAACGCTGTATAAAAGGCTACTGCAGAAACTAAATATTTTCATGGGATATTCAGATGAGGTCTCGGGTAACCACACCTGCCTGGGGCATGAGGAGAAGCCCTAAGGAGCGTCATCGATTTTGAACCTTCATTGTCGTTTTCAATTCACTGAATATAAGAAATTAAAATCTTCTATGAATTGAAAAAAGACCTAACCACGTTAATCACCGACGCAGACACAAGAAATACAATTGTTATTAGGGACGCCCTCGACTATGATAAAATGCTTAGGCCTATTTGATATATAAAAATACTTACTAAGAAATCAAAAACTACACCAATGATAGATGCACATCAATTGAGGAAAGAACTTATTACTACTAATTTAGTGCCATCCATCCTCATGGGATGTCTTGGGGTTATTTCTTCTGAAATCTGATGAACTAGGGCTCGATATGCTGTTTTGTCAAGTGCAGTTTGGGATAGTTGGGCAATGTGTTGTCTGTCAAAGTTTTCGATCCACCTATTGCGAGGTTTTTCCCGTGATCCAAGTCCTTCAATTGTTCCTTCAAGCGCAATCTTGGGCAGATGTTCGGGATTCAATCGCTTAATGTGACCGGACCGGCGCAGTTTATGTTTTTGGATTTTGATCCGGTTAGTATTTTGCGACTTGAGCCTTCTTCGGACTTCTTTGTTGGTGACATGATTAGTATATCTGATCTTGGCTATCCGGTCCAGACATGTCCTTTCAAACGCAATGAGGTTGGGCTCGTTTTGAGCTTTTAATGGCCAGGTTTCACATCCATACAGAGCAATGGGTATAATCAGACTGTTGAACAGATTCACTTTTAGATGGTTCGAGAGGTGGCTAGATTTCCAAATATTTAAAAATCTTTTGAAGCTAGAGCTGGCAAGATTCGAAGCGGCGTTTAATGTTGGCAGTGTGGCAGTTGTCAGCTATCAAGAGAATGCCAAGGTATAGAAATTGATGGACTGTATCCATTTGTTCACCGTCTACTACTACTGAGGGAGGTTTGTCATCTTTTGTCCTGACGTCACCAAGACTTTGGTCTTGTTTGCATTAATCTGCATACCAAACGGCTTCGTTGCTAGAGAGATGCAGCCAGCCAGTCTTTGGAGCTCTTGGGAGGTAATGGACATCTGGTCGATATCATCTGTATATTCTAGTTTGTAAATTAGGATTGCGGGTATCAGGGAGAGGATGGCATGCAGAAACAGGTTTGACCAGTGTGGCAAGAATATGCATCCTTGCACGACTCTATAAGTTGTTGAGAATTTACCAGAGAGCCCATCGTGGTCAGTACTTAACTTGTGAATTGGTTGTGAATTGGCCTCAATGATAATGACTATTTTATCTGGGACAACATAGTGTCTTAGAACATGCCACAAGCCTTTCCTCCATATTAGGTCAAAGGTCTGTCGGAAGTCAATATAAAGCTGACAGAGGTCTCAGTTAAACTCAGTGAACCGTTCCATCAGATGACGCACTGAAAGATTGGCTTTTCTCTAAAGTATTGGATGAAATTTTTAAGATTTCCTAAGCCCTTTTGATATCTCATAAGTTTTAACCTTGAGTAAAAATAAAACTTTCTGTAATGGTGGTGTCAATTTAATTTTCTTTAACTCTAGGTTTTGTACATACCGAATAAAAACTGAATGCCTAGTAATTAAATACATACGTCCCATGGATTAAATGGACTGATAGAACGAAGTTGAAACTTAAAAGGAACAAAATTATCACCCCTCTACTTGTGTCGTCTTGAAATTGACTAGCGCTGTAAAGATAGCAAGAAAATAGAACAGGCATTGTTCTCTCACTGCTTGAAAAAACAGCCACCAAGTGGAAGGTACCTATTACAAATTATCGCCTCCTGGCCTCTAGAGGATATGTATCCATTAAATTTGAAAGTGAAATGCTAAAAGCTTGGAACAAAACAGTGCAGAGGTAAATTTGTGTTTGTTAGTGGGTATTCTTTTCGCTTACTTGACAGTATTTTCCACTAAGATACAATACATGCATATAATGAGTTGAGTTTGTAAAAATCAGTTTCCCTTTATATATTTTCTAGTTTTCAGTGAAACACTTGCCAATTTTACGGTGGCATACTTGGAGGGGTTGTTATTTTATTTGTTTACATCGGTCTTTTTTTCTTTTGACCTATACTTATGTGTAGGCTATCAGATATGCCGATTCTATTTCTTCTTCATTTTACCCAAAACAGCATTATAATAGGGCATAATGGGGTTATATAGCGCTGTTTTTCGGACTATTTTTGGGCTAGTGATTACGCATGTCTGGGCTACATGTTCTGCTAAAAGTCTAGCAGCCAGGATTATCGCATCTATCATTTGGCGTCATCCAAAACCAACCATTTGTTGAAGAAATAATCGATTAAACTTGGGAAGATAATATACAAGTATTTCAATAAACGTTTATTTTGATAAGAGTGTTTGAAAGCAATAATAAAGATTTCTATGGTAAAAATTTTGGTGAAGAGATTTTGCTATCTTCTAAAGCAGTTGAGTTAAAGGTAGCTAAGTGAAACTTCTAGGAGAGAACCTATGTCCTAAATTGTATCTTAAGGAGGCAGAGCTTGATCTAAAGGGAAGGGGAGGACAATTGTCCTGGGATAGAAATGCAAGCTAAAGATAATAATTATAAACAAGAAAACTTCATTAGGAAAAGAACTAGTTCAACATTCAAAATTATCTGTGTTGCTTGATAGGCTAGTTTTATGTTACCTATGTTGCTGAGCATTTTTTTTCAAGCAAAATTACTCGTTTTTGTAGCCTCTGGTCTTTCTCTTCTGTTTTGTTGTATGGGTGTATTTGTGCATTGGGGTGGTAGAGTAATGTAATAGGTTAAGCTTCATTGTAAGTTTGGTAACCTAGGTGCTTCCGTTAATAAAATTAAGAGTTTCTATCAGGCAAAATTCACAAAAACGTAGGGAGGCATAGATTTGAAATGGATTAGAAAAAGTATTGGTAAAATTCTAGTTAATTGACTTCTTGCTATCTTGGAAAGGGTTTAGGTTAGGAAAATGAAACTTTCAGGGATGGGTCTAGAGACTAAAGTATATGTCCCTGGAAGGTATTTTAAAGTACTACCTGTACTCCTTCTTACTCTAGAGGGCCCTGAAATTTGCCTACATGACAGGTCTATACCTAATGAAATTTTGAAAACACAACATTTTACCTTAATTTTCAGTTACTAGTTGCTTTTTCTCTGCCTTTAGTTCTGAAAATGCAATTCCTGTTATTTGAGTAGAATTTTGAGCCATATCAATGTTTTTTTTTCAAAATTTAGGAAATGTATTCGCATATCTTTAAAACCTTATAAAATGGAATTAAGCACAGTTATGAAGCTGAAAACAATTTTGTTGTACTTCAATTAAGCAAAGATCTATTTTGCAAGGTTTCACTTTTATAACACACATATTTTTAAAGGTCATCAAAGGTCAGGGCCCTCTAGAGGGAGAAGGAGCAGAGATAGTTGCTTCAAAATACCTTCCCGGGACATACTTTAGTCTGTAGATTCATCCCTGAAAGTTTCATTCTCCTAACCCAAACCCTTTCTGAGATAGCAAGAAGTCAATTAACTAGAATTTTACCAAAGTATTTTTACAATCTAGGGGGCAAGGTTTCTTTTCCATAATGACAATACCAAAAATTATATTTTTTATAATCTACTCCCCCCTTCAGTTATTGTCCCTACAGGCTTACCCTTGTTCCCCTATAATTCATCTGATTTATGGTTTCATCAAAACATTGCTCCTTACAGTAGCTTCTGGCAAACATGTCTAACAACACAATGACTATTGCATTTCATGTATGCAATTTATGCTTATGTCATTGCTCCAAGTTGTAATAGCTTTGAGATAAAATTAATAAGCTTTAAGCTACAGAAATTAGCATTAATTGTACAAGGCAACATTGGCATTCATTTTGTTTAGTTTACATTTACCATGTAAACAACTCAGTGTCAGTTTAAAAGGCAATTATGCTAAATATAATCATTTTTAAAAGTCTATCTGTTCAATGTTCTTATTACCTGAACAATTGTTTAGGGTCATGAAACTATTGTTAATAGATGCATTTTGAATTTTGTAACATCTTTTTCTCTTGCAAAATTACCACAAACTCACCATTATAGAGTTATTATATATTTGCACATTAGGGGGGGGGGGTAAAGCATAGCATATATTAAATACAACAATGGCTAGTTTACATATTTAATATATGCTATGTTCTACCCCACCCCCCTGATGTGCAAATATATAGCCCAAATTTGTTTCTAAACTATTACAGATTTGCCATTTCAAATATCTGATCAACAAAACTGGAAATGATTGTAATTCTATATGTGTAAATACAGGATATTTGGGCTGGAATAACTGCATAATGGTGAGTTTGTGGTAGTTTTGCAAGAGAGGAAAGATGTTCCAAAGGTCAGAATACATCTATTAACAATAGTTTCATGACCCTAAACAATTGTAAAGGTAATAGGAACATTGACCATCTGTCTTAATGGGTGTAGTTGCTTAGTTGGTTTAAAGTGGTAATAAGGATCCTTTGTTTAGGGCATCAATATTAGCAGCATAAATGAAATATCTCTAATAGCTATTAAGTTGAACACTTTTCTATGTTTCTTAAATTTACACTCTCTCTGTTATCTTAAATTTGGAGCAAATAACATTTACAGGCATGATCTTTTCCAATTGTGTTATAAGTAAAGGAGAAACAAAGAAAAGAATATTTAGGAAAAAAGGTGCTAAGAAGTAGGTATGACTATGGAATTCTCTAATCACCTTATACATGAATTAAGACAAGGTAGGGTTAGTTCTCTTTAATATGTACATAAGCTTCTTAAGCTATAAACTCCTTATAAGTCTTGTAGCACCATTTATGGCAAGGCTCAACCTGACTCTTAAATTAATGAATTGAAACTAAGATAAGAAGCAACATAAACTACAACACTTGCAGAAATATAAGCCTAAGCCTGTATCCAGCTGAAAACCACCAGGAATTTATATTCATACAGGGTTTTTCATTGCACTTAAGGGGGGAGAGGCAGAAATCAGATTTGCAAGAAAAAGCTGGAAAACTGGTACTTTACAGTAGAAAATTTATAGTATTTCAAGTAAAGTATGTATCCTTATTAATTCCTGAAGAGAACATTGAATTTGTAATAAAAGGAAGAAAAATGTTTTTCCAGGTTTGATATTTCTGATCATATAGTAAATACATTTATATGCTTTGTATTGTAATTATACTATATTAATACATATTTCATAAATGTTACACTTCACATTTTATTAACCTAACCCACTACCATTTAGATTGGTTTAAGCCTTAATCTATATATGAGAGAGTAAAATCCTTTTTGGTTCAATAATATAATGTATCTTTCAAAAGACAGTATACTTTAGGCCAATAAAACCAGCACCTTTAATAAATAACATTTATGTAAGTAAGTAAATTGTATTATTTTCTTAGGAAAGCACATTCAACTTTCACTCTAATTAAAAATTTTAATATTTAAAGTATTGACAGTGTAGGGGGGAGAGGCAGCAAAATATACATTTTGCTCCTCTCCTCCCTGCTAAGAAAAAACCTAGATCCAGCACTGTAAGGAGGTCAAGCTTCCATATCTAATCCTTCTGTATTTCTTAGGTTCAGAGGACTTATAAGAAAAAATCCCTCTACCTGCCTTAGCTTTGGTAAAAAACAGCCCCTATATCCTTATTTTACACTCTTTCCATTTGTCATTATCAATTTTCAGTAAATGCACTTCATCCCCCCAGATAATCCTAGATACAGCCTTAGCATAAATAAAAATCTGGTCAATATGTACAAGATTCCATAGCTGACATAGGGACAAGGTGAACATGCAAGTCAATTCCTTTTTCTATGCTATTCATTTGCAAGTGCACCCTCTCTCTACCTGATGGTCCCATTTTTAAATCAGGAGTTAAGCAGGGTTGTGTTCTATCCCCCTTTATATGGATCATTTTGATGGACTTCGTCTTAAGGAGCACAGGAAAGGCAATTGGAGACCATGGAATCAAATGGGGAGGAAGAACGCTCCTGGACTTAGATTATGCTGATGATTTAAGCATATTAGATGAAAGTGTGAGCAAAATGAATGAATTTTTAGAGGTTTTACGAGTTCAGGGTGCTAAAATAGGCTTGAAAATTAATGTAAAGAAGACTAAGTCACTAAGGTTAGGAATAAGTGAAGATGAACAGGTGACCTTAGGTAACGAAAAGATTGATCAGGTTGGGAGCTTCAGTTACCTTGGTAGTATTATTAGTAAAGATGGTGGGAGCAGTGAAGATGTTAAAAGTAGAATAGCTAAAGCTCAGGGTGTTTTTTCACAGTTAAAAAAAGTTTGGAAGAATAGAAAGATAAGCCAGCAAACCAAGATTAGAATATTGGAAGGTATAGTGATGACAGTGGTCAAATATGGCTCTGAAGCATGGACACTTCAAAAGACAGATGAAAATTTACTAGATGTTTTCCAGAGAAATTGCCTACGGATTGTTCTGGGTACCCGGCTGACTGACCATATTTCAAACAGTAGGTTGTACAAAAAGTGTGGTTCAATCCCGCTTTCTGGGGCTATAATGAAAGAAAGGTTGAGATGGCTAGGCCACGTTCTACGGATGAAGGATGACAGATTACCGAAGATTGTCCTTTTTGGCCAACCGTCTGGGGCTAAACGGAAAGCAGGTCGTCCTTGTCTGGGTTGGGAGGATGTCATAAATAAGGATTTAAAGGAAATGGGAACTTCCTGGGAGCGTGTAAAGAGGGAGGCTTTAAACAGATTAGGTTGGAGGAGGAGCGTGCGTAGCTGTGTTGGCCTCAGGCGGCTTGGTGCTGCAGTGAGTTATTAGTAGTAGTAGTATATTTCTTCATTAGGCACACAGTCATACTTTCTGGATCTTGTATTTAACTGGTGATCTTCTCAGTTGGAAATTTATTTACATGTGTGATTGTGTGCAGGATTGAACAAAATATAGTTTGAAACAATTTTAATATGTCTACAATAATACATAGAAACAGTAATCTGATTAGTAGAAACTTTCTGGCTATGTCAAAGTAAGTATTTCATTTTTTAGTGTTTTTTTTTTAATTTTTAAATATTCTTTGGCTATATTTGGGACCATCAGGGGGGGGGAAGGTGTGTTTACATGTGAATAAATTATTACATTTAGCAATAGCATACAAAAAGAAAACTACTGATGTCTCTTAACAAATTGCATTTTGGAGGTTCTGCTTATGATCAAGGATTTCAATCTTCCTCAGGTTGGTAGAAATGGGGATAGATAGTATCCTAGCCTAGGTAATTTTGGTGTAGGAGAATAAAACAGTAATGGCTATAGACTTTTACAATTTTGTACTTATAACAATCTAGTTATAACCAATATGGTGTTTGGTCATAAAATGGCCCATAAGTTCACATGTTATTCACATGATGGTAAAATAGCACACCTTATTGATTATGTTATAGTAAACCAAAGAGTGGCAGGATCAGTACAAAATACTAGGGTATATAGGAGTGCTGTTATTGATGTTAAAAGTAAAGATCACCCTCTAGTAGTGTTTAGGGATAATTTAAAGCTGAAATTTTGGAAGGGTAACTACCTCCAGGGAAGTTATGATATTGTTATACTCCAGGATGAGAATTTGAGAGAAAGTTTCCAGGAAGAGTTGAATACTAAACTTGAGAGTATAAAAATTTGACAATGTTGTAGATGTTTGGAATAATTTAAAAAAAAACAATTGGTGAAGTTGCTGATAGTGTCTTAGGGGAGAAAGTTAGGACTGCAGCTAGGAATATTAGTAAAAAAGCTTTATGTTTGATAGTGAGGAGAAGGGTTTTGTACCCTTCTGATTGATTGAAAAGAATGTAAAGAAATTGGAGAAGGTATTAAAATATGAACTAAGGAGGTATGAAGTGGAGGTCATGGATAAAATTGCCAAGGATCTGGGAGATGCTAGACAGCATAATAGTAAAATATTATGCTACCATGTTAATAAATTGGAGGGGAGTAGTCAATCTGGACTTGTCTTAGTTAAAGATAGGAATAGGGCCACAATTAGTGATGAGGAAAGAATTAAAGAGAGATGGGCAGAACATTTTGCGAATTTGCCAAATCAAGATACAGTTGCAGGAAAAGATATAGAGGAAAATGAAAGAGTTTGTAATACCTTGGATGTGAAGAAAGATTTGTTTTGTGAGGAAGAATTAGTGACAGTATTAAAAGGATTAAAAAACAATAAGGCTCAAGGTGCTGATAGTGTGGTAAATGAGTTATATGGTGGCTCTGAAGTTAGAAATAAGTTGTTGAAGATTATGAATATGATTTTTGAAAAAAGTGGTAGGCTCTAGGTGCTGATAGTGTGATAAATGAGTTTCTTAAATATGGTGGATCTGAGGTTAGCAATAAGTTACTGAAGATTATGAATATGATTTTTGAAAAATTGGAAGTACCTAACAATTTTAGGGAAACCTTAATTAAACCACTGTACAAGAAAGGTGATAAGAGTGTGTGTTGCAATTATTGAGGCATTAGCCTGGTCTCTGTTGGTAGCAAATTACTTAGTAATATGATACTTTTTAGACTGAGAGATGCTATTGACAAAGTTTTAAGAGAAGAACAGTGTGGTTTTAAAAAAGGTAGAAGATTTGTCGACCAAATTTTCACTATTAGGTTAATAATTGAGAAGTGCCTTACATGTCAAACAGCATTGCTTCTCAGTTTTGTAGATTATGAGCAAGCATTTGATTCTGTTGGTAGAAGAGCTTTAGCAAAGGTCTTATCCTTATATAGTATACCAGACAAATACATTAATGTGATTAGTGCTATGTGTGAGAATGATACTGCTGCAGTTAAGGTAGGAAATGAGGTTAGCAGCTGGTTTTGTGTTAAACCAGGAGTTAAACAGGGTTGTATTCTATCCCCCTTCATATGGATCATTGTGATATACTTTGTCTTAAGGAGCACAGAAAAGGCAATGGGAGACCACATAATCAAATGAGGATAAAAACTCTCCTGGATTTAGATTATGCTGATTTCATCCTAGCTGAAAATGTGAGCAAATTTAATGAAATTTTAGAGGTTTTGAAAGTTCAAAGTGCTAGAATAGGTTTGAAAATTAATGTTAAGAAGAATGTTAAAAAGTTATTAGGGCTAGAAATAAGTGAAGATGAAAAGGTGACGTTGGGTAACAAAAAGATTGATCAGGAGGGCAGCTTCACTTACCTTTGTAGTATTATAAGTAAAAACAGTGGGATCAGTGAAGATGTTAAAAGTAGAATAGCCAAGGCTTGGGGTGCTGTTTCACAGTTTAAACAAGTTTGTAAGAATAAGAAGATAAGTCTGTAAACCAAGATTAGAATATTGGAAGGTACAGTGATGACAGTGGTCAGATATGGTTCTAAAGCATGGACACTCCAAAAAGCAGATGAAGATTTACTAGATGTTTTCCGGAAAATTGCCTACAGATTTTTCTGGGTACCTGGCTGACTGACTGTATTTCAAACAGTTGGGCTGTTCAAAAATGTGGCTCAATCCTGCTTTCTAGGGCTGTAATGAAAGAAAGGGTGAGATGGCTAGGGCATATTCTACAGATGATGTTTGACAGATTGCCAAAGATTATCCTTTTCAGCCAACTGGCTAAGGCTAAATAGAAAACAGGCCATCTTCATCTGGGGTGGTAGGGTGTCATAAAGAAAGATTTAGAGAAGATAGGAACTTCCTGGGATGGTCTAAAGAGGGAGGCTTTGAATAGATTGGGATGGAGGAGAAGTATGTGTACCTGTGTTGGCCTCAGGTAGCTTGGTGCTGTGGTGAAATTTTATTATTATTAGTAGTATATATATATATATATATATATATATATATATATATATATATATATACTGTTATTTATTGTGTAATAAGATGGATAATTTACTTTTTTCATGTTATTGTACTTTCTATTGTTTATTCTGATGTCAAACACAATAGGCAGTTTTATATTGTGAGCTGTAGGGGGTGTGTTCAGGCTGTATGTAGGGTTGGTGGGAACCAGGGCAAAATCACCCCTGCCCCCCCAAAAAAAAACCACTTGTTTGTGAATTACAAAATTACTATTGCAATCACATTTGAAATATGTTTCTAGTTCAGTGCCCCATTGCAGAAGAACCTTCTGCAATTGAAATTTGCAGCTTGGTGCTGTGGTGAAATTTTATTAGTAGTAAAAGTAGTAAAACACCGGTTAAGACTAATATTTGGTCTGGTTTTGCCTTCAAACTGTGTTTCTCCTCTTTAAAATAATAGTAATAACTAATATTTGGTCTGAATTTTCATTTAATTATTTTTTCGCAGAGACACTTCATATGGAAGGGGTCATTGTATAAACTTCAGAGGGGGCTCTTTCAGATGGAAATTGGAAGTTCTAGTGCCCTTTTTAATAGTCAAAAATGATTGGGGGCAACTACCCTCCACCACTCCTTTCCCCCGAAAAATCTTAAGATAGCCATTATGTTAAAAATAGTTCCCAGATCAAAAATTATAATTTCAGGTCAATACAATTCCCAGGGCCAAGGAATAGGCATTGTAAGTTATGGCCTGGGGGCAATTATGGTTTCTATTGAAGGAATGCTGATGTAAACTTCAGAGAGGGCTCTTTTAATTGGAAGTTGAAATTTCTAGTTCACTTTTTGAGAGTCAAAAGAGATGAGAGGGCAACTAGTCCCTTTCCACGCCCCTTTTCCCCAAGTAAATCTGATATTAATTTTGAGATAGCCATTCTGTTAAAAATAGTTCGAAGATCACATAATAAAAGCTCCCTGGTCAACAGAACCCCCCAGGGCCTGGGGGCAGGTATGTAAGTTATGTCCTAAGGATGGTTCTGATAGAAGGGATGCTTGTATAAGCTTCAGAGATGGCTCATTTGACTGGAAATTGAAAGTTCTAGTTCACTTTTTAAAAGTCGAAAGAATTTAGAGGGCAACTAGCCTCCCAACGCCATTTTTCCCCAACCCATCTGATAACAATTTTGAAATTTGATGTTTTGAGCCATTTGTTAAAAATAGTTCAAAAATCATGTAATAAAAACTTTGGGGTCATCACAACGCCCCAGAGCCTGGGGGCAAGGGTTTAAAGTTTTGCCCCTGGGGCATATAAGGTTGCAAAAATTAGGTTGTATGCAATAGATTGTAAGGTTGTATGTAAGGGGAGGTTGTATAAACTTCAGAGGTGGCTCATTTCATTCGAAATTGAAAGTTCTAGTTACCTTTATATGAATCAAAAAGGATTGGAGATTTCTTATTCCCTTTTTAACAGTCAAAATTGATTCAATGGCAACTAGCTCCCTGCCAACCCTCTTTTCCCCAAATGTGTCCAATCGAATTTTTTTTATATTGACATTTTCTTTAAAATAAACCAAAGATCATATAACAAAGACTCCAGGGATAGAACAGCCCACTAGAACCTGAGGACAAGTGTTGTAAATTATGCCCCAGGGGCATATAAGGTTTTTATGGAAGGGGTGGTAGTATAAATCTCATAGGGGGTTTAATTCAATTGGAAATCGGAAGTTATAGTGCCCTTTCTAGGAGTCAAAACTGATTGGAGGGCAAAGAGCCTGCACGCCATTTTTTCCCCAAATGCATCTGGTAAAAATTTTAATCTTATTTCGTGGATTATATGACAAAACTCTAGGGTGGACACAACCCCCCAGGGTTAGGCGTTGTAAGTTGTGCCCTGAGGGCATATATGGTTTTTATAAAAGGGCTGCTTTTATAAACTTTAGAAGGGGTTCATTTGATTGGAAATTGAAAGTTCTAGTTCACTTTTTAAGATTCAAGAGATTTGAGATCAACTAGCCGCTGCCCCACGCCCTTTTCCCCTGAACCTTTCCAATAAAAATTTTGAGATAGCCATTTTATTGGAAATAGTTCAAACATCAGATAACAAAACCTCCAGGGTTAACAAAACACCCCAGAGCCCACTGGCAAGTGTTTTAAACTATGGCCCGTGGCATGTAAGGCTCTTATGTAAGGGGTGGTTGTATAAAGCTCAGAGGTAGCTTGTTTGGTTGAAAATTAAAAGTCTCACTCATCTTTTTAAGAGTCAAAAGTGATTGAAGGCCATCTACACCCCCACCTCCCCTACAAACTCTTTTCCTTAAGCGCAACTGATGGATTTGAGATAGCCATTTTCTTTGAAATATATAGCCTAAATGATCAAATCACAAAACTTCGGTGTAACATACCCCCCCCCGAGTGTGGGGGAACTAAGGGTTGTAACTTGTGCCCCGGGGGTATATAAGGTTTTATGGAAGGAGTGGTTGTATAAACCTCAGAGGCGACTCAAATGATTAGAAATGCAAAGTTCTAGTTCCCTTTTTAAGACTCAAAAGTGATCCAATGGCAACTAGCCCCCCCTACACTAACTCTCTTTTTCAAATGCATCTGATCAAATTTTTTACACAGCCATTTTGTTTTAAAATTGACCAAAAATCATATAACAAAAACTCCAGGTATAACACAGCCTCCTAGAACGTGGGGGCAAGTATTGTAGGTTGTGTCCCGAGTGCATATAAGGTTTTTATGGAAGGGATGGTAGTAGAAACTTCAAAGGGGGCTTATTTGATTGTAAATCTGAATTTCTAGTGCCCTTTTTAAGAGTCAACAGTGATCGAATGGCAACTAGCGCCCACTCCATTGCCCTTTTTTCCCAAACGCATTCAGTCAAATTTTTGAGATAGCCATTTTGTTCAAAATAGTTTTAAGATTAAATAACGAAAAATCCGGGTTTGAAACAGCCCCCCAGAGCCAGTAGGCAAGTGTTGTAAGTTAGGTACTGGCAGCATATAAGGTTTTTATGTAAGGGGTGGTCATAAAAACTTCAGAGGTGGCTGATTTGATTGGAAATAGAAAGTTCTAGTTACTTTTCTACAACTCAAAAGTGAACAGAGGGCATCGACCCCCCCCCCCATCCCTTTGCACACACTCTTTTCCCCTAAAGCATTCAATCAAAATTTTTAGATAGCCATTTTTTTTTAATGTTCCAAAAATCAGATAACAAAAAGTCAACATATCCCCCCCCCGAGCCCGGGGGAAGGGTTGTAAATTATGCCTGGAGGCATATAAGGTTTCTGTGGAAGAGATAAACTTCTGAAGGGACTCAAACGACAAGAAATTTAAGGTTCTAATTCCCTTTTTGAGAGTCCAAAGTAATCTTATGACAACTACCCCCCCCCCCACCAACCACCTTTTTTCCAAATACCTCTGATCAAATTTTTGAGATTTTCGTTTTATCTGAGAAAGACCAAATATCATATAATAAACAATCTAAGGGGTACACAGCCCCCCCCGAAACCCGGGGGCAGGTGATGTAAATTACGCCCTGGGGATATATAAGATTTTTTGGAAGGAATGATCATATAATTTTGTCGGGGGCTGATTTGGTACTTGTGTATTATTCAGAACACACTCAATAAGTGAAGTTAGGTTAGATATACTATATCACTATGCGTTCCTTCTCGTAAGAGTATAAAGTGATGTTGTGTCCATTGACGCACTGTTTTGTTGGGAGCAACAACCCCTCATCCTGGAAATATATAATTGCCTCTTTTTCAGTCTTTTGCAAATCTCAAATCTTCGTTTCAAAATCCATGTTCAGACACTAATTTCTATCACTATGCGCAGCAAACTAAATTGACTTTTGTCTTTGTGGCTATGAAACCGGATTTTCTCATAAAATATACCTGCTTTCTCACAACTCTGCTTGATTTGACCCTTTCTCACAACTCTACTTTTTAAAATGATAAAAAAAAACTTTAGCGTAAAGAGCAGGGCGTTGAGGAGGGAGCATCCCCTTTCATGCACGTGGTAATTTCTGTTGGTTTTAAGTTTTAATGTCGCTCCTTACTTTCGGCTGAAAAAATAGTTTTTTTATATTTAATCTCTGGACGTTTTTGAATAGATGCATGTTTTGATTTTGGCTCGCCACACTTGAATAATTAAAACTAAATTTGCGTATTAATTTTGTTTTGGCTAAACAGCTTTTTCATAGTTTTGATCGGACATTTTTGAGAAAAAAGGGTGGGGAAGGAGGCATATTTGCCCTCCAATTTTTTGACTACTTAAAAAGGCAACTAGAACTTTTAATTTTTTTTGAAAGTTTTTGTTAGTAATAAACGTACATAACTTACCAATTGACTTACGTAACGATCTTCCATATTCTTATGTTTAGGAGATGAACCTCCTCGTATGCGTAATAATTTCTGATCGTTTTAATGCTGCTCCTTATGTCCAGTTGAAAAACTTTTTCATATTTATTTTTTCATTGTTTTTCTTAAGAATGCTAGAAATTCTCTTCCCCCATGATAAATTTTCCATGGAAAGATCATCCCACATAAACCCCTCCCTTCGACCCTTTCCCCCAATCAGAAAAAATCCCCCTGAAACCGTCTGTATATTTCCCATTAACCATTACTATATGTAAACAATGATCAAAGTTTGTAACTTGCAGCCCCTCTCCCGGGGACTGTGGGGGAGTAAGTCACCTCCAAAGACATAGTTATTAGGTTTTTCGACTATGCTGAACAAAATGGCTATCTCATAATTTTGGTCACAAAAAGGGCGCTAGGACTTTTGATTTCCGTTAGATTGAGCCCTTTCGCGACATTCTAGGACCACTGGGTCGATACGATCACCCCTGAAAAAAAAACGCACTTGTGATTCTTCTGGCAAAAAAAATACGAAATTCCACATTTTTGTAGATAGGAGCTTGAAACTTCTACATTATGGTTCTCTGATACGCTGAATGTGATGGTGTGATTTTCGTTAAGAAACTATGACGTTTAGGGGGTGTTTCCCACTATTTTTCAAAATAGGGCAAATTTTCTCAAGCTCGTAACTTTTGATAGGTAAGAAACAAATTTGATGAAACTTATATATCTAAAATCAGCATAAAGGTCGCTCCTTCCTACAGTTCGTAAACACGAACTGTTTGACTAATAAATTTAAGCTAAATGGAAATGGGACATCTAGTTCGCTAAGCCGGATTTGGATTTATAATGATCACCAAAAACAGGGACAATCGAATAAATAATGGTGACAAGTTTCCGGGATAATACACACAAAGGAGAAGGAGTTTTTCCAATTTTAAACAGGAAGAAATTAGGCGGCAATGTCCAATAATGAGCTGAGTTAGTTTATAATTCGGAGTATATTTTGAAGCTGAGATAAGGTCATCTTTATTTTTGAGAAAGTGGCTAGGTCATATACTAATATTATTTTCAAAGTGATAGAACCATTTATCATAAAGAATATTTTTAAAATCAGTAGTATTTATTCTAGTAGGAAACTCATTGTTTAAAACACCTGTACCAAGTAACTCATCGAAGTCTGTATAATGGCTATGTTGGAGAGAGTTCTTCAATGGAGGGAAAGTTGGCTTCATTAAAGGAGGCCAGAAGGATGGGCGACTCTTTTTGGAATACCTCATGACAACCAATTCTATAGCTCTATATTGTAAAGGTAACACGCCTGCTAATGATGTAATTACCTCAGTCGGTGAGGAACGAAAAGATTTAGAAATCTTTTTCTAAATAAAAGGGAACGCGCTGAGCAGAATTAAGCAATCGGTGAACGTTTTTCTTTCTGAAGGCTCCCAACCAGACAGAAGAAGCATATAAAATGACACTTTTCTACAACTGATATATACAACTTCCGAAGAGCATATGGCTTCAGGCCCCATGTTGTCTTTGCAGCGCATAATAATTTGGCCGTGTCTCGCTTAGAATGAAATATGCATATTTCACAATAGCTTTCTATCGAGATAACCATGATGTGTTTAACTTTATCCTGGATTTTAATTTTAATTCCTCCAACTAAAATATTTACATCAGGTATCTTATTTTTATTCGCAAATAGAATAGCCTCCGTGTTAGATTGATCAAAAGTAAGTTTATTTTTATCAGCCCATGATTTGGAATCAGTAAAAACAATTTTTGAAAATTTTTTGATCAAATTTACACTTTTTGCAGTGATTTTAACACAAACATCATTGGCATAGATTATGCTTGAATAGTACAACTATCATCAATTTTAATACGTTAAAGATCATTAATATGTATTAGCCACAGGAAAGGTGATTGAACACCTCCTTGTATATTACCCCCATCCCTAACTGTAAAAGTCTATAACCTACTACGTCATTGTGCTTTACGCTTAACAAAATTGTATTACAAATATTTTCTTTTCCAGTTATTGCAGCATTGAAAATGAAAATTAAATTTTATTAGTAATAAAATCTTGAGCTGAAGATCTTTCTACAACTAATAGTATTATATGTCAAATATTCCGTTTGATTTTATTTGTACTTTCAAAGACTGTTTTAAGACACATATAGTTTTCAGTAAAGCGCCAATGAAGCAGTAGGTTTTAGACTCCCACAGTGAGAGAAGGGGGCAAACCCTAAACTATTGTTTGCAGAGATTTTTCTTCATTTCAAGCTTGATGTGTATGTTCAATTTAACTTTCACTCGTTTCACGATTTATTTACTCATTCATATTAGTACTTATTGTATGTTTGTTTGCTACGATTGTTTATTTAATTTCTGTCCGTTTTGGGTATCATCTATACTTCAATAGTAAAATATTTTTGTTTGTTTTAAGCTTGATTTACATATTCAATTTAAACTTTGTTCGTTTTAAGATTTATTAATTCATTTATAGTAGTACCTGTTGTATGTTTTTTGCTATGATTGTTCATTTAATGTCATTTAATTGCATGTTTCTATTTCTTCTGATTTTAAGTTTAATATGGTCTTTACTTTTCTTTTTCGGAATTTTTTTATTATTAATTTCTGCAAAATGACAATTGGGTCAAAAAACATAATTCCAAAGAATAAGAAAATATCTGCTATTATATACACATTTTGCAATCATAGGCAGTGCTATAGTGCTGCCTAAGTTAAGAGCAAAGGCTCAATGTATTTGTTATTTTTCAATAATGCACTATTACTACAACTACTACTTCTATTATGGCTACTACTAAGGCTAAGGGTATTAAAGTGAAAACTTCAGGGAATGCTGAGGGGGAATTGGAACTAAACTTCAACACACTATGTGTATACAGGTTGTCAAAAGGGAGTATCAGCAATACCTTAGGAATGGCTTAGAATATTAAGTTGAAACTTCCAGGGAATGGTGAGAGTGATGTTAACTTACCAAAAGAAAATGCAATATTTGCATTATACTGTCACTACTACTGCTAATACTATTAGTACTCCTACTACTACTACTGTGACTATTATTGCCACTAAGGCTAAGGGTATAAGGGTGAGAATTTCAGGAAATATTGAGATGACGTTGAACTAAATCAAAACACGCTATATGTATGCAGGCTGTTAAAATGGCATATCAACAATGTCTCAGGAATTGTTCAGGGCAGTGGTTCTAAAATTGTGGTACGCTTACCCCTTGGGGGTGCGCAAAAATTTTACGGCTAGCCAAAAAAATTATTAAGACTTTCAGGAATGAATATCAGTATATATATATTAAATTGTCAATACACATTCATTTTTTTTTCAGTTATCTAGGCTATGATTTTTTTTTTCCCGTTTTTCTGTGATATTCTGAGAAATAAAAACACATTGTTCGAAATAAGTGATGTTTTCAATAAATTTGAAATTCTGTTCTGTTCTTGAGAAGCTATGGGAATGTCAACCCTTCTTCTCTTAGTTTCTGCTCGTTTTAAGTTTGACTTGGTTATGTATAGTAATTTCTGTTTGTTTTAGGTGTCATTTATTTATTGATGGTTATTTATGGTAGTTTTACTCTCAAAAAATTATTTGATTTTGTTTCTGCTCATCTTTGTTTTAATATAGCTCTTTGCTTTTCTTTGAAAAACTTTTTTTGTGCCAAATTTTTTAAAATTAATATAAGAAAAGGCAAAACTACTTCGTCAGATTGAAATGAAAGCAAAGTAATTAAAGGAGATATCTCTAAATATTGAGACGATTCCTACAGGGTTGGGATGACTATAAGATTGTGTACACAGACGCCATTCATGTGTTAATTTAAAAAAAAAAATGGTTCTTGTGTTAGTCAGTACTCACTGGAGAAGTGAAATTAGGTTAATCCCAATGAAATATAGGCTTCATATAACCTTTAGTTTACATAATAATACAATTTGGGCTACATATTTGCACATTTTGGGGGTGTAAATATTTGGACAGCGTCGCTAATATAACCCTATCCCCCCCCCAATGTGCCTAAATAGTATAATATAGCCCATATTATACAAGTCCAATGCATTGTATCACCCGTCACTTGTCTTTGTAGATATGGACCCGGTTTTCTGAGATCTAACCTAAGCGTAATTGTTGAGTGTGTACTGGCTAAGACACAATTACCAAAAATATATATAACCTACATTTTATTACGTTTTTGCCAGTTGGGAAACATTTCAGGGAGGGATTTGAAGCCGCCCCCCCCCCCGGACATGATCTTTGGTAAACCAAAAATAGGAAAAGCTAGGGACACTGTTGTCAATTGGGCGTGGTTCCCTGGCCCTAGCTATTCAAAAATAGCTTTTTCGGGTGTTTTTTCATTGAATTTTTCTTTTCGGTGTACTCACTGAAAAGATTGAAAAAAGACGTCTCTGTTTCCTCTCTAGATATTGAGAAACACAGTATGCCCCTGTCCCTAATTTTTTTTGAATTGACGCCACGGGTTGGGAAGCACTCAGGCATGTTCAAGAGGCAAAATGTACTCTTGTCTATAACAGAGATTGTGTGAAGTGCATACACAGGAACTTATCGTGGAGGAAGGAGAAATTTTGTCATACGCACACAAAAAAGTGGTGAACATAAGGAGAATCATAGCTGAAAAAAAAGGCCTTTCACTAGGGTGTACGTTACACGTATACCATGGTTTTTAAAAATTAATATAAGAAAAAGCAAAACTACTTGGTCAGCTTAAATTAAAACAAAGTAATTGAAGGAAATATTTATAAATATTGACAATATTCCTACAGGGTTGGGACGGCTGTAAGAATGTGTACACAGACGCTATTCATGTGTATATTATAAACTGAGAATTTAGGACTAATCCAACAATAACGATTCAGGCATTACCTTGGAAACTATCTTGAGAAGAAATTCTAATTTTTTTCTCCTTATGATAGTACATCAAAACTGATATTTTCATTGTAGCCTTTATAAAATACCAAAAAGTCTTATTTGTTCTTAGTCCTCAGATTGTAGTTGATTAATTTTTTCCGCAGAGAACAACTTGATAACTTCTATTACTTTCCAATAGTTTTTGAGACAAGTCTCTCGAACCCAGTATTCAGTGCAGGGATCCAGCGAGATATCCATTCTTATGCTCTGAATTTAGTTTCAATGCTCTAATTTTGATTCTCTTTCTTTTTCCAGGCAAAATAGATGCATCAAATGTGTCATATTGGATGATGATACTAGCCCCTTATTCAAGAGAAATGTTTATTGTCAGAGGCCTTGAAAAAATTCTAGAAGAAAGAGAAATTAGAAAATCATACAATTCACAGTTAAAGAAAGCATGCGAATCATCATTAGGTAATCTCTTGCAGTTATTAAATATCATTAACTTATCTTTTTACAGTGCATTTCGTTTGTATTTGAATTATTTTTATTTGTTTGTATCTCATATGATTTTTTTTTATTTCAAGCTTTTCAGTCTCGTTTGTACTTGAAACTGGATCTACGTTGCATTGGCAACGTAAGATGTTGCGGCAACCTTTGTTCGGCTTCGCCGAGTAAAGTGTTGCAACACTTTGGTTTTGTTTCCTCGCTCAGATGAAACGCTGAAGTTGTTAATCTGTAAGGATCTTAAAATAAATACTAGGTACACTAACTCGCAAAAGTTGCAAACCCCTTATTGCAACTAGAAAAAGTTGCAAACTCCTCATCGCTAAAGATGATTGTAGCCTAAGAGCCGATTATTACTTACAAGTCCCCTACATGTCCTACCACTGGAACCAAATTGGTCTTACCATGAAATACACCGGAAACAAATAATAGGTACACCAACTAGCAAAAGTTGCGAAGCCCTCATTGCCGAAGATGATTATGAGCTAACAGCCGACTGTTGCTTAAAACTGCCCTATATGCCTCACAATTGGTATCGGCCTATTTTTGGTTTCAGTGTGTACCTTACTACTGAAGTTGTCAACCCCTTTAAGCTTTCAAACTGGTATATCTCATGAAGGAATTTTTCTACCAAAAAATGGATGACATATTTTTTGATCAGCTCATCAAGAGCTGTCGACTGCCGTTGAAAAAAAAAATTATCTGTCTTAGTTCAAAAGACTTTTTTGCCGTAGGCCAAGTTTCTAACGTCATCATTTTGAAAGGAGCAAAGGATAAACTCTAATTTCTTTAGCAATGAGAGAACTTTTAAAGTTTAAGAGGCACATCTGATACCATTTCTGTATCGGCCCATTTTTGGTTTCAGTATTTACCTTACTACTGAACTTGTCAACCCCTTTAAACTTTCAAACTGGTATATCTCACGAAGGAATTTTTCTTCCAAAAAATGGATGACATACACTTTGATCAGCTCATCAAGAGCTATCGACTACCGTCGAAAAAAAATCTATCTGTCTTAGTTCACAAGTTGACTTTTTTGCCGTAGGCAAAGTTTCAATCATCCCCTTCCCCTCACTCCTCGAATTACTCCAAAGAACTCTCCCTGAGAAAATTGTCTGTATATATGCCTAGAATAAAGCTACTGAAAAGGAATTGTTCTTTAAATTACTATGGATAAGAGAAGATTTATTTATGAAACTCAACATATCATGAATTTATAACAATAAGCTCACAACTGAAGAAAACCAACTTCCTTATAGTCTCCTTATTAAGTCTCCATGACCAATAAAGAACAAGGAAGGAAGTGGTAGTTCTAAGACTGGAATTGGTTCGACATCATAAGTAAGTGTAGGGTTTCTTTTAGACAAGCAGCATGCTCTTACCATTCTTCCATTTTTACTGCAATTGACTGCAATACTCTTTTATTCACTTTACTGGGGACCTATTTTTCGTACTGTTTGAAGTGTAGGCTGTAACTATAGTTTGCAATTCTCAACCTGTGCAGACGGTTGTTTGCCTATTATAATTGAGATTAAAAAGAGCCTTATCGACTGCTTTGATATCTGGCTCACCTAGAAGATCCTTAGGTCAACAGTTACACATATTGTCAAAATCTAGTCTTGACTTGGACAAATATCATAAGCAAAACTTTACTCCAACATTTGAAGAAGTTCAATTCAAACTCCTAAATTAAACAGAAAATGGAGACATTACATGTCCATAGCTTAAAATTAAATTCCCTTACAACCAGGGGTGTCATCCTGTGAAAACTACAGGGAGGGCAAGATCATTTTTTTCGAAATTTGGGGGGGGATTTTGTTGTTTTTTCAATGAAAATACCAAAAATGCTATTGTTCAATTACAAAACAAAAATGATGTTTTTCTAATCCAGGGGAGACAAAGAAATCTGGGGGGCACATGCACCCCTGCCCCCTTCCCAGCTGACACCTCTGCTCACAAACGAACTTCTTAAATTCAAATATTAATGTTGTTATTTTAGGGGAATAACATGATTTGTCGTCAAGTTGTTACTAATGTAAAAAAGAGAGACCATAGATGACTTTTTAGAGGAGAGTGCAAGCCTACAGACCTTGAATTTGTATCCAGGAATTTCGACCCAAATGGTCAGGCTTCAAGCTTTTTAAAAGTATCATTTCTTTTCTTGCATCCTGTTGTTCCTTAAATGGACATAAGAATAAGCAATAAATACAGTTGTGAGCCTATGGGTCTAATCTTTGTTATTGCAAAGTTGCATAAATATTTTAATTGTTTGCTATTGTTTATATGGACAGTGATTGCTGGGTGTACACTGTAAAGGTTTTTCAAGCCAACCGACCATGTCATTTGTGGTTTTTGCCAACCAGCCAGCCACCACTTAATTTTTATTTTTCCCTGGTTATCATATTTGAAACCCCGAGCAATTGCAGATTTAATTGTTGACACCTAGAATTTATGTTTATGATATGTTTTTTTTAATCAGAAGAAAAGGCTGTGAACATTACATAATAAGTGACGTTAGCACCTTTTTGCTTACAGCTTATAACACCTGTTCATACTCATTATTTCTAATTCAAACGAATTACTTTCGTTAACATTATTTTTCACTCTCACTGTCATACCCTTGATTCTTGAAGCCTCAACATATCTATTCAATTCGTGAACAGTTGGGTTCGAACCATTCAAATCATCTGCCTAATCTATTTTGTTCTAAGTAATGTTTTAGGCTATAAGTTTGTTTATTTGGAAATAAAATTTGTTTTCTATGTTGGGCGGAAAAAAAGTTTTTCTACGTGCAGTTTTGAGCTGAGAAACATCTGTTCTGAGAGGATTTGAGTACTATGTTGAGGAGTTTTTTGGATCAGTTATAGGAAGAAACCCCAGCTCAAAATCCCTCGTATGTGGTACTACCTAATCCTGCCTTGAAATGTCCTGTCTTTTAATCGGAACGTTCGTAAAGAACCATAAAAAAGAATTTAAATTTATAGTTTTTTCAATATGGAAGAGTTTACTCTTTATTGTCTTTTTCTATTTTCAGAGCAGTTGAAAATGTAAGCTAATGCTTTAAATCAAAGGTTTCCATGGTTTACTTCTTTTCAACCTCTTTATTATTTTAAGGTTTAATAGTTGGGCGTGAATTTCTTAAGCATCTTAATTGGTAAATTACTAAAATAAATAATACTATACAGGCGATTTTCGTGATTCTAAAGATTTTCGTAATCTGGCCCAAGAACGATAAGTCCCAATTGTAATAAACTAATGTTAGGAAGCGTGTGTATCCTTCTCTCATGTGTTAAGACTAAAATGTAATTTTAAGCAATAAATACAGAAAAATGTTAGGTTGATAGATAGATTAAGGATTGAATTTTCAAGTAATACCAGGAATTAAGTCCTTTTAACAATACTTCATTTTAAAGTTTTGTAAAAAATATTATTCTATAGCCAAAGCCAAATTTCTTGTTTCTTCGTAAAGTACATTGCGTAGGCTTTTGGAAGTTTTTCATAATTATGGAAAGTGTCTATTCTTTCAACTACTGAGGTGATAAGCCTTTCTGATAAGCATAATGGGATGATAAACCTAACCAGTCAAGTACTGAGCTTAGTCATGAATCACTATATGTTTAGCTATTGAGATCAATTGCACTAACTGTCATCAGTTTGCTATTACAAATACGGTGTTATGCTTTCTTTTGGGAATCATCTTGTGTTGCGAGGTTAGCCTAGTTTTCCTGTAAAATTGTGTATGTGTTTGATGGAAAAAAATCGAGAGGTTATTAAACAAAAATTATTGAAATTGTGGATGGTCTGTAGTAATTGCACCCACAAAAGGAACTGCGAAATTTTGTGTTTCAAGTGTTTTACATGTATTACCAATGGGACAGTAGAGAAGGAAAGGAAGAGGAACAGGAAACAACGCCATATAGAGAATAATTCCGTGAATTTTGGAATGGTTAAATATATTCTTCTGATTAGAATACATTTTAAACTCTCGAAAGGTACTCAAACATTATTAATTTAGGCAATTATTAATGAAGTAATCGTTATTTATTAAAAAACAGTTTCTTTTCACTTCTTGAATTAGGTACATTTCTTGCTTCTTATATTTTTCGCCTATGAACAAATATATACATCAGATTTCTCTTCTTTTGTTTTACAGTCATGGAACAACTTCCCTCTATATATTTAGGATAAGGTAGTTTAGTATTCATTAAGCAACTGGCTGGAAGAAATTTTAATGACTGTTCTCTGAATCACTTTTGGTTCTATGATTTGCTAATTTAACCTGCAATAGCCCTAGATATTAGAGTTGCTGTTTCTCTATTTACGCTCTAAATGGAACCTTCATGGGTGTAAGTAAACATTTTTTGTAAAGCATGAGCCAAGCCTGCGAAGTTTTGTTTGTGGATCATGCGAAGCTTTGTTGGGGATTGAGTATAAGTGTCAGGTTTTTTCAGACGCAGCAAAACTGGCACATTTTTTGCATTTTGTTTGTCATCTACTTCGTGGGGAGAGTCTGCAATTTTCTGGTTTTTCTCCGTTTGTAAGCGCTCTTGGACCTATATTAAAGAATATTATATTCGTATTTATATCTGTTTATATACCTAATCTTTTATTCTTAAATTATGAATTTTTTCAAAGAGTATACTGCTTTTGTAGTTTGAAAAGCGACATTTCTTGGAGTACAATCATACTTAAATGTTTTTTTTTTACTTCAGAGAGTATCAGAGCAGAAATCCAAGCTGGAAAAATCCCTCAAGGTGAAAATGCTACTTCAGCAGCCTTACCTCTTCCTCGAAATGAAGCTGCAAATGTTATGAGTGCGGAGAAATATGTGACTCCATTTGAATTAGGATGTCAGTCGAAAACACCACGAATCGTGGTTTCAGCCATGGACTGCCTCCAGAAGCTCATTGCCTATGGTCACTTGACTGGAAATGAAGTAGACCAAGGAAACAAGTCACGAAGACTTATTGATCGTTTGGTTGAAACCATCTGTAATTGTTTTACTGGTACGCAAACAGATGAAGGAGTACAGCTGCAAATTATTAAGGTATTTCTCCTGCTTATCTTGCCTGTTTGTTTATTTTGACCTTATCAAAAATTGGTATGAAAACAAAGAAAGTAAATAATAAATGAAAAGAGAAAAATCAAATAGGTGAAAAACGAGGATTTTATCAGCCAGTAGAAAAATATGAAAAACAATCAAATATTTCGACAAGGACCTCCACCAAGTCGTCCTCAGAGCTCAAAAAATAAGAAAGAGGAAAAAGAAAAAGAAAGAAACAAAGAAGAAACAACAACAAAATCTAACCTTCTTAAGTGAACTGTACGAGAGGAAAACTGCTCTTTGTTTCTTTTTTCTTTTTCCTCTTTCTTATTTTTTTGAGCAATGAGGACGACTTGGTGGAGGTTCTTGTCGAAATATTTGATTGTTTTTCATATTTTTCTACTGGCTAATAAAATCCTCGTTTTTCACCTATTTGATTTTTCTCCTTTCTTTTATTATTTCCTTTCTTTGTTTTTATACGTCATGCATAGCCAGTATGATTTCAGAACGTATTTACGTCAAAAATTGTTGCTGAATTAATCAGAAGAATAAAAAAAAGAAAAAAAATCTGAACATTTTGATTGCTTTTGGACTAGCAAGAAATATTGTCAGTCACAGTGCCGACTCATTGCCCATGATTTTACCATAATTTCCTTCAATTATTATAATGTTCTTTTTATTGGGATTTGAAAGACGTTGTAGTAGTGAAGTATAAAGTGTGGAGAATATTTGAGTATTAACAGATCTTCTGATAATGTCGGAACCTCTCCCCCATAGTGATTTAAATCCCAGCCGATAGTAAATTACGGATATTTTTTAATACAAAGATGAAACGATTTTTTTAATCATAAGGCTTGTATCCCTTATCCAACGGGATGGATCCAGTAATATCCTATATGGCTATATGCTATGTAATATTAAGTTAGAAAACTTACAAACAATATCTAAGAAAATATAATGAACAGCTGACTGAGCTTTTTCTGGTTTGGTGAAATCTTGTAATACAGTCTCTTTAATATAGGATAAGCTGTTTGTGTAAGTTGATTCTGTGGGTTGATTCTGGTGTTCGTCAAGGATGTTTACTATCTCCAATATGATTCGCAATACTTATAGATTTTGTGCATCGAGCTTGCCACTTTAGTGGAGACATTCAACTAAGCCCCGAGCATCAAATACACGACTGCGATTTCGCTGACGATATCGTTCTCGTGACTCACTGCCAAGAGGACATTCAACGTCATCTGAATTAACTAGCAGCGAAAGCTACCCCTATAGGCCTGCAGATTAATGTTGATAAAAATTAATGTATGATTAAAGCAAGGAATAAAGGAGCAAAAGGCTTTTTGAGGATTAGGGATAAAGTAACTAACATGTACTTCTTACTCCTCATTTATGTTATATTATGATGGCAGTTTTATAGGCTACATTCAAAAAGGATTGTCAGTACGATATTTTTAGTCAACTTCAAATTTGTATTGAACTAAAAAGATGTTCTCCGAAAAAGACAAAAACATAGTGTTTAGAAATTGGAAGGTTTTAGAGGCCAGTTTTATTGAATTTTACACGTATCAAAATTTGAACTTGAAATTGTAAAGTTCTCTCGATTTGTGGAATCTTTGGTTAGGAAACACGTCCGTAGGTGTTTTTTTTTCATGGGAGATTAAAACACAATTAGTCAATAATTCTAATAAAAGTGCCCAGAAGTTTGGGAAAATGTAAAAAAAATTTTGGAGGGGGGCCCAAGGCCCTACCCTGTGTACGTCCCTGTTATTACATTTGTGCTTTTGTAGAGATAAGAACTCAACATAATTCTACTCTGGCCGTAAAAAGCCTCTCAACTTGAATTAACATTCCCCCCATTGATAGTTAAGTATGTCTATAATTCTCTTCAAAGAGAAATGCATTTCTCGATAGCATTGTTTTACCAAAATGCCCTACAAACAGTGATTTTATGGCTCTAGAAATCTTTCATGAATAGCCCAAGGGTTTTTTCCAGACTAGTTTACTTATAGTTTTGACTATTTTATTGTTTTCCGAGTGCGAAATAAAAGAAAGAAATCATAACCAAGTTGGAACAATGTGTGGAAAGGTATTTGATAATTTTGACAACTTTGAATTGATACTTTTTGACGCGGTCATTTGAACATTTTAGGAATTTTTTATGCTATATGCGTCTTGTTCTAGGTCATGTTAAAAAAAAGTTAGCTTTAAAAGAGTGTTGTTTTCTCTTTGATAAATAAAATATATTTACATTGTTTGAATGATCATTTTTTAATTCATATTGGCGACCCCTTCTCTGAATCACATAGTGCGGGCACTAAAAGTAGGGTCTGCGGACTAAACCAGCCTGAAAAAAGCTCTATTGCACGTTAAAACTGCTTCCTTTTCAGAGTTCTTCTAAACTTTCTTAAAATCACGTCCCCTTCTCCTAGATGATATCCGTTATTTATTCACCTCGTGTCGGAATAAAAATGAATTTTTTTTGTCTGGTATATATAGAAAGCAATCAAATTTCCTTTTTTAATTTATTACAATCTATTGTGTAGGCTCTATTGACTATAATGACATCCCAGCATGTTGAAGTCCACGAAAAAACTGTGCTAATATCCGTGAAAACCTGCTATGACATCTATTTGGCAAGTAAGAATATTGTCAACCAGAAAACAGCAAAAGCTACCCTCACACAGATGCTGAGTGTCATCTTTCAAAGGATGGAGAATCAAGCGGTAATTGTATTTAAATAAATTAGTTTTTCTTTGAGATTTATCCTAGTCGATTTTTCGTCATGTGTAGAAAGCCCTGATTTTATAACCTATCTGATATTAGCTGAAAATATTGTTGAAAACAGGTAAGACAGTTAAGTTACCTGTTCCATTAAGCATATGCTACCTTTTAAGTCACCTTTACCTGTTTTTGGTTGTCTACAAACTGAGAGGGATAGTAGCTTTGTCTAGTGATTATTGGTAGTAGCATAGTCAGGATTCTATTTTATGTGAACTATAATTTTTTTGGCATGGGCGGGGAGTCCAGTTTAGGAAAGGGTCTTTTTCGTAACGTTTGTATGCCCAGATCGTTTATATTTGGGCTGGTTTTTAAGCAAGCACAAACACTCTTCCCCTAAATATGCCACTGGAACAGTTAGGAAGTAGTAGTGAAGCATAAATTATGGACAATATTTGAGTATTAATTGATCTTCTCTATTGTAGGAACCCTTCCCCAAATATGATTTAAACCCCAACCGATAGAAAATTAATTTTCTATGATTTAATTAATATTAAGATTTTGTTGTTTTTTCTACACCAGTATACTTCACATATGCAAAATGTGTCCTGCTGAGGAACAGTGTCATCCCCACCAAACTATACATTTTGAGCCATAAGCCATTTTCACGATTTTCAATCACGAGGAACAGCAAAGCTGGCATAAGCCTTTCTCAAAACTGTATAAAAATGATGTCTTTTCACTTGTTGATAGATAATGATGGATAATGAAGATTTTGTTGTTTTTTCTACACCAGTATACTTCACATATGCAAAATGTGTTCTGCTGAGGAACAGTGTCATCCCCACCAAACTATACATTTTGAGCCATAAGCCATTTTCACGATTTTCAACCACGAGGAACAGCAAAGCTGGCATAAGCCTTTCTCAAAACTGTATAAAAATGATGTCTTTTCACTTGTTGATAGATAATGATCACTTGTTGTGTTCATTAGGAATTGAAATGTTGATCATTCTGACACAAAACATCTTGCCACCGTGTATCTGTATCAGTGTATTTAAGACGTTGTTCTCAAATTAATGATACCTCTGAACTTTAAGTTGTGTTTTTGCCAAAATAAGCTCTCACTTTGGTTTGATTTAAAAAGAAGCAAAGTAAACTGCTGTTTTGGTAGTATTTTTTAGCCTGGTGGCTTCTCTTTGCTTGGGTCATTCCCGGCTTGAATAGTGACTGCCCAGTGACTGCCCTAAATACTAGACAGTCAGACCCTCATCCCATCTGGCCTATGCCCGCCGCTTAAAGTATGGATATATTGACAATATCTTCCAATATATAGGCAAATTTGGCTAGATATATAGGCAAATTTGGACTATATATAAACAATTTGCCTTCGTCAGTTATAATCGATAATTGTCAATTTGGCAATTATAATTGCCAAAAAGGCAAGGTAGAACCTCCAACAGGTTGAACCCACCGTGAATTAGCATGAGAGGGTTGACTCTAGTTCAGCATTGTGGAGTGACATGCATGAGAAGAAAATTTTCAAGTAAGTCAACCCGTAGTCAACCTGCGTGTGTTCCCCAGCGAGAACCTCCAACAGGTACGACTCTAGTTCGGCATTGTGAAGGGACACGCATGCACGGAGAGGTGTAGCATAAATGGGAGACAGTAACAACGGCAATCAAAGGGGTAAAATTAACCTTGACTGGGCTGCCAACTTAATTGGACAATCTGTCTTGGCTTTTTTCTACAATTGGCCATGACTTTGACTTTTCCCACAACTATTCCTTTTTTTTTTAAATTCAAAGCAGTTTGAATTTAAAAAAAAAGTTGAGCAGTTTGGGACTGCTCCTATCACTTCAGAAGTTCGCAATGGATTATCAGTTAGTTTCTGTTACGGATGCTTACATAAAATAAGATTTCGTTAGTGCGCTGTTTTTTTTTACTTTTTTGAGGGGGGGGGGGGTATAATAATTTGGGGTTGCTCATATCTTTTACCGATGCTTACATAAATTTTGTAATTACATAAGATTTTGTCAGTGCACTGTTTTATTTTTTTATTTTTTGCTACCGCTTTTATTGAAAATTGAAAGCACAATTTTAAAATACCAAAGATTAATGGAAATATGCATTTTGGCTCAGAATTAAGCAATGAAGCCCTTGGTTATAGATACAATTGAATACAATGAAGCCCTTGGTTAAAGAAGTACAAATGCCCAAAACGTGTGCGAAATTAGAACAAATACAAAGCACCAAATTGTCCATGATCCTTTGTCTCATAAGAAATGTTCAAGTGTAGTTCTCATGCTTCGAGACACATTTGTTGATATTTTTTTTTTGTGGAAGTCTTCGAAAGATCTTGTTAGCATAATTTTTCCAGTCTTTGGAACTAGTTCAGAGAACTGCACATGAAGTGTTTTTTGACAGATAGTCAATCTTTCATAGATTTACAACTGATAGCGTATAGTTCATGTAAAGCAAAACTTAATAGATTATCCAATAGGCTTCATGTGAAAACGAACTTCATTCAATAAAATCTGGAACCGAATCCAAAAATCCAATTTTAATTCGAACAAATTGAGAATCAGATCAGTGTAGACGATTGGTCGAAGGTGGGATAACTGATATAATAATGATAATAATAATTTATTTATTACCCACAAAAACACTATACAATAAGTATTAGAATTTGGAGTGAAAAGAAATTAAATACAAATAAAAAATACAAAACATACAAAAAACGGAAAATATTAACTATAGCAAAAGTTTAACAAGACGATTATAAGGAGAAAGTTGATCAAGAGCAGTACCTAAGACGTTCACTTATTGCTTTTCCAACTTCAGTGTTATATTAAGTATATTATATTTATTAATTAGGATCTGATTATGTGTCCATGGAGGAATGAAAAGAATAAACTTACAATATCTGATTTAACTACTTCCGATTCCTTTTTAAATCACTTTTTCTCAGTATGTGGAAAATTTCTGCCGTGTAAAGGGCTGAGTGATCAAAATAGTCAGAGAAGTGTTTCGCCAGTGCCCGTCTATTATATTTCCCTTGATTGGGAATAATTTCTGCATATCCAAATTGTATTCTTTTAGAAATACCTGAAATTTGCGCCAACGAAAACTGGAAAGATTATTAGTAAGGGTTTTGCCCAACCCCCGCAAAAAGTCAACAAAAGGAATAGAGAATGTTTCACAATCTCAATTATGAGTATCAATTACAGTATCACAATTAAGAGAAGACAAAGAAGTTGAAGCGAAAGAAACTCACCCTTCTTTTCGTCAAAGGTCAATCCGGGAAAAAGTGTTAGAAACAGGAGATACTATTTTGGAGAGACGAGTCCGCGTCTGACTAATCAGGAGTCCGAGTCCGACTAATCAGGAGTAAATCGTCAGCATACGCTGACGATTCACTGATTTTGATTTATTCTCCTACTGTTTCTGATTTATTTTGCCTTCTACCAAATCCAAGCATTAATACACAAAATAAAATCCGGCAGAAGACTAATATCGGTGGATATAGGAAACCAATTTCAAATTTTTTTAGCTGATTATACGTATTACACATTATGTTGATTTCCATTAGATGTGACATCCAAACATAACATTTTTCTCTTTGTAGATTGAAGAAGCAGCACGTCATAATAACGTACCAGTTGTAAGCGAAGGGGACCGAAAAACAATTAACAAACAGTCTTCTTCAACTAATCTAATCGATCAAAGTGAAACAAAACAAGTGGAAGGAGAAAATCTAAATACCAGTGAAAGTGAGGTTGAACTAAAAGAAGAGACTGAAGAAATTGCAAAAGTGACGCTATTAAATGGTGAACAAGAGGCAAATCCTGATTCTTTGACAAATCTTGAAGCAGAAGAAATTGGGACTGAAACGGTGGCAATGGCAGAGGCTTTAGTTAATGATTTAGTTGAGACTGCAATGCAAAAGAGCCCTACTGCGAATGTCAAATCAAATGGTAACTTCATCTCTCTTTCTCTCTATATCTCTCTTTATGTCTGAGCATGAGCTTTTTTAACTTTATTTGTGTTTATCTATTTTACTTTAACTCTAATTCATTTTAAGTTTTCGCCTTTCAAGAGTTTGATATCCAAATTTGGCAAGTTGAAAAACTAATCAAAAAAACAAACTCTTGTTATTACCTATGGCTTTGTTGTACGATTCATGAAAATGTGATGCACTTAATGCGTTGTAAGATGCAGAGCTGTTCCTAGAGTTGGAGGTGCCTGAAAATTAATTACAGTGCCTCCTACCCGACTCAAATATAAGCAAAAAGAAGCCGAAGTGAAAAATTTGATCAAAGTGGGCAATCCTCCAGCCACCCCCCCCCCCCCCAGCTGCAGCACCCGGCCCCCCAGCTGTGGCGCCCGGGGTAGGTGACCTGGTTATCCCTCTGGTAGCAACGGCTCTGGTAATATGCACCCTATGTGATTTATAAGATGTACAGTGCCAAAAACTCTAGATACAAAAGAAGAAAACTTCTGGGGCAGGGGGAGGGGCTTTTGCTATTTATGAATTTTATATCTCTATTTTTGAGTGTTCTTAGCAAATGTATTGCTGTGATGCTATTACTATTGTCATTAGAAACACATCCAGGACATGAATTTGCATGGTGTATTAATAACTCTAGCATCAAAAACATTTATCTGAAATTTTACTGCTTTCTTTTGTTTTTTTTAATCTATTTGTTATTTAGTGTGTTTTCTATGATTAGCACCTCTATTTACTACTCCCATTATTAAAAATTTAGTTTTAATATTGCTGTTATTATCATTAAAATATATGCGCATGCTTTTAGATGAGGTGTTAAAATCTCGAAATCGAAAAAGCAATTCCTCTTCACTGATATAATATAATAATCTTTTCTTTTTATATACTTAAGAATTTTAAAAAGAACTTTCTTGTAAAAAATTGTGTAAAAAATATATCAAGCTCCTGGAAATTGGGATTTTACGGTCCTAAAAGGGTTTGTTGAGGAGCATTAAATACTGTCCCCTGCAGTGCTTTCTTTTGTCCGTTGTATCTAGTGTTATGTGATTCCAGTCATGTATGTTTTTTTGTGATTCAGGTTTATTTTGTAGCTCTAGGACGAGAGAATGACAAACCATCTGCTGTCACGGGTGAGTCTTGTGAAGCAAACCCTGTTGGTCTAGCTGATAAAGTGTCAAACGTAGGAAGAATTCCCTCTGAAGAAAGCTTAAGCAAACAGACAGAAGACGATTGTAGTGGCTTATACTTTGGTCATATATTACAGAGGGATGCATTTTTAGTCTTTCGCTCCCTCTGTAAATTGTCAATGAAGCAAGTGACTGAAGGATATGTAGATCCAAGGTAAATATTTTTTTACGGATTTACATGGGAGGAGTTGTCATGAATTTCTTTAAAAAAAAGGAAGGAACTATAAATTTAAAAAACTAAAATCTAATTTTCTACGGAATCAATGGAGATTATTTGTCCAATCCCAAAACAGGTTTAGAATTTAAAATGGCTTCTTATGTATTTTTTCGTATAGTATCTGTACCCCCTATGATAACTAGATTCCCAATTCATGTTTACACCGTATTTCATTTGACCTTCCTTTGATGTAATTTCATTTGACTTTCGGTGTTTCATTGGACTTCGTTTCAATTGACTTTCCAAAGCCAAAACAGTGTATCTGATTCAGATACACTGATATGCTATACGTTAAAGGTCAAGCCAATATGTAATTAATTGATAGATGTTGCCGAGTTCATTTTTATAGTGTATCTGGTTTTTCACTCGACTTTCTAAAGCCAAAACAGTGTATCTGTTTCAGATACACTGTTTTGGCAATATTTTAAAGGTATTATATACCTTTAAAAATATATTTTACAGGTATATCTTTAAAATATTGCGGAAGAATAAGAATATACTCTGCGGAAAAAGCTGCGTAAGAAGCCATCCTTACCGATAAGTCTATTTTTTCGATAGCCTGGTCAAGCTTTAGTAAAAAAAAAAATGTGCTAAGTTCTATGCGAATCACAGTGGCAATTGGATGGGTAAGGATTGTTCATATACGCTTTTTTTTAACGCAGTAAGTCATGTTTCCACGCAGAGTTATATTTTGCGTTCTTTTGTAAACCTTAAAAAAATGCAAATAGACTGCTCTGGTATTCGACAGTCGAGTGCGTATTTGCTGGACATTATTCAGTAGATCTGAATATCGCCTTAGAGAATTTAAGCCTGGTTTAAACCAAAAAATGGTTTAAGAATTTAAACCATATAAATGGTCTGAGAAAAAATAAACCAGAAAAGATGAACCTTAAATCAAAAATAGCTGAAGGAGTAGATGAATATTTGCCCTACTGATTCGGATAGATCCACAGAATATCAATTTCTTATTTAATATCAGCAGATCTGCAGATATCATTACAAGATTTTCCTCCTCATAATTTCTCTGTAGTGGCTATAGCTTGTCTAAAGCAAAATTTAATGGTTGACCTAAGAGGTTTCATATAGTATTCGAAAAATGTTACTGAAAAAGTGTATAGTATTCGAAAAAGTGTAGCGAAAGGCTGGTGACTACTTGTCCCACATGCTGTGTTATACAAGGAAGGGCAATGCGATACACATGTAAATATGCTCGGAAAAAATACATTTGGCGACAGTGTCTTTTCGATGAGTAGCCTATACTTGTTTTATTTACTACTAATCACAAATGTTAACTACATCACTCACAACTGCCCAGGGAAGGTTCAAAAAACCTGACGATGGACGGCTGCAACCCTCTGAATGTAAACCATTAACAAGAATAAAAAAGAAAAGAAAAAAGGACAGTAATATTATCCTTCAATTAACCATGAATGGTTAATTCCATTCATGGAATTATATCATAAATAAAAAAAACTTCTTAATTTTCTCTCCTCTCGTAATATATCACAATATAAAGAAAAACTGGAGGACATACATCATTCCAACATCGATAGGCAAAAATAGCCGCTTGGTAATCGCGTATTTGATCTATGTTAATATTCCCTTGGCTGCTAGCTGGGCATGTGTAGTTTTTTTCTCTGGAGGGTGAGGGGAGGGTGTTTACTTACTAGAACATACTATTGGTATGAGCCCTCCATGAAATACAATTCCTTAAGTTGAGAGATGGCGACTTAGATTGCATGTAATCAAAGAGAATACAAATAGGGAATAGTCTGGTCATAAAAGGAAAAAAATAACAACAACTCAGCATTCAGAAATTAATACTTCCGGCAGCCCTGTTAAATTCTACATTGTTTTATCCAAGGATAAATTCGCGATTGCTAGTATCAAACTGCCCGAGGGGTTGCCTTTAAATTTTGAGCTAAACAGTTCTTTAAGAATTTTAAAAGGTCTGCAAAATTATAATCTCTTACCTTTGGATATGTTGTCACAAGAACTCTAGGAACATGTCTCTCAGAAATGTACCATTGATTGTCACTTAAATGTAGAAAAAAAAAGAAAAATTACTCACCTGAGAAAGTTTGAAGAACTTGTTCCAGAAAGGCACTTCAAAAAGTATTTTTGATTTAGTTTGAAAATTAGACTTGGAAATTAAATGAACGGAAATCGTTCACTATGACATCACATCATTCTCATAATGTTTCCAACAATGCTTTGGAAAACTTCCCCATGCTTTTGAATTAGCATTTCACTTTAAATATTTTATTTTTAGGTATTGGATGCGCTCCAAGATTTTAGCAATGGAACTGCTATTAGGTGTTATTCAGCAAGCTGGCAATGTATTCAAATCTCATCCTGTTTTTGTAACTGCTATCCGCCAGTATTTATGCGTGGCATTAAGCAAAAACGGAACCTCTCATGTACCAGAGGTTTTTCAACTATCATTGGCCCTTTTTCTGTCGCTGTTAGCTAACTTTAAGACGCATCTAAAAGCTCAAATCGAGGTCAGTTTTTCTTCTTTCACGGTGATTTTGTGTACTCTTATTTTCTTGATTTTAAGTTTCTTTTTCGCAATCCGCGTTTTTCTAAACTTTTCGGCATGTCCAAAATAATTATTATACTTTACGTGGAGAATAGAAATTCGTACTCGATTAAGAAACTACTAAGAAGTAGATAGGCATAGCACATAAACAACAATTAAACAGTATTTATTTCGGGCATTAGATAGAACAGGCTGTAGCAGGAGGTTTTTGCTATGGCAACTGCAATTCCGCTCACTATTAACTACGAGGGATGCTTGTAAGGGAAAACTGAAAATATGTTTTTTCACACCGTCACATATGACGGAGTGAATCGTCATAGTCTACACATTGTGCATAATTTACGAGAAATTTCCACCCACAAGAAGATTTTCCATGCTAAGGTATGGACTTTAGATCGTGAATCGCAGTTGTATAGGTTTTTAAGTGAGAAATCCGTTATATTCCAAACATTGATTGGCCAGTAGATATCAGATGATCTCGTAAAATTCCCTCACCATATCAGAGAGAACGCCATATTTATGTAAATTTTAATAAGCCTGTTTTATATAATTTTTCGAGTTATTGATATTATTGTCTTCGTTTTTTTTTAGTCTAATACAGTCACTTTTTATTCTTGAAAAAAGCACTAGAACTTTATATTTCTTATTTAATAAGTCCTCTTCTAAGTTTCCACGACCTTCTCTCAATAGAAAGTGAAAGGGAAAAAAAAAAAAAAAAAATACATAAAGGCTACATGGTTCTTTACTAAGTGGCATTTGATTTGTTTGTTGAATTTCTGTTTTCTGTGAGAGCCACAAAATGTTGGCTCAAGATGATTTGTTCTTGTATGTGTCATGAGTTGTTTTATGATCAGCAGAGTATAGGTAGCGTTTTGCGATTTATGTCAGAATGCAAAAGGAGTCCTGCCATCTAGATTCTCTGTGATAAAAAAACCACCCGATACACCAGGGCTACACCCGATACGTACCTCGAGTAGTGTCCAACTGCACATGTCAAAAACCCGTGTGTATTGGTTTACATGTTTCAATACAGTATATAAAATGCAGTTTCTCAAGCCCAGATTTTGAATCATTAAATGCCATGTATAAGTCGCTAACCTAGGGACGACTTTAATACGTGACCGCAAGACAAATTCCTGTTTATACCTGTTTATATTTTGTCTTCCCTCGGTCTACAGTGGTGTGTTTCCTTAAGAAAAAAGAAAGATCATTTTGCATATTCATATGTAATTTTTGATCACATTGGGCATTTGTATACATTCAAGTATTCCGATTCAACTAATAATACTCAACCCATGAATTATGTAGTTTAAAATATTTGAAAAAGAAAACACATCTAATAGATAAACCTAGGATTTGCAAGCCAAAATATGCATGTTTTTACCCAGAATCATGACTTTTGTCAAAGTTTGTTCATCAAGAAGTCCTTTGACGCATGTTGGATCGACGTCAATATTCTTATGTAGCCAACAGAGCAACAAAAACGATTGAAAAGATTTGTCAGAAAATCCTAAATATATGTACGAAATATACAAAAATATGAACTAGAAAAACAAACACAACTTAGAAACAATAGCGATTTTTTTTCTTATGTTTCATATGTTATGTTGTATTTGTTTTGAGATGGAAAAGCAGTGTGGTCTTCGTCGTTCTAAAGAATCAAAAAGAATGTCTGGATTGATAATGAGAAAACAAGCTTGAATTTGCTGCTAATGATTCTCAGATTTCTTGACGTCTTCAAGTTTCTGCCATTAATGTGGTATTTGTGTATGTATCGTGTGCTATTTCTGTTTTTAAAGCACCAGCTTATAAATATATTTGAATGTTCTTTCTTTTTTTTTGTAGCAGACTTCAAGGAAGCTAATTTCTGTTGTATTTTTTCTTATGTTAAGATAAAAGTAAAAGATGCGCTCTTGCACGTTACTTGAAGTAAATTTTATTGGATTGGAAGTTTTATGTCATGTCAGGTAAATGTGACATAAAACCTTACAATTATATGTCTGGTTTTATGTCATGACAAACCAGGATATAAGATGTGAGCCAATGCTAAATTTCGAAGATATTGTAAAAAATTGAACGGAAATGGTAAACTTTTTTAAAATGAGAATACCTTACATTGTCGATTGATTATAACAAATATAAACTGCTTAAATACATTATTTTTTTTCTTTTTTTGACTTCTTTTTTTGATAAACCGTATATTGTATTGGAACACCATTTTTATATGTCAAAATACGTTCTAGTACTAGTACAATCTAGTACAGATTAGAAACGGATTCCACAAGTTTCTGACAGCCAAAACCATTAATACGCGCTAGTACAATTTAGTTCTAGTATTTTTATTTTTCTTTAAGGTATTTTTTCGTGAGATATTTCTTAGCATATTGGAGACAACCAGTAGCAGCTTTGAACACAAATGGCTGGTGATCAACGCCTTAACTCGAATCTGTGCTGATGCTCAGTGTGTTGTTGACATCTATGTTAACTATGACTGTGATTTGGCCGCTGCTAACATTTACGAAAGGTAAGGCAGAATTTGTTCATATTGCTAAATTTGCACCTTTAAAAAAATAAATTTGAGTTTGCTTTTTTTTCCTTTTTTTGTAAAGAGTCGTTGGTGCGATGGAACTACTAGTTTATATTTTCATATTCTGGCCTGGAAATAAGACTTGCTATTGGGTTTAAATTAATTTGCCTTATTATAGACACAAACAAAAATTTTTTATTTTATTTTGCATTATTCGGTTGCTTTCTTTTAATTGTTGAAATTCTGCTACTGAAACCAGTAACGTTAACTGTACAATAGATTTGTACAGAAAATACCAAGAAAGGTAAAAATATTGGTCTCTCCATGAAGATATTAGGGATTTTCAAAGTCATGGTTGCTTCATACGTCTAAACCTATTAAATAACCATAGTAACATAGTAACTGAGCTTTACCCATAGTAACTGATAATTTGAAAATTGAAAATATGTGAAAAAAGAAAATTGTTAAAAATGAAAAATAAAGAGTAATCCGAGAATATATTAGGGAATTTAAAATAAAAACTATGAAATGACATAGTTTTTATTTACCAAAAATATTGACAAAAGCCAAATTTACTACACATTAATTTGGGTGTTCTTTGCCAAAACCTGGTATCTACATAGAAACTTGATTTTGAGTTAAGGACAAACCCCTAATTTCAACATTGCAAGTTTAATGGCGGAATTTGAGTTTTTCTATCTTTTATACATTCTGAGTTACGACCTTGTATCTACAGATTAAAAAAGGATTCCACAAGTTTCCCACAGCCAAAACCATTAGCACACACTAGTTACATAGACTATTAGTACATATAAGCCAAAGTGCCAAAAATATATAATAAATTAACATAACTTAATATATACGTCCAGTTGAAATCAGAGTTAGTAAGATTGGAAGAAAAAAGAATACGGAAAACCTTAAACGGGATTCTTTATTCTTATCTGTCTATCCTGTTCCAAAAATTGAAAAAGATCCTTATTTTGCGATTTTCTTGAAAGCTTAGAAAATTGCAAATACTAATTTTGGGCAAAGGAGAAAAGAATTTTTTTAAAAGCAAATATCAGTAGTTCATACCTGGCTCTAATATTTGATATGTGATTCTGAGTCATTTAGTGGGTTTACTGTAATTTTTGTTGGTATGTTTTTTTTTGTAATTTTTGTTGGTATAAATAAGTGATATAAGATGTAGTCTTTCTTCTTTTCTTATGTATTTCTCATTTATTTTAGGAACTTTTCATCCAATTAATGTTTTTTTTAGTCTTATGTAAATTTTTCATCCTTTTTATGTGTTCTTTTTTCATAATTTCAATTTCCATGAAAATTTTGACTTAATAAACTAGCCCATACACAAAAAATAGGGGATATATTTAAAATGAAGGGAAAAAAAGGTTCAAAAGCCAGCGGAAAAACGGAATCTCTTCATAAATGATTGGTATTTAATATTGATGTTTGAAAGTGGCTTTAAAGGTCGAAATGTTGGAATTGTTGATAAAAGATCGCAACAGTTAAATAAAGCAGCACAACACTAGCCAACGTCTGCAGCATGCCAATACTAAACACCATCCAAGCAATGCCTGCAGGTTTTGATTTTTCTCTCCATTAAAAAAGTTCGGCTCAAACTGCTTTGCTGTGGTATGTGATATGCTGTGAGCGTCAAAATAAAAACATATCATGAATAAAAAACAAAATTTTGAGCTATACAAGTTAACAATTTGAAATTTAAATCTTTAACCGGAAAAAGTTGTAATAGAGTTTTTAGTCCAGACAAATCGAAACAAGAATTTTTTGGGCTTCTCAAACTGCGTTAGTAAAATAGAACAATTGCAGTATAGTATAGTATACCTATTTTGAAACTTCTGAAATAAAAGAAGCGTTTGTAGTGGGTTTTGATTCTTAATGGATCACTCCTCCGAGATACACCAAAGTCCTCTTAAAACTCATACTTTGACTTTTTTTTTTTTTTTTTTTTTTTTTTTTTTTTTTTTTTTTTTTTTTTTTTTTTTTTTTTTTTTATGTGAAACAAAGAAAAGTGTTATTTTCTTTTTGACTCTTCCCAACTATAGCTTACGGATTTCTGAAATAGTTTAATTGTTCTGGTTTATCCTCCCTGGTGGTATCTTTCCTCTTTCTAGCGTCTATTGTAGGTTTTGGCCATTCCTTGTTTTTTTTCTCCCATGTCTGTTATAATTATGTATTGATATTTTCACCATTTGACTCCGTTTATATGCTCTTTCGTGTTTTGTTCTGACTACTTTTCTTGATCTTTTTTTTTCTGCTTTTCTCATCCCTGTTGCCTTGATTTGATTTATTAGTGTTTTCGGTTTTTACGTTATCAACTTAATGCCGTTTTTTGATATTTTAGACTTGTGAATGCACTGTCAAAGATTGCTCAAGGTCGACATTCAGTCGACATTGGTGCTACTCCTAATCAAGAAAAAGCATTACGAATTAAAGGTTTGGAGTGCCTAGTTTCAATTCTCAAATGCATGGTAGAGTGGAGCAGAGAATTGTACGTCAATAGCCATGCTCTTTCAAATCTTGGTAAGTTCTTTATACTTGATTGCCATTGACAATGAAAACTCAATTGTGAAAATTCAAGGTGATGTTACGGAAAAAGAATTTACGCCATGTAACATTACCTAGCAGTCTTAAAGGTGATTATAGATAATATCATTGAGGCGGTAAATTTCTATTCGGTGTCTTATTGTGTTTGGCTATTACCGGTAAAGCCCTGGAATACTTACTAATAAGACTAAAATTTGTAGACTGGGGTTAAAGGAGTTTCATCAGCAAGTATGGTTCATCTTTTGTGGCGAAATATCTATAACGGAGCTTCTATATTGTTAGGTTTATTCTCTCTTCGGTAAAGTAACCTCTCTTTTTACTTTTAAAATCAAAAGCTAAGGTAAAATAGAGGCAGGCGAACTTGGAAACATAATCTAACAGTTTTTGTTCATGGGGGGAAGATAAAAATTTGCAAAAAGTTATAATGTATGTTTGGTTAATTTGCTTTTCGAAATGCAGCGGATAATTTCGTATCGGAAGACATTCATTTTGGAATGGCTCCGTTTTGGAATATAGTAAATGGAATTTCGTTGGGTGTTCTTTGAGCTAAAGATATGGAAACAATTTTGTTTTTCTTTGCTTACTATTGGCAGGAACCAGACGAAGAACTGTTCTGCCCTGCACCAATGGACTATGGAATTACTTCCGGCGACCACTTCGATATGTGTGGTACAGCTTCCCCGACGATCCTCAGCCAGTCTCTGTTCCATCTCCTAACATGCCTCCAGAAGCCTGCCCATGGCTCAAGATCCTCTTCGAATATTTGCCAAAGATGTTTCTTCTGTCCTCCCCCATGTCATCTCCAGGATGGTGCTGGCTTGCAGATGAGGTCGTCTCGACATATAATTTCTTTGATTTAACGCAAGGTGTGGCCAAGGAGCTTGAGGTGACGTTTTTGATAACGAAAGGTAGCTCTTCAGAGTGGCCACAACGGCTTCTTACTTCGCTATTGGGAATTATAGACCATCTGTTGATTCAGAGTATACAGCGAAAACAGCGGTGATCGAACGCATCCTAGGTTTAGTCTTTTCTGCCGTATGCGGCTATGTATCGTCTGCGTACAGTAGTACAGCTATAACGGATGCTATGTAGACTCTGACTTTTTCTTTGTCGAGGTTTCATGTCTGGCCCATATTGCATTTTTTTGACTGGTGAAGACTCACCGCTCCTTTGATAAGCGGACAGAAATATATTTTCCACCTCCGCCATCTTCTACTAAACTAGACCCAAGGTACTTGAATTCTTCAACGTTTTCAATTGGGATTGCTGTCCAATATGATTTGATATGAAGTAGAATGGCTGATGGCCATCACTTTTGTCTTGGAGCTGCTTATGGTGTGTCAGTGCACTTCGAAACCTTGGAGACATCATCAACTAACTCTTGTAAGCCGTTGGTGGTGGTTTACAGCAAGGCAACGTCGTCTGCAAAATCTAGGTCTATCAGAGGTTGAAGAAAACCATCCAGTTGTCCAAAGGCAACTCCACTGTGATTTCTCAGTGTATTATCCTGTCTACATCAATTTCAGTCTTCCCTAACTCCTGTGAAGTGCCACACGCTTCTATAAAAGTGATCTTTAGATAGAAACCTCCTAGAAGAACGTTTTGGTTTTTCAATCATTTTTTAAAAATCAATTTTTCGGTCATTTTAAAAGCACAAGATGAGCCCAGTAGTTTCGAGCTCAATGATATATCATCAGTATTATTATTAAGTTAATATTGAATTACATTTTTCTGTTGCTCATTGAGAAAATATTTATGTATGAATATATGAAACATCATTCTCATCGGAGCTCAAAGACTGGATTTAGGACTTTTCTTCAAATTTAATTTGTTCTTGCTCTTAGTGACCGTTCGAGTTCAGGAAAAAAGATATAATTTTTGTTTTTACAGCCTTTTGCTGCTTAGTTTCTGGTATAAATTTTATGATTACAAAATAAACAATTTAGCATAAAGAGCTAAAAGAAAATCCTGAGGCAGATTTGAGCTTTGGATTGGAACCAGTTAAATCACTTGCATTTAGCTTAGAAGTGAGGATGTTTCATCAGTCAGTTATAAATCAGTGAAATTTCTTTCTCGTTTTTAAAACAAATCTGAAAAGGATATCAGTAGTATTGATAAATAAAGAAAAGAGAAAAAACATGATAAAATACAACTCAAAACGCCAAAAAAATAGAAAACACTTCTAGCAAAATGACTAAAACTACCAGAAAGTTACAAATTATGGAAACAAAACGAAAAAATCGTGGGTTTCATCAAGAGAACTTCTAAAAATTATTCTCTCTATCAATATCGGCTGTAAGAGGATCAGTAGTTCAATATTTAGCTGCTACTCTTTATTTACCGGTCTATGGTGGAGATTAAGAAGGGTGATTATAATATTAATAGTAATAAGAACAAAGAGTTCTGTTGTCCCTTTCCGACTGGATGGGTCAGATGGGAGACATCCCTAGCCTGGAAAGATCCTCAGTGCTAAAAAAAAAAGCGGACCTATTAATAATAATAATTTATTTCTTACCCACTTACAAAAGGGAAAAAGTGGAGTACAAGGAGAAAAACAAAGAACTACAATTAACACAAAGAACACAAAAAAAAAACCCACAAAAACAAATAACACAAATATGAGAAAAAAAATATAACAATTTAGCAAAAGAGGCGGATAAGATGATTGTTAGGACCAAGACAGATTGGCGCTTCATCAATTAAATTTGAACTTAGTTTTTCCACTGAAAGAACAATATCTGTTGCCTGATATTTACTAATTAATTTCGGTTCCGAAATGATCGTGGTAAATAAAGTAGGAACTTTAAATACCGATAGTAATCCGTCTTGACCCTCTTTACGTCACCTTTATTGGAAAGCATAAAAAATCCAGCACAGAAAAACACAGAATGGTCGCAGAAACTCGAGTACAGCTTTGTAAGTGCTTGTCGCCGGAAATGTCCACGATTTCCAACAATTTTAGAATACCCCAGTTTAAGCTTAAATTGAATATCCCGAATCATCTGAAAACGAAAAGAACTTAAAGAATTGCAAACAGAAATCCCAAGCCATCGAAAAGAAGTAACTTGTGGTACGGAAAAAGAAATGCAATCCAAAGGATGAGACGAACTAACCCCATTAAATATAAGAAATTCACATTTATCTACATTTAGCAATAATCCAATTCTTGCAAATGCATCAGCAACGGATCGGACAGAACGCGCTAAACCGGTCTCAGTTCGGCTAATAAGAAGCAAGTCGTCAGCATAAGCTAAGTATGATACGTCTGTGAATCCTGTAAAACAAGAACTATGTATACCAGACAAAACATTTTCAATAGAAGCATTAAAGATATGAGGAGAGAGAACTCCTCCCTGTCTCACTCCACACTTGACTGGTATATGTCCGAAAAAATCACCATTTCCTGACTTTAATCTTAAATAAGAATTTGAATGCCAAAACCAGAATCACAGACGCATTCACACCAAGCTGACTAAGAGTATACCAAGTCTGAGCATGGCAAACACTATCGAATGCTCTAGATATATCAAGGGTGCAAAAATAAAGACTATAACTATTCCGAGTGGCTTCCTTAATAAGCTGCGCTAAAACACGATGGGCATGTTGACAGCTCAGACCTGACCGGAAGCCTAACTGGTTAGCCTCATAATTAACAAATTCATCGATATGTGGGAGTAGAATATACTCAAATAATTTACTTAGAGTACAGGCGACAGTAATTGGCCTGTACGAATTACACGAATTTAGATCTTTTCCTTTCTTTAATATAGTAGTAACACTTCCTCATAAAAATGAATCAGGAACAATAGACCTTGAAAGGCACATCTGAAATAATAACTGAAGTCGACATTGACAAAGGAGAATTCTTCTTTCTTGATGCTCACTTGAAAAGGTTGCTTTTTTGTGTTTTTTTTTTAAATTTTATTTTCTTGTCACCACCGAGGACGACTTGGCGGAGGTCTATTGTGATTTTTTTTTCCCATCGTTTTGTTCGCTCGCTGAAAATCAAGCTCATTTGTTTTGTTTTTTCTTTTAATTATTTTTACATATTTTCTAGGTTTTATTCAAACATCGTGCAAGTGTAAAGCCCGACTAAAATGTATACCCGTTATAGTATCAGTCAAAGTGATTGTTAACTCCTTATTTGGATTTCTCTTTTACTAACTTTTTTGGCCTGTTTTATTTCAGATTTTTGTTCACAAGTTTGTTTAAAATCTTTTTTGTTCCAAATCTTGGTATTGACGTTTCAAAAGGCTTATTTACTAATTTGCGATTCGTACGAAATTTGATGTTAAGCTAATAATTGAAAAGAAAAAACACAGCCATTTTCAAAACTTGCTCAGTCTGGAAACATGTCAAAGCACATGAAATAATTTATATTTTCATAATTAGAATTTGATATGAAAACTTCATGACCCGTGGTAAAGAAGATATTCTGAGGGCGATTGGGCTAGTCGATAATGTTTTTGTCTGTTTGTTGATGACGTTGCTTTGTTATATTTTATTTTTGAAATTTGTTATCGTTAATTAGTATTTTTCTTTTCTTTTTAACAATAATGGCTATCCCTGGATTTAATAAACTAGTTTTTGATAGATAAGTCTAAGCTCTTTTATACAACATGTTTTTTTTTGCCTAATCATCAAGTGTAGTGTGCCTTATACTGTGTTCAACTTTTAGGAGCTGAAAGTAAGAACAAGGATGTTTCCGAGGATTCGGACTCTGGGAAAGGTACAATGGTATCATATGGAAGTGTGAATTCTTTGTCTAGTTCAGCTAGTTTTCCAAATGCAGCTCTTCAGGGACAAGAGGATAATCCTGAGCAGTTTGAGGTCCTAAAGCACCAAAAAGAGATTTGGGAGCAGGTCAATACTATGTTTTATATCAATTTAATGTTTTCTTTTTGAGGATGACAGGATTATTGTAAAAAGAGAAAATATTTAAAGTTTGTTTAAGGTACTGTGTAAAGATAACGATGTGTAAATGTGCTAATATAAATAAGGGAACACACTTGGCGTTTTTTACCGATTGGATTTTTTACCGTCGCCGCCGTACCAGTAGAAGTGAATAGGATGTTATTGCGAATTACACATTGGGCGGTAAAATAAACGATCTGTTTGTTTAACGCCGACGGTAGCAATGTAGCCGCCCAGTGTCGGGACAATAAACAATCGGTTTTTTTCACCACCTCCACCCTGACTGGGGTTCATATAACCAAATGCACGCTTGCGCACTCGTTGCCCACTCTGCTGACGACTGTTGTTGTGTTTGTGTTGAGAGATTGTGTTTGCAGAGAGTATATAATGAAAAAACTAAACTGGAAATCATCAATGAGTTTCTTTTCCTGGGAAGGGAGAAAGCCATTGTAAAAAAAAAGAAAAAGTTAGATAATTTGGTTAGGAAGTGCCTAGAAATTCAAGGAAGTTTGAAGTGACAGGGGGCTTGACCCAAATTAGCACCTGCCTTCGACCTTAAACAAATAAAACCCCAGATATAATAAATCGAAGTGATTACAAATCTTATTTATGTATCCTAAACCAAGTACTATTTCAGCAGAATTTGAATTCATTTTAATTAAGAAAAGTTACATATTAGTTTTCAGAATAGCTTCTGGTTTAACTACTCCCTCCCTCCCCCACTCCTCGACATGGAGTTAATTCACGCTAATATAAAGGGGAGGGGGCACACAATGTACTTTTCGATGTGTAGGTGGGAGGGGAGCAAGTTTGTCGCTTTTTCAATTATTTTCAATGAAAATAAAAAAAAAGGCTTTGTTACTGAATAATTAGTCCTAAACTTGTACCTGCTTAACATGCAGCTGCATCGGGAATTCAACTTACCTCAAGAATTGTATCAAATGAAGAAGCAAATCCAGTTTTTGCTATGTGGGAGGTAGCAGCTTAACATGCAGCTGCATCGGGAATTCAACTTACCTCAAGAATTGTATCAAATGAAGAAGCAAATCCAGTTTTTGCTATGTGGGAGGTAGCAAAGGGATCTCAGCTTGCTTCAGACGCCTTCTGCTTCATTAGATGCCTTGTCTCCATTTAAAGTAAAAAAGAATCAATTACAAAGAAGGTTAGGGACTACTAAACTTGACCTATCTTTTGTATCCCAGCCACAGGTTTTCTCATTGTTCAATTTGTTGAATTCTTTAGTAAATATCTTAATCACTGTTTAAATTAACGTTCGATATTTGGCACTCACGCTATAACCCGAAAAAGGGCAAAAACAGTGGACGTGGTGAGATTGGCTTCTGAAATCCTTACATATGGGATTGAAGATCAAAGAACGATAAAACCTTAAAATTGCAATTTATTTGATAAATTTCTTTTCATTGCTTGAATTGCATAATTTATATTATTTTTCATTAAAAAAACTTTTTCCGCAAAATAAGTTTTTCTTGGAAAAGTAAAAAACTCCATTAAACTAAAAATGAGCAAAATAGAACCAAATAATCTACCAAGCATAAAACTACCACAAATCAGCGTCAATAAATAAATGAAACCCAAAACAAGCACAAATTAAAATAAATAACTGAGTCAAGCTAAAAAACGAGCAGAAATTATGATGATTAGGGCTCACAGCCCCTATGCCTTCTCAAAGCCAGAATATGATTTGCACTTAACTGAAAAAAATACAAATGACTGTGCGTTGTCAGTTCAGTATACATATGCTCATATTTATTCTTTAAAATCTTACAATTGTTTTATTTAATAAAATTATAAAAACGAAACATTAAAAAAAAAATTAAGTTATACCCCCAGTGCCTAACTACAGCCCTTACCACAGGGCTCTGGGGGGTTGTGCCAACCCTGGAGGCATTGGTATATGTTCTTCAGACTATTTTGTTTTAAAATGGATATCTCACAATTCCAACCGGATGCGTTTCACGAAAAGAGTGGAAGTTAGGGGTGGGGCTAGTTGACTTCCATCACTTTTGACTTTTAGAGAGGAACTAAAACTTGCAATTTTTAAACAAATGAGCCACCTCTAAAGTTTATACAACCACCCATTCCATAAAAAACTTTAATGCCCCTGGGGCATAACTTACAACCCTTGCCCCAGGCTCTAGCACTTTGTAATAACGCCAAAACTTTTGTTATATGATCTTTGGATTGTTCTGAATAAAATTACTGTCAAAATTTCCATTGTCTGCATTTTGGGAAAAAACGACGTGTGCGGGGAAGTGGTGGACCAGCTCTCTGATCACTTAGAATCTTAAAAAGGACACTGAAACTTCTGATTACCTTCCAAAGAGACCCCTCTGAAGTATATACGACTACATTCTTTTTTTTATCAAAAACCTTATTTGCCCCCAGGGCGTAACTTACAGCCCTTGACCTGATGATTGCGGGGTGGTTGTCATCCTCAAAGACATAATTTCCGGACCCTTCGACTATACAGAACAAAATTGCTATCTAAACATTTTGATTGAATGTATTTGGGGAAATGATGAGCGTTGAGAGGTGAGGGGCTGGTTGCTCTCAAATCACTTTTGACTCTTAAAAAGGACATTATAACATCCGGTTTCAAAGGAAATAAGCTCCAGCTGAAGTTTTTATGACCAGCCATTCCATAAAAACCTTATATACCTCAAGGGCCTAATTTACAAGCCTTGCACCAGGGCTCTTGGGTGGGGGGGGGGTAACCCCAGAGGCATTGTTATATTTCTTTAGCCTATTTAGAACAAAACAGCTTTGTCACAATTTCAATCAGATATACATCAATTTCGAAACTTTCAACCACGCTGAATAAAATGGCGATCTCAAAATTTCAATTGGATATGTTAGGTGAAATGATGGGCGTAGGAGGGGCTGATTGCCCTGCAATTACTTTTGACTATCGAAGAGGGCACTAGGCCTTTTAATTTCCAATCGAATGAGCCCTTTTTGAATTCCTTCTATACGAAGTGCCGTGGTCTGAAACAAACAAAGTAAAAATAAAATAAATGAATAATACATTGTGCCGACATCGTACTTTACTTAGCCAGCGCTATTGCGCAGCATATGATATTTTATTCTCGCCTAAATTTTCTTTATCTATGCTCGATAGTATTTTCCACTCTTTTATGCTAAACATTTGTATACAAGATCTCTGTATATTTTTCTACTCATTGGTAAGGACACTATTTCTATTATTTTCCTTAAAAAAAAGATTATTCAATGCATCAATGTAATACCTCCAGAGGCGCACCTATGACGGGAGCAGGGGGATAGTATGCAAGTAAAGCCGTTTCTTTACCCCTAGAGGGCTTGTGTTACAATAAAGCTCCCTATAAACCATACAAAACCATGGTAATTTGTTAATTTGAGGTTTCTGTATAAATGTTGCTTTTTAAAACAATAAAGTCTTGAAAATAAACAATTATTTACTGTAAAATGGGTAATTGGGCAGATTTTTATCACTTTTACGGTTTTTTTCGATTGAAAATGCACCGAAACTAAGTGAAAGCAAGTGAGTCTCGTAATCGAGATTTTTTTTTCCTTTGGTGTTACTGATGTTACTAAGAATTGAATTGGTGGTGAATTGATGTTACTAAGAAATTCACAATAAACATAACTGAAGATAAATAAATTCTCTATTCATTTTTCAGGGTATTGATATGTTTAACAGAAAACCGAAAAAAGGTATAACATACTTACAAGAAAATGGTCTACTTGGCAACCGGGCCGAAGATATAGCATCTTTTCTTCTCAATGACGAACGGCCAGATAAGGCAGTAGTCGGAGATTTTCTTGGAGATCCTGATAAGTCAAATGTTGAGGTGAGAATTCTTATGGGGAAAATGTAATTAATGGAAATATAATATATTATGAAATATATTTTACGTTTAGGCATAATGTTTACGAATATTTAATTATAATTATGGGCAAAAAACTAAGCGATGAAGCTAGAAAACTATGAGAGAAATATGACGATGAAGCTGGGATTATGTTTTATTATGTATGAGTGAGTTAGGTGGGTTGGACCTGTCCAAGTCATGATCGACAACGATCCTAATCTTTGGAATTTTTTTTTATAAACAGGGTAAATGATCCCTTCTTGAACGTGACCATATTCCATGTACATATATGGCCACTTCATATTATGACTAAAACGGGTTCTAATGGGTCGTTGGTAATTGACATAATCGGATGCGTGACATTGATAAAACGAGCTGGCGGCAAAGGGTAATAAGATCTGGGCATGACTTGAAAAGTAACCTTTGAATATAAAAGTTTACATTAATTGCATATAGTATTCTTTATATATCTTTCGCTATTGAACTAAATATGATTTACCAAATATGAATAAAATGCAAAGGTACTCATTTAATAAAGTATTTTTTATATATCATTGTGTTGCAAGAGCAACACTTGGTTTTGTCGTGGTTTTTTTTTCTATGCCGCCGATCTCAGCTTATTCCTGGAAACTGGTAAGGGTCTAGCCTGTGCCGTTTTTACGGAAAGTGTGGACCTCAGGCTGGATTGATGAATATGATATTACATTTTGGAAAGCTCCGCAGAACTCTTGCCTGGGGCCAAAAAGGATTGTTTTTGCTTGTCCACGAGCCAGAGACTATGGTGTGCGAAGTGAAGTGGAGCTATATAGCCTATGTCAGAGAGGAGTATCTGAAGTTGTGAAGCCAAGCTTTGGTTTCATCAAATCAGGTTTCTGCTTTCGAGTGGAAAGCTCCGTTCTAGCAGGCAAGCAGGCAGGCACCACTTTCAAATTGAAGATGGACTAGAATCTATAAGTGTTAAATATATGCGGCAGTTACCCGGCCCCACAGCCAATATATCCTCTTTGAGTGATAAATAGAAAAATTTACAGAAGCAAAAATGTGGCATTTTCCCACGGGTCCGAAAGTGCTGCCATCTATTTTTTCTACCCATATCTGTTCGTGATTTCAGCTGAGTTTATCATTCGGTTTTTCAGACTTGGGATTGCGATAGAGAAATGGTATCAGATGTGCCTAATAAACTTTAAAAGTTCTCTCATTGCTAAAAAAATTGGAGCTTATCCTTTGCTCCTTTCTAATTGGTGACGTTGGCCTATGGAAAAAAAAAAAATCTACTTTTGAACTAAGACAGATAGAATTTTTTTTTCGACGGCAATCGATAGCTCTTGATGAGCTGATCAAAGTATATCACATCTATTTTTTGGTACAAAAATTCCTTCATGAGGTATACCAGTTTGAAAGTTTCAAGGGGTTGACTACTTCAGTAGTAAGGTACACACTGAAACAAAATCTAGGCCGATACAAATTGTGAGACACATAGAGGACTTGTATGCAACAGTTGGGTGTTTGGGTAATAATCACCTTCGGCAATGAGGGGCTAGCAACTTTTGCTAGTTGGTGTATCTATTATTTGTTTCCAGTGTATTTGATGGTAAAACCAATTTGGTTCCAGTGGTAAGACATTCTGGACTTGTAAGTAATAATCTACTTTTAGGCTACTGTCAACTTCAGCGATGAGGGGTTTGCAACTATGCTCGTTGGTGTACCCATTTATTTGCTTCCGTTAAACTTGATGCCTATCACGGGAGAGGGACTTATAAGTAAGAATTGGTTCACTTTGGGCGAGAAACGTTTGTTAGCTCATAATCATCTTCGGCAATGAGGGGTTTGCCACTTTTGCTAGTTGGTGTACCTATTATTTGTCTCCGGTGTATTTGATGCTTAAACCAATTTGGTTCCAGTGGCAAGACATGTAGGGGACTTGTAAGTAATAATTTGCTGTTGGGCTACAATCATCTTCAGCGATAAGGGGTTCGCAACTTTTGCTAGTTGGTGTACCCATTTATTTGTTTCCGGTGAACTTGATTTCTATCACGGTAGAGGGACTTGTAAGTAAGAATCTGGTCACTTTGGGTTAGAAATTTGTGCAAATTGGTGCACATTGTATTCGATCTCTTTAAATCTGACAGAATTAAGTGTTTACACAACAGGTACTAACAATAACCTAAAACTATAACGCCTTTGATCATGTGATTACTGATCGATAGCGAAGAAACAAAACCAAAGTGTTGTTCTCGCAACACTTTAGTCGGCGAAGCCGGACAAAGGTTGCCGCAGCACTTAACGTTGCCCGGTTAACGTAGGTCTAGTTCTTTATTCAACTAAATATGATTTGCCAAATACGAAAATTGTAATTACCTTCTTGGAATTTTTACAGTGAACCCTGAGCCCAGAAAATTTAATTTTTTCAATGTTTGTTTACCACGAAGAAACTTAAAGGGACTTAGATATCCGTTCACATATTATACAAGAAAAAGGAGAATTCCACACGCCTAAATATATCAGTCTCAAAAGCATTGACAGAATTTTCCTATTATTAATTTTTGTTCGGTAATCCTGAATTGCCGCTAAATTATCTGTCAGTATTCATTTCTCGGCCGCGACCGTGTTCCAGATCCGATTGTGACGACTTCGTACAATAGCGACACTTAGTCTTGTTCGTGTTAAGACTAACGCGATGCCATGCTGGCCGATAGTAGAAACGAGTCGAAATCAACTTTAAGTCTCAATTCTTTGTAGTTCTTTTATTTATCTTTTTCATGTTTTATCAAGGGTGGTTATGAAACTCCGAAAGAACCTGTGGCTCCCATGGCAAGGCTGGCACCCTGTCTAGATTTAGAAAAGGGTAATGTACATCGAAAGCATCAATATCTTTCAAGACTTGACATCCATCGATACGGTGTCCCTGAGTATTGATATTTATTTTATGGTGTCGAGTTTTGGTCAATGCTATATTAGTCAGGAATACTTTTCAAAGTATTTTTATGGCACTTGACCAATTTCTGCCGGTCTGCCGGTACCGGTTTTGCTAGTTCGGGCACTTCCAGATAAACTAGGGCGATGAAAGTTGGCGAGCGTATCAAGGACCAGACTAGATTAAATTAAAAATAGTCTCTTCATCGATTCGACCATCTGAGGGGTAGTGGAGGGACGGTTAATTCGAAAAAATAAAAAAAAATGAAGTATTTTTAACTTTCGAACGGGTGATCGGATCTTAATGAAATTTGATATTTAGAAGGATATCGCACTTTAGAGCTCTTATTTTAAATCCCGACCATATCTGGTGAAATTGGGGGGAGTTGGAGGGGGAAACCGAAAATCTTGAAAAACACTTGGAGTAGAGAGATCGGGATGAAACTTGGTGGAAAAACTAAGCACAAATCCTAGATACGTGATTGGAATAACCGGACCGGATATGCTCTCTTTGGGGGAGTTGGGGGGATTTTCAGTGCTTTGGCGGGTTCGGTGCTTCTGAACGTGCTAGGGCAATGAAAATTGGTAGGCATGTTAGGGACCTGCAAAAATTGACTTGATATTAGTCGTTTCCCCGATTTGACCATCTTGGGAGGAGGGGGTCTGGAGGAATGAGAAATCATGAAAATTGAGGAACGAATGGGTGATTGGATCTTAATGAAACTTGATATATAGAAAGATCTTATGTCTCAAATGCTCCATTTTCAATTCGAATCGGATCCGGGGATATAGGGGAGTGGAGGGGGGAACAGAAATATCGGAAACCGGAAATCTCGGAAAACGCTTAGAGTGGCGAGATCGGGATAAAATTTAATGGGAAGAATAAGCACAAGTTCTAATTACGTGATTGACATAACACGACCGCTCTCTTTGGGTGAGTTGGGGGGGGGGGGGTCCAGGGTTTTGGTGAGTTCGGTGCCTGCACAAATTGACTTCATAACAGTAATTTCCCTGATTCAGTGCTTTCGTGAGTTCGGTGCTTCTGGACGTGCTAGGACGATGAAAATTGGTAGGTGTGTCAGGGACCTGCACAAATTGACTTGATAACAGCTGTTTTCCCCGATTTCACCATCTGGGGGGCTGAAGGGAGAGGAAAAACTAGAAAAAAAAGGTATTTTTAACTTACGAATAGGTGATGAAATCTTGATGAATTTTGATATTTAGAAGGACTTCGTGTCTCAGAGCTCTCATTTTAAATCCCGACCGGCATTAAGCCTCTGATTTTCCTTTTAAATATATCTATAGATTCTTAGAATTTTGCAGGAGCTCCTGCCATATGAGCTCTTGTCTCTTGCTCTTTCAACCTCGTCACAAGTGCCATATGAGCTCTTAGCTCTTGTTTAAGGGTTAATAAGCTAATAAACTATAATAGTTAATAAGGTATAATAATAAGATATATAACTTACGAATGGGTGATCGGATCCTAATGAATTTTGATATTTAGAAGGACTTCGTGTCTCAGAGCTCTTGTTTTAAATCCCGACCGGCATTAAGCGTCTGATTTTTCTTTTAAATATATTCTTTTAAATATTGATTCTTAGAAGCGATTGTTTAAGGGTTAATAAGCTAGTAAACTATAATAGTTAATAAGGTATAATAATCGTTTATTATTTATTGAAAGCTCTGGAGATGAAAATTGTACAACTATAGTGTATATTAAAGGCTATATGTCGATAAGTGTGTTAATCTTTTCTTGTTCCTTTGCCTTGGTTTGTGCATGAGTCTGATGAAATATTAAAGAAAGTGTATTCCGAGAAGCGATTATTGACGCTTGTCTGCAAGGGAGTAAGAGAAAATCCGATCACCCAATTCGGCTTTAATGAGACGGCAAAACTAGGTTCTTCTTCTTCCTTGGTTAGAGGCCTTCGGGCACTACCCCGTTTAGGTAGTTTCCGCCTACGCAAAATGTAGGGACTTTGTTTTCCATAGCACTTTCATGCTCTCTATTGGGATGCTCATCTTCTGTTTCAAACCTTCTTCTGGTGTATTCGTTTGAATTGAAGAAGCAACACCAAGTTTGTAGTATATCCTACTTTATTTGTCGCTGTCACTGAGATTTAGTTTTAGCTTTTGATAGTTACTACAGTAATGTTAGGATGGTCCAATATAGCAAAGCCCGATCGAGAGAAGCTAATTACAGTGTCTCTAACAGACAGCAAGACCCTAGAAGTTCTTGAAGAGCTAAATAAATCTTTTTATCTGGGTCTACTGGCTCAATTTTGGACGCATAACCTCTCGTGTTGCCACAGGGAGATTTGAATCTTTATGCACTAGTAGTAGTGTTGGACGCCTGCTGCTGGATTGTGTCTTCTGAGCACTGAATTTTACTAATATATTGTGTTGGGTCGTATCTTAATTTTGGCATAATCAGCAGAAAATTTTGCGGAAATCTCAATTATTCTGTTTACTTTGCAGATAAAATCATGGAGGTGCAGGCCGATTACCCCCCTTCTTAGTCGGTTTCTTTTATTATGTTAAAGGGAGAAAATTACCTGCATTGTGAGGGGCCTGATTTACTTTTCCCTTTCAGTCAGAGTATGTTCCTTATAGGGGGTATTTGTAGCTTATATAAAGAAAGACATACCCATCCTTGGCTTCCTCATCAACGCTTTTGCTTTCTTCGGTCTCAAAATAAAATTTAATAAGCAATGTGTCGTATAATGGTCATAGTCTTCTATTTCAGTTTTATTTGTTTTTAGTTGCTGCAACACAGAAAGGAAATCGGATTATATAACGATCTTTGACGGATAACCTTAATTCGCACTTCAAAGCGATAAGGTCCAATGGATCTGTGTTGCTCTGTGAGTGATGATGACTGACATCTGTCACTGATCTGGATCTTGCCAGCAGTATGTCCAGTTCCTGCATGACCAATCGCTATCCAGTGACTTCTTGAAAGTTACAGGTGAAGTTGCTGACACTGTAGACTCGGAGAGGGAATTCTAATCGTTGATAATTAATTCCAGTCGTTGACAATAACGTGAATCATGTTGAGCTGTTTCCCGGACAACAGTAATTGCTGCAGTCTTGTCAGAAAGGATGCACAGGGAGGAGGGAATTCTTTCAGATGCTATGATCCATTCAGAAGGAAAGTAGAACTGCTTTTGGAAGGGTCTGATATCCACCATTAAGTATAATAAAATAATTTTTGGACATTATGTCTTCAATACGGTGGAACTGTGCTTGAGTTGACTCCTCCTTCCATTGACTCCTCCTTTTTAATATTTGGAATGAATCCTGTATTAACTGAAGGGTAAGCTGATAGACAGAGAGACAGCTAGTTGAAATCCGGATGGTAATTCACATTCAAATATGTCAGGATTTCAATGCTTAAGCACCCAAATTAGAATTTAATTGCATGGTTGGTGAAAATTCACCTTAGATCACTAAATTTAGAATGATCCTATAGATGTTATCGTGCTATGAGGATAATATTCATTGACGAAAATCCACTGCCTTTCCAAAAAAAAGAAAAGAAATTTCAGCTTTAATTTTATTGGATTAGAAATCAATTATATCAAATATTTGATCTACTTCGGAATTGTCTACTTTTTTACTAAGGTCAGTAGATACTACACTGTAGGTGGTTTTTAATTTGTGTTCAATCGCTGAAGATCCAGCTCTTCCAAATTTCCCATTCTCTTTGTTCCATTCTTACATACATTCAGATTACAAGAACAGTAAATACCAGGTACTTAGCTGGATGTAAAAGATGAGTCTTCTTCGTCCTGTTCTTTAGCAATTTGACTGTCGCTAGTTTTATTGTATCCGGATTCCATACTATTGTTTTGTGTTATTTACCTCGGACTTAGTATGTTCCAATGTATATTCCTATAGTATATTCCAATGCTTCCACATTAATGTCGCATTAATTGAAAGTGTATTCATACTAATAAGTTTTTTTTTCAACCCTGTTCGTAATACTGTGCTGCTGGTATCTGACCTTGCTAGTTATTTCATTAACTTAATCGCCAATCAATCCGTAGGCTTATTCATTGACTTTTGCAAATATTCCGCCGTTATTTTCTAAAAAGTGTTTATTAAACGGCACAATTTGTTTGATTATTTATTTGGCAGAACAGTAAGGCAATGATATTAACAGTGACATGGCTTTGGAGCTGCAACTTGGATTTATGTTTGATGGAGGGGGGAGATGAGGTAGTAAGTTGAGTGGAATGTCAATCATCTTTGCTAAATAGAAAAAAAATAGAGAGGGGTACTTTAAAAAACTACTGATGTCCTAATGTTTTACTGATGCCATTTTAGGCCCATTTCAGCCAATAGTGAATGGTAAAGTTCTTATTTTTCTACTGTTTTTTTTTTAATTTAAGGGGGAGGATTTAAACTCCCCCTCTCCCCTCCCTCGGATTAAGGTGTTCTCAAACTTAGTTGAGAATGAAATAAAAAATGTGTTTAAAAAACACGAGACTTATGTTTCTATGATATCAATTTCTAACATAACTGTTCCCCTCCCAAAAAATTTCTTTCTTGCCGGAAGAAATCAATAAACTGACCACAAGATATTCTTTCAAAAAATGTATTTTCATACATTAACTTCAGTTATTATGCACTGACAGCTGGAGGAGAAATGTCTCCATTTGTAATTAATTTTCTTGTTAATATTTATTTTTAGATAATGCATGCCTATGTGGATCTGATGGACTTCAATGGGAAAGATATTGTATCTGCCTTGAGATGCTTTTTGGAAGGCTTTCGTCTGCCAGGAGAAGCTCAGAAGATCGATAGACTTATGGAAAAATTCGCATCCAGATACTGTCAATGCAATCAGTCTGGCATTTTCGCAAGTGCTGATACCGCTTATGTCCTGGCTTATTCAATAATTATGCTTACTACAGATCTTCATAGTCCACAGGTAACATTTATTCTCGTTTTTAACTCTGTTGAGAGAAATTACTTTATCAGTAGATCATGAGTCGATCTTAGCTTACGCTGAAGTATCGATTCTCAGCGGAAACCTGTAACGTATTTAGCAACCGTGGCTCACTTTCGGCAGGAATAGCATACAAGCTTATAGAAATAGTGCTACGTCTATAAGCGGAGAAGACTATTGCCCCTTATAGCGTCAATCCTTATCCTCATTTTTTTGCAACTTAATACGAACCTTTTTTGCTTGCGGAGAGTTAACTGGATTTGTTGCACCTTGTTGCGAAGAGACGAATTTACTTTCTATGGATTTCCTTGCAATCGAATAGGAAATCCTATATCCTGTACAATTCTTGCTATTCCCGTTTTAACTCTGTTGATGAAAATAATTGTGTCAGTAGATTGTTAGTCGAACTTAGCTGACTATGAAATATAAATTTTGATTGGAAAGCTGGGAGGATGGTGCTGGCGTTCTGGTCAATCTGCAGAGATCTAGTAATCTCGGCTCGCTTTCAGATAGAATGGTGCTTTTAATGACACAGAAGCTGATGAAAAAGTATCAGTACTTAAAAAGAACTTCGGCGCGTAAAACTCGCTTGTTGTGTGTAATTACATTTGTGTTTTTAATGTAAATGTAATTATATTTTTTGTGAATTAGAGATTCTTCATTTTTAAATTATTTCATCCTGGGGTTAAATTCAATTTAAATTTCTATATAACTCTTGGATGCATAGGATTTAGGACTTTTTTCCTATCCTAGAAATTTTTTTTACCAAGAAAAAAGTACGCATCCCGAATATTGCTGAGTTAAAGCAGACTTGCACTTAGCATTCTCGTCCGTACATATTACGAACTGATTACATAAATCATCCACGTTATTGTTTATTTGTAACTCATGAAATCAAGATTGATGCCTAAAATTATCCAGGTTCTAGGGCTGATAAAAACACCTTAAATGGGCTATTATTAATGTAATCTGTAAGAGATCTACTAAAAGTAACACGTATACATTTCATTTTGTGTAAATAAAAGGAATGGTGGGCTGGACTGCGTGGTCATGGGCGCCTCGGACAAGCCTAAGCATCTAGAGCAGTGGTTCCCAACCAATTTTGGGTCACGCCCCACCAACGAACCTCTAAAATCTTGATGTCCCCATTCTTGACAATTAAATTTTGTTATTTAACATTTTGCATGTATTCACCTGAAGGAAGCTTAAAAGGCCATTAACTTGTTATTTCTTTTTTCAGGTCGTTTTATAGGCATATTTTATGCTAATGAAAATATTGTCTGTATAAACACCTTTTATACAATGCATGACCTTATTGCAATTCTATCATCTATCTTTTTCGCCTTTTAAATGCATATGCATGTGATATCATTCACCATGAATTTTTTTTCAAAATTAAGGTGCTAAAGTATATTGAGCCAAAGGGTGCAAGTCCTGCCAATGACCCACCAAAATATAGCCATGCCCTACTGGTTGGGCTTGCGCCCCACGTTTGGAATTACGGATCTAGGGTCTAGGGCATGTTTCATTAGTTTTGTCGTAACTTGTTTAGCAAGTAACCTTAGTTCAACTCAAAAAGATTAGTTCAATTCAATTGCTCGCTTTTTAAAGGTAAAGGTATGAAACCAAATGCTTTGAATTGTTATTTGGTTGATAATTTTTGGTTAAAATAAGTTGACAGAATCATCAGCGGATAATTTCGTTGATAAGAAGTGTTTGTACAGGTGCCTTTGGTAATTGGCAACTGTGCGTTCAAAAACTATTTTCAATGGGAATGATGCAGGTATATGCTTAAAAAATAAATATATTTGCAAAGGTTCTACCCTATCTAAGTTGGAAGCCTCATGTTTCGAAAAAAATCTTTCTAGCCTAAAAATTTTCTATAAATCTTGAGGTGAATTTTCCCTGCCACATCAACCTTTAACTGACGTGATTCAAAATTTTCTTGCGATCATACAAATAAAAAGAAGTTCATCGTCCTGATCGTGCCTGATTTTGTATTGAACGAAATTCAAGAACAGAATCGTTAAATAATCTCCAGGAAACAAAATCATTATATTATTATTGTTATAGTGTTGCATTTTCTAAACCCAATAATCTGAACTGGCTTTGGCTGTGTGTTCTGCTCTTCACGAAGTCTCTTTAGACGTCCAGGTGAGGCCGCATTCGTTATTTTTGTTCGGTGATGGGAGGATTAAAACTTTACGAAACGTATCAAAATTTGTTTATATGTATTTGTGTTACTTTTTTACGGGTTGGAGAAAAATTTTGGGAGGGGGGATGGGTTTGACCCCCCCTTCCTCCCCTGGATATAGCCTTGCGTCTTGGCAAGAGTTATCAAAGGCGATCTATGCTCGAAACTCTTTTTCAGGATGAATTATGACTCATAAGCTCATACTTGTAGGTAAAAACAAAGATGACGAAGGCTCAATATATTAAAATGAATAGAGGAATCAATGATTCAAAAGATCTGCCAGAAGAGTTCTTGTCTGCCATCTATGATCAAATTGCTGGAAATGAGATCAAGATGAGGGCGTCAGCAAATAGTAAAGTAACCAAATCAGGTGAGATTTATTAGTGATTCTCATTCTTCTTGGTATTTCATATGTTGATTATTGACAGGAGAATGAGGTTCTTAGTGGACTGAATGCCGTCCTACCCCGAAAGAGCTTGTACTAAATACTTTTTAACCTAGGATTTTGTTAATTGTACTGGTTCATCTGGATTATTTATTTTATTTATTTAATATTAGTTATTAACAAAATAACTTAACATGTCCATATTCCCTCCAAATGCCACGGCATGGTATGGAGGAAGACTAGATACAAAGAAATGGTCATTGACGAAGTTATGTACTAGCACAAGCCTTTTAATTAGTGATTCATCTGTATCTATGTCAAAAGAATGCCCGAATTGACCTTAAATTTAATGCCGTGTCTCTTTTCTAGCATTTTTATTTGATGAATTTGTTACGTTCAAACATTAAACATCAAATTTGCTTGATATTCACTCAAAAAAATAAAAAGAATGAACATTTAAATTTAACTAAAATTTCCGCTTGGTATGTATCACTAATGAAAAAAAACCACCAGTGTGTGTTCAATTTTAGGCAGTAGGAAATAAAATTTTTCTTGTCTCCATTAAGTTAAAAAAAGGTCTAAAAAATCACGTCTTGAACAATTAATACTTGTGTGCGTATATTTCATTAATCAATTTCACTGTTTGTATGGCCAGTGACAGAATGTAGGCTCGTACTCTAACCTTTGATATATTTTTTAGGTAATGTCATCCTAATATCATAAAGGGGGTTATCATAGATAAAAGTTTTAAAATTCTACTTTAAAGTATATCAAGTGATTAGAGTTTAATGGTAGTTTGTTGTGATTTCGTATAGTGAATAAACAAGAGAATGACTGAAATTTAAACTACGATTTTAACGTTATAATTATAAAAAAATATGGTGATTACTTCTAGGCTCTGATTTGTCTCATATGGCAGTTTGAATTTTTAGCCCAAACTTTAGCTATCAGGTATTTTCTTATATATGTTTTTTGTCAGTTTTGCTCGCTTTTTACGAGTTTTGTCACTTTTTACTTTTGTCAGTTTTGCTCGTATTTTGGGCTAAAGTCAGTGTAAAATATGGAAGTCTGGACCGCAGTGTCAAAAATCGGCGTGTGTTTTTTTTTTTTTCAATGTCATTTCAGTTTTTTAATACTTAATTCTCATAAGAGGAGTAAGGTTAAATATTTTCAAAATATGGATTATAATTACTTAATTAATTGGCTAAGTAGCTAATTAAATTGGCTAGTTTAAATTCGCATAAGATAAGTAAGACAGCCTAGGAATAACTTAAACGGCTCTGTTGAACATTTTGTAAACCATTATTTATATTTTCATAATTAAATAGGTAAGTAACTAATTAAATTGGCTAATCAAATTAACTACTGAGTGGAACTTGGTAAGAACTCGGCTGATGAATGTTGTTTGTAGTGTTTAGGCTAAAAGCGAACAAAACTTCTAATTTGTCTTTTTAACGTTGAAGGCATGGGAACAGGAACGACTAGTGAGAAACAGAGGCGACTTCTTTGGAATGTTGAAATGGAGGTATTGTCTTCTACAGCTCGGCAATTGATGGAGTCAGTTAGTCACGTTCAGGCTCCATTTACTACCGCTAAACATCTTGAACACGTTCGACCAATGTTCAAGGTCAGCTCCTGCTTCTATTGACTAGTTTAAACTATTTGTTTTAGTTTAATTTTGAAATATATAACTAAAGAGTATGAGGTAAAGAAACAGTTCGTGGTAACGAACTGTAAGTAAGGAGCGACCCGGCTCAATAGTAACCGAAATTCTAAAAAACGGGATTTTGATAACGATAGATACACAAAAAGAATAGGTTTTTTACGCTGATTTCAAATATATAAGTTTCATTAAGTTTACTCTTACTTACCAAAGCATGAAAAAATTTGCATTATTTTCGAAAGAAAAGGGAAACACCCCCTATATAATCTTAATGAAAATCACACCATCCGATTCAGCATATCAGAAAATCCTAATGTAGAGGTTACAAGTTCCTATCTGCAAAATTTCCAATTTTGCTATCAGCATATCAGCAAAATTTCCAAAATTTGCCATATTTTTTTGCCAGAAAAAAATACCACGGATGCGTGTTAATTTGTTTGTTTTTCTCAAGAGTGATCATATCGATCCAGTGGTTCTAGAATATCACGAGAGGGCTCATTCGAACGGAAATTAAAAGCTCTAGTGTCTTTTTTAAGTGACAAAAACTGGAGGGCAACTATACCCACTCCCACGCTCATTTTTTCCCAAAGTCACCCGATCAAAGTTTTGAGATAGTCATTTTGTTCAGCATAGTCGAAAATCTGTTAACTATGTCTTTGAGAATGACTTACACCCCTCATAGTCCTCGGAGGAAGGGCCGCAAGTTATGAACTTTGCCATTGTTTACATACTAAATAAAAAACGTTTTTATTTCAACTGAAAGTAAGGAACAACATTAAAACTTAAAACGAACAGGAATTATTACGTGTATTAGAGGGTTACTCCTCCACAACATCTCGGTCTTTACGCTAAAGTTTTTTTAGTGCTTAACAAAGGCTTCTTGTTGTTCTAATTAAATGAACCTAGTGTTTCAGGAGTCGTTCTTAAAGGATTGGGACAGAATTCAAACTTTAGCGTAAAGAGTGAGGTGTTGTAGAGTAGTAACCCCCTCATATATGTAATAATTTCTGTTCGCTTTAAGTTTTAATGCTGCTCCTTACTTTCAGTTGAAAACACTTATTTTTTTGTTGAATGACTTCACTTAGAATTGACTTCCATAGATTATGGACTCACAAATCTACTCAAATTAAATAAAATAAAATTTAGAATAATTGAATATTGGAATATTGCAAAAACAAGATTGAAGTAAAGCAAGGAAATAACGTGTAAAAAATTACTCTGTGAAAAATCGGAATTATGTGAAATATTAAAAAGGGAATGTTAAAAAAACTGATCTTAGCCAAATATGCTAGAACTATTCATCGAAAAAACTTAAAATTACAGAGCGTGTTTGTGCTCTGTAATGAGTAATTTAATCCGGGTAGTTAGTAGTGCCAATATTTTTTTTTGTAAATTACTATTTATTTTTGTCCTTCCATGGAAGGTTTCCATCCATAATCATAAGGGTTTTGGCAGAAATGTAAAATTGACAAACACTTGTGTTTAGGACTTAGGAAAAAGAAAGAATATTTTGTAATGTTACCTGTTTTTATAAACTTCATCTTTATAGACAGAAAAACGAACCTATGAAGGTTTCAGTGCATGTATTGAAGTCCTGATTTCATAGCTAAGAAGTGATATGTTGTTTTTTAATACAATTTCTGGTTGTTTGCAATTTATTCTCCTTAGAAGCGTAAGACAATTGAGGGATAATTTAAAGGGACTTGTTGAATATTATATAAATGTACTACTATATAATCATCACTCCCCAAGGTTATTCAAAACAAACTTCTATATGATTCTGTATATAACAGCAATAAGTTACTGTTAGTGCATATTTCTTTCTGTATTTAAAATAATATAGCCGAATAACCAAATAACAAAAAAAAAATATACCAAAAAAAATTTAGACAAAAACCTAAAGAAAATAATAAAACTAACGAAGTTTCGAAGAAACTACCCAGAGAGACTAACCACTGTTTTCTGTAGCTGAACTGTAGTCTTTCGGCGTGTTCAGTAGCTTCTTATAGGCTATAGGTCATAGCTTGTTTTGATAAAAGGTTCTATAGCTATGAAACGTATCTGTCCGTTTTCTTTTTCTAGTTTGTATAGACCATTGCAGATGTATCTCAAAAGTTGGAATCCTGGTCTCCTGTCTTAGTTTCTGTAAACTTAATCAGTTTATTGCTTTGAATATTTGAATTTCCGATTTATTTATTACTTGATACATTTCCGGTGATTTTATTTTATAGTTTGTATTTTGACACTCTACTTTGTTTTGACATAATAAAGTAAATTCATCAATTTCATGTGATGTTATAGTTTTTTTTTCTTATGTGATTTTTACCTTGTTTTGGTAACGGGGTACTTGATTCGCCTACTTTAAAACTAGTTGTTCGATTTAACGAATTTTTAAATGGAAATTTTTTATGACTTTAAGAAGTTTCAAGGCTTTTGGCTTGTTTTGGTATTGAAAACATTCTTCAATCCAATACCTTGGTTCTGAAGTAGTCAGGAACGTAGATCTTCTGTCCTTTTACGTTATATTTGATATCGCTAGTGACTAATATTTTAAGGAGGCCATAGACGGTCAATCATTTTGATCAAAAGTTTTCGTCAAACGATTGACGTATACTTTAATCAATCTTCAATCGACCTTTCAATCAACCATTTAACCTTGACCGAAGCTAATGTACTACAGTTCATTTGATCAAAATGATAAACCGTCTAGGGCCTTCTTAAGATTGCTTTTCTTATATTTTCTCAATGAATCTGGTAGCTTAGAAAAACTTAAAATATGTTGTAAAAAATACAACACTTTTTAGAAAAAGAATACAGTTATTTTTGTTTTTGCAGCTGGCATGGACCCCATTCTTAGCTGCGTTCAGTGTTGGGTTACAAGATTGTGATGACCCAGAAATAGCGACCCTTTGTCTGGATGGCATTAGGTGCTCTGTACGAGTTGCTTGTATATTTCACATGGAGGTGAATGTTTTGTCCTTGTCTTATTGTAGAAGTCATGGTCGTTTAAATTAAAATCAAAGCCTATAGGAGACTAGTATGAGTAGAAACAAATATAAATGGTACCACTGTAATATCTGGAGCGTTAAGTTGCCTGAGACTAGACTACTGGTGAACAGTCCTATCCCCTCCCAAACTTCTGCTTTGATCGTATCTCAAGAAATTACAAAGCATTTTAGGTTTAAATTGATATAAGACATTAATAAATTGAACATTAATAAACTGAATAACATTAATAAAACAGTAATAAATTACTCTTAGCAATTTATTTAAGTTTAAAGTATTTTAATAATAATTAATAAGACATCCATGAATTGAACACTAATGAAATATTTATAACTTAATTTTACTGCATATTTCTTTCTTCATTGAACAGGTTATAGCCAAATAACAAAATACAAAAAAAAAAAAAATCAATTTCCAAAACATTTTAAGTCGTACAATGTATTTTATTCCTAAACTTGTCCCAGACTAATATGATTTGCCCATCCTTCTCGTATATCATCGCCGTTAGTGTATTCTTAAAGGAAATTAGAGATCGAAGAACATAGCACAAAAAATTTATCGAGTTTGCATATTGTCGCTGTTGCGCCTAAACGTCGCATCCGATATTTTAATTCATTTAAGGTTACCGTTCATTACCGTTCGCTAAAATGCTTTATAACGGTAAATCAGGAGGATCACAATGCGATTATATGCGATATATTGCCCTACTGGTTCTGTCTTTGAATGCAGCCCAGAAAGCGGTTTCGGCAATTATTTTAAAGTTTGGAAATGTCAGACATGATCTTCAGCCGCAACAGCGAAGACATGTAATTCCTTTTACTGTTAAGTTTTAACTTTCTCTATTGAGAATGTTGTCGTAACTGTTATAAAATTTTCAGATTTCATGAATGCTAAAATTGTACAAGTTCTGAAAATCTGGTACAAATTCAAAAATGCTTTTTAAATATAAACCAAAATTGGTTTTGTTATTGCCAATTGCAAATCTCAATTGATGAAAAACAAAAGTTTTGGGTTGCCTAAAGAGGCAGATTTTGGCAAATGATGAATAACAACAATTTTGGGCCGCCTATATAAAAGACTAGCGAAAAGGCGCTTCGGACGTCGTGCATAAAAAAGAGAACTGTTTGTAGATTAATGAATGGCTGGGAGGTATGTATACTTGCCAATCATCTAAAGAAAGATTACCAAATGCATGATTCAACTTTTTCTAGTGATTTTTCTGCTTTTTGTTGTCTTAAACTAGATCAATCTGGCAAATATTTCTATTCGAACCAGTTTTTTCTTTGATTTTCTTTTATCGAGGTAAGTAGTTCATATATGAAAATAAACGGTCACTAAAAGAAGACACTATTCCAGAACATAATATGGAGGAGGGATGGGCAAATAAATCTACACAAACAAAAAAAAAGTTTTCCTTTTACAAAAAGTTTTCCATGTAGGGCCTATAAAAAAAGAAAAAAAAGAAAAGAAAATAAGCGTATTCCCTGCTGCTACTAAGAAAATACTCGACACTCAACTCTTTTCCTTAAATGTAGTAGACGATAATAGGTCAACAAGAAAATTAATACAACAAAGTCATAATTGAATTACTATTTTACCAATTTTACAACCTTAATCAATTTAATCTTCAAAATCCCGCTTAGATTTTTCAAAAATCCTCAAAAACAATTCATTTTTCAGTAACCTTTTAAAGTGCATCAAATTTATTTTTAGTTTCCATGCCTAACCAATTCCATAATTTGACCTTTCTTTAAACCAGAGAAAACCCTGACCTTGTCATACTAAGTTAATGAAATAAATTTTATTCATCGACCTTTTACCATGGGGAGGAATATCATTAACAATGTCTAGTACATCTAGAAAGGACTGGGCTTATTTTTTTCGTAATTATGCATGAAAACATCTTTAAAACATCACAGATGTCAGACACTGGACGTATATACAAGCTAAGTCTGATGACACGATTCGGAAGGGCTAATAGATAGAATGAATGAATGAATGAACTTTATTACCCGTAAAGTATAAAAAACACAAAGTACGGAGTATTATAAATAAATAAACAAAAACAAATACGATAAACAGCGAAGAAAAACAAAATTCAAACTAACAAAAGACAACATGGACTAATCAACCAGTATCAATATGGAAAAAAGGCTGCAGAGGGTCATAAACGTGAATAAAATTGACAGTCTTTTTACATAAATCATCACTGGAAGACCGAATCCGAGAAGGCACATCTACTAAACCAAATCGAGCAATTATTTTTTTGTTTCGGTGCCATCTAGGAAGCCGGAGGAGGAATTTGCAATATCTGAAATAAGCAGTACGTAGAGTATGTCGATCTTTCTTACGAAACAGATGAGCCATGCCTGATAAAAACAAAAGCACAGGGGCGCAATAAGCGTTATAAATCATGCACAAACCGTTGCGGTTGTAACGGCTTTTGTTTGGGGATATTTTTCCGTAAGCGACGTGTAGGTTTTTTCACGGCTTGATTCACTAGGGATGAACAGGTAGTGGAAAGTGTGGGGCCGAAATAAAGACCAAGCCAACTAACTAAAGAAGAACACGGTAGAACTGCAGTCCCAGAAACGAATGGAGCGACCGCATAAGGGCTATTAAAACAAATAAACTCGCATTTAGACGCATTAACTGACAGTCCAATCTTAGATAGTTCATTGGTTAATATAGTAAAATTAGAAAGCAATCCACGGCGAGTCCGGGCAACAAGAAGAACGTCATCTGCATATGCAATAGAAGACAAACCAATATTACCGTAAAAAACAGAACTTCTAAGGGGACGCAGGCACGATGCAAGCACGCATTTAAATATACTAGGAGACAATACGGCACCTTGCCGAACTCCCTTTTTAATTTTTACCGGGTCAGATATTTGGCCATTCCAGGTAACTTGAATTTTAGACTTTGAATACCAAGAAGACAATAAACTTAGTACGGAAGGATTAACACCTGAAGACGCAAGGGAAAATAGAGCCTGAGAGTGCACAATATTGTCGAAAGCTCCAGAAATATCAACAGTAAGACAGTATAAAGACATTTTAGCTTTTACGGCATCTTTCATGAGTCGGCTTAAAACATGATGTGCATGGGAGCAACCGAAACTTTTCCGAAAACCAAATTGAAAAGGCGTAAAATCACAATTCGACTCAATTTCTGGTAGTAACAAATGTTCAAGCAGCTTACTTAAGAAACACGATATGGGGAAACACATTACAGAAACACTGTAATGGGACGATAATTCACACATGACGTGGGGTCCTTGCCTCGCTTTTGAATAGACGTTACACGGCCACAAAGGAAACTATCAGGAACAAGCGACTGTGCTAAGCAAGACTGGAAAAATATTTGTAGATGGTTAAGTAGAGCAGGACAATCATAAGCAAAAAATCGGTAAGAAAGGCCGTCACTATCAAGGCTATTTGAACGCTTAATTTTTCTTAAAGCCCGGCGAATTTCAGATATTGCTACAGGCTGGACATGAGCCTGCAGGAGACGGTATGGTAAAAGCGGTTTAAGCAACTTATAATAAAAAGACTGAAGAAAACTATTAAATACACTGAACACACGCTTATAATATTCAACAAAATTAGCTAGCTGGAGACAAGATAGGGTAGATGGGGAACATTTCTCACCATTAATAACCTTATTCCAGGAGGCTTTATCGGTGGGGCCTGGCCATGCATTCAAGCGTGCCCTCTTCAAACTGGCCTTATATTCAAGTTTACACCTTTGTTTCACAGAGAAAACAGCTCCGGAAGATGGTCGGTCACATGATATCCACATACGTAGCCAAAATTTGGCTTTTTGCTTAGCACGTTTTACTTCAGGATGAACATTCCAATTAGGCCTTCTTGTACCAATCTAACTTTATCCACAGGCACTGCAGCTTTGGAAGCTGATTTAAGGCAATGGACGATTTGACAATAATAGAAATTTAGGTCAACTGTACTTGAAGGCGAGGAAACTGACGTTTGCAGCAGGTGATATGGCACGTTTATGGTCGACAGTAAAACAGTTAGCGTAGCAAGGTATAGTGGGACATTAGCACGATCCCAGTTCAACTTCGTATGCCACTTCGGTTGAGCCGAAAGTGTTTTGCCAGATAGCTCACAGGACAAATTACAGCTAAGAATAAGGTGATCGTCATCAATCTTCTCTTCGTCCACCCTGACAATCGATGATATTAAGCTGGAACTGGAAGAGACCACGTGATCCAGGTTCGATTTTGAACAGCCTCTGTTATGAATATACGTGAATGGGAGGCTCTTAACTGTGACGTGATATATGTTAAGAAGTGATTCTAGCAAGAGGATTGATCTATCGGAGGGACCAAGTATGTCACAGTTAAGGTCACCAGCTAAAACCCAATTTAGGTCTTTCAAACGTAGACTTTCGAGTAGAGACTTTAAACTGGAGCAACATTTGGCGAAAGATGTGAACGATGCTATAGAACGTCGATCGCAAGGTAAGTAAACTGTTATAAAGGCGGTACTGTCACATTGAATCGCTAAGATGTTATCATCACAATGAATCCCAGAGGGCTTTGATGGGGAACAGAAAAAAATTGCTAGGCCACCGGAAGGGCGGCCTCTAGTTTTCTTGGCCTCTTGCAAAAAAAAATGGTGGACAGAAGATCGCTTCAGGCTAGAAACGTTTGATTTGGTCAAAAGATGTTCTTGCAATAACACTATGTTCTGGACTAATAATTCATTAATTAACAAGTCTTTGTCTTTTGTGCCGTTAATATTAAGAGAAGCAAAACTTAAAATAGTGGCTTGGTTCATTTTGGAGCAGAGTTCAGAGAGCGTTTTATCACTGGGCAATTCATACTATAGGAAACATGAGCTTCGCCGCATTGGCACATTTCGGAGCCTCTAAGCAAGGATTGTCTTTAGTATCGGAATGGCATCCAGAACATTTAGAGCACTTCATCTCATTCGGGGCACATGGGCAGTGAGCTAACGAATGATGGATACTTTGGCATCTAAGACACCGTCTGGGCAATTCTTTGTATTCCGATATTTTAAAAGACTCGTAACCCAAGCGCAGACCTGTAGCGATGGCAGATTTTAGTGCAGCGGAATCAGGGAACTCCAAACGGAATGTATGAGAAGAGCCGATCTGGCTGGCCTCAACAAGACCAGGAATAACGGAGATGAGTATACTGCTAGAAACACTATCGGGAAGTCCCCTAATTACTCTAAGAGGTTTGCGATCAATCACTTTAGCAAGAATATTTGGATAGCTTGCAACGGCAGATGCGGCAAGAGAATTGGCGGAAACTTTATCCCGCGTAACAACAACCCTTCTTTTCCTTACCGGATCGGACTTTACCGACACAATACCGTCATGTCCGGCGAAAGAATCAAGCTTTTCCTTGCGAGAAACGGGGTCTCTTAGTTCTGGAGGCGGATATTTAAGAACAACGGCGTACGAGGGTTTGTGATTGGTACCCTTACTATCTGAGACCAAAGAACTATTAATAGACGTTGTTGGACTATTGAGGTGAGCAAGCGATTTTAACTGATCAAGGCACAGGTTGACTTTGGCGGTAAGGATAGAATAAGCTGATGCCGGAATGCTAGGGACTTCAGAGGGGGATTTGATCACGAACTCTGGAATATCAATATTTTCTGCAGAGCAACGAGAAAGAGTAGCGATAATGTCTGACAATGAACTATTCTTAGCACTGAGTCCTGAACGACGAGGTATAGGCTCATCTGGGAAGCAATTGCTATATAAAAGTTTCTTAGCTCCAAGAACATCTTCATACGGGAAAAAATCACTAGCGTATTTCACAATAGACTGATGGTCCAACCCCCCATCGAGATTGTGCTGAGCAAAATTCAAAACTGGGCAATAATAAAGCGTACTGGTATTCCAATTGTCCATGATAAGCAAATTTCACTCACGGCTTGGCATCAGTCCAAAAACGATTAAGTGAAAAAGGTATATCCACAGAGAAGTTCTTAATAAGCACAATTATGAAATGATCCACACTGGCTAAATGAATGCAATGAGAATAAATAATAACTTATCTTTGAGTTGGGCGAGTAATCCAGTGATTTGCAAGTAATCCGAATATTTCAATGCACGACTCAGATTATAGTAGTGCTGAATACTAACCCACAGCCACAATCCGTAAATAATCCTTAAGCCGTAATCATATACAAGTTTATAAATTTATCTAATAAGTTTCAATTACAAGTTCAAAAGTATTTCACTCGTTATTTATTCCAAACAGGTACAGAGTTAATCCGGCTTAAATTCAATTAGTTGTTGACTGGTCAGATACCAAAAAATCAGCGATCATCAAAAAACACTTAAATGAAACACTGCGTTAACCTAATACTAGTAACTTAATACTTGAAAAAGTGTTCATTGCAAAGAACATTTAACACTCGAAAAAATACATAAATAAAACATTACATTTACTTTATACTGAGATTTTTTATTTTTATATATATTTTGTTTAACAAAATTTCCAGATATTCTGTTACCCTACAAATAAACTGAGGTGACGTACTATTTAAGATACCTGGAAGTATCGTCTCATTATTTCCAAATATCCCTTCCCTTATCGTAGATAGCCCCCCCCCCCCCTTTTTTTTTCTTATGTGTTTGTGCTGTTGCATTGGTGATTTCTTTTTTCATTATATTGTTTAAATCTTGCTCTAATTGGAGGCAGTTAGCCTTGAGCATCCACAACCTCAAATATCTAGCTGGTAAATTCAGCTTTAAGTAGAACTTTTGCTCATAAACCACCTTAACATCCTTATAAAAGTTTAATGTTTCTGATTTTTTTTAATCTCCTCGCTCCATTTTTGAATCATTTGATATTAGCTAGTATTCTAATAATGTTATTTTGGAAAACACCGTCCGGATGAAGGATTGAAAAGGAAGTCCCTAAACACATTGATCTACAATACAAGATTTAGGGGTAGATTACTTTGAAATATGATATTTGGATTATATTCTTCTGAAAAAAATGGTTCAACTATGTCCTTTAAGTCCCACAATAATTCATCCACAAGAATCCCAGAATGCCGAACAATTGACGTCTTCCGTATTTAGAGGTCACTAGCTACTACTGAAGATGTCCATTTCATAATTTTTCCCTAGGGGGAAATGTAATATTGCGATAGCTAATTTTTCAGGACTATGTTTGCTATTATATTAGGTAAAGATTTATCCTGTCATTCCAATAAATTAGGACTTAGTTTATTTTATTTTTGCGTTGGGCTCGTTCTTAAACAGATATAAGACTTGGCCTGTTGTGCATCAAATCAGGAGTTAGCTGGGTATGGAATGATAAGGCAAATATAAACATAAATGACTTCTGCCAGACCGGCTAATTACTAAAAAATAAGAACTGTTTTAAATAATAGAGATTTTATTACAACTCATCCAAATAGATATTCTCTGGTAGATCTGCTTTTGCTATTTATTAGCAAAGCTAATAAAATTATGCATTTTCTTGTATTATAACTTAAACTCTAAGTAAAGTATCAAAAGTAAACTTTAAAAATATAGTTTTACCTTCAATTGCACTGAAAGGTAAAAGATAAATTCTTTTTTTTTTTCATTACACCTTTAATTTTTTTTCTTGACTGAAAGCATGGGGCGGTCATCCCATGTTTCCTACCTATTCAAGGACTTTATGATAGTGTGTCCTACAATGTGAACATCAAACCGAATCACCCTGATTATCAAGAAGTGATGCGGTTCTATTTCGTGACTATCTTATACTTTCATTAATAGCCTTGCAAAAATTAAGGTTCTCCAGCTAGTAAGAACAAAACTCGTTTTTTACGTTTTATTGTGTTTGGAGATATCGTGTTTTTGTTTAATTTCTCTTACTCTTTGGTAAATCTTCCGTACTTAAAGCATTTTCAAGTATTTTCTTAACTGTTCAAGGACCTTACGACAATGTGTCCTTCAATGTGAACATAAAACCAAATCACCCGGACTATCAGGAAGTGATGCGGTTCTATTTCATGACTGCCCTATACTTTCATTTGTAGTCTCGAAAAATTTAAGGTTCTTCAGCTAGTAAGAAAAAACTTGTTCTTTACTTTTTGGTATGTTTGAAGATAAAGCGTTTTTCTTTTTTACTCTTTGGTAAATCTTCCCGTACTTAAAACATTCGTCACGCTTTTTCGTAACTGTTCAAGGACCTTACAACAGTGTGTCCTTCAATGTGTACATCAAACCGAATTACCCTGACTATCAGGAGGTGATGCGGTTCTATTTCATGACTGCCCTATACTTTCATTTGTAGTCTCGGAAAATTTAAGGTTCTTCAGCTAGTAAGAAAAAACTCGTTCTTTACTTTTTGGTATTTTTGAAGATAAAGCGTTTTTCTTTTTTACTCTTTGGTAAATCTTCCCGTACTTAAAACATTCGTCACGCTTTTTCGTAACTGTTCAAGGACCTTACAACAGTGTGTCCTACAATGTGAACATCAAACCGAATTACCCTGATTATCAGGAAGTGATGCGGTTCTATTTCGTGACTATCTTATACTTTCATTTGTAGCCTTGCAAAAATTAAGGTTCTCCAGCTAGTAAGAAAAAAAAACTCGTTTTTTACTTTTTAGTGTGTTTGGAGATTCATAGCTTTTTTTTTTTCTCATACTCTTTGGTAAATCTTCCCGTACTTAAAACATTTGTCACGCATTTTCATAATTATTCAAGGACCTCTACGACACAGTATTCTTCAATGTGACTATAAAAAACGATTATCGTGAAGTGCTAATGAGGATCTTTTTCATGACTGTTCACGTTTTCATTTTAATCTTGGGAAAGGTTCTTCAGCTAGTAAAAAAATCACGTTGTTTACTTCTTAGCTTGTTTGGTGATAGAACTCTCTTTTAAGTTTTCTTACTATTTGGTAAGTCTTGTAATCAATCTCCCCTTCCCGCCTGTGCTTACGCGTCTTTCATAGCTATTCAAGGACATCTCAAAGCCTTCAAATGCTCAGGACTCATATCGATTCCTGCGCTTCATTAAGAGACTATGTCTTCGTCTCCTCCATAGTTAGCTATAACTGGATATGAATAACGAAATTCGGTCTCTGAGACAAATGGGCGAAGTTAAGTGAAAGTTTTAAAACTTTTGCATTCTTTATGTTGTATAGTGTGTTTGCTTACCTCTTATATGTTGTTGTATATTATATGCGTGCTTATTTGAAGTCAACTAGTCAAATTTAGGGTTTTATATATAAAGAACTTCATTTTGTATCTTTCACGATTTTTTTTTATTTTTTTTTTAAGGACAAACATTACTTGGTAACCTATTGTGGGGCCGCCTCTTTTTTTGTGCAAAATTCAATAAACATTAAATTTTTTTGTGCATCAAATGAAACATTAAACGACAGACTTTTTTATATAAAGTTTTGTTTTCTGAAAGAAAGTGTTTTCAAGTTGAGTTCCATCAAAGAAAACATTGTGATATCTAGTTAGATCCCTGGATGAGAATTTTGAGGACTAAAGATTATTGCTCCTATACCTGCCAAGTCAAAAATTTTATGTAGAAGAATAAATGTGCGTAATACCAGTTTGTCTTGCCAATTTTCGCTTAAAATCTAAGCAAACCTAACAGCCTAATAATGAAAAGAATAAAATCTGTGTTACGAAGGTAAATTTTATTTTTCCATTGACATATTTTTTGGTAGTCATGCATGAAATTATTTCTTTTTTGGTGTCATACATTTAGTGATCCTTGGGCTTTGTAAACTTGTCTCTGGCCATCGGCTGTTGGTTGCTGCCTTACCAAGTTACCAAGTTAGGAGAAGAATAATAGAACTTAGTGTGACTCATTGATTCATTTTGTAGAGAGAGAATTTCAGGGAAATTATTGAGGTACCATTTACTTTGCTATATCATCATACTGCTAATATTTGAAAAATAAATTGGCCATACACATCCAAACTTCCACTGGAAAGCAAACATTATTAATAACCAATGCTCATTCAACATAGGTTGCACAGTGTGTATACTACACTACACACATAGACAATAATAAAAATATGAACAATGACAGTTGTCCACTTGCCTGCAACTCCTGTGGACATGGTCGGTCATAAATCTTTGAATCATTTTTGCAACTGCAATTGCCTTCGAATTGCTTATAGTACTGATAGACCATTTGAATTATTCTTACTTTATGCCTACCTACTTTGGCTCTGCCCTAAGATGGATGGTAAACTATGCTAATATTACCAATATTTATGGTACGATGATAAAGAGCTCCTCGTTCCTTATTGTATGTGCATGTAGTTGCACTTATAAGATTTGAAATAACTTACTTGAATGATTAACTTGTGTGGTTGAGGACTTATAGCAATTTCTTGAGTAATTTGTGAGACGTATTTTTCAAAATAATTCCTGGTATATCATCTTCAGTTATATCGTCTTCCGCTGGTCTCTATTGAAAATTATCAGTTGGGGGGAGGTGGGTGACAGGGTTTTATCTATCAGGCAATTTGAAGAATTTTGTGCTTCAAAAGTCTTTTTTGCGCTCTCACGGTGGTAAAGGCCCCTTTCTGTCCTGTGTTATTGCCAATGAATGTTTCTAACTATGGCCTCCTTTTGTTTTCTGGTGTGTGCATTTTTTCGTGTGTGTTCCTTGTCTTGTATTGGATAACAATTTTACAATATATGTTTTGAAAGAAGGGAAGGGGGTCAAAATTAAAATATTTGAAGTAAATAAAATTCTTTTATAACACGATGACTGATTTTTAATTCAGATGCCTTTAAACCAATTTAGAGTATCAAATATAGTTTGTATCTTTTTTTTCAGTTGGAACGTGACGCTTACGTCCAAGCCTTGGCAAGATTTACATTATTGACTGCAAATTCAGCAATATCCGAGCTAAAGGCAAAAAACATCGACACCATTAAAACGCTAATTACTGTGGCCCATACAGACGGTGAGTTCTGTCTCTATTTGTATAGAACTGTTAAATAATATTTGTGGTACCATTATGTTAATTTGAAGCTCTTGAATTAATAGAACTGGACACCCATACTGCTGCCGCCTGGCCTAAAATGAAAGGACACATCCACGCTTATAAAATGAAATAGTAAGTGAGAAAGATTTCTCTGACGGATCTTCGTTTATTGGTCACACTTGGTGAGAAGTTTTTGCTTCACAAATGAGGGGTGAGGCCAGCCATACTTAACAAAAGAAATTTCAGTATCTCTAACTCAAGGCTTACCTGATATGATTTTATGCACTAGATACCAAACTGGAGTCATATTATTCAACTAATTCAGTAGTGTCTACACCTTTTTCCGCTTAAATCCACATACAGATCACCCTTCTCAAGCTTCATTTTTTATTCTTCCTTCAAAATTGTATAAATCTAAGATACACCCTTTGATTGATACATCCATTGTTCATTTAATGTTTCTTTTTGTGGGGAGTGATGCTTTTTTTCGGACGGCTGATTTAAATTGAAATCTAAAGATACATTTTTGTATGTATTTAGTTTTTATTTTCTTTAGAAAACTTAAGAAATCCATGGGTATATTTTGTGTATGAAGTGCATCATATTATTTACTTTCAAGAAAAAAAGTTTCCTCTGTGATCTTATATTTTTTTTCATTTTTTTCTGATTTCTCATTTGTCTCTCTATTCTCTTTTAATAGACTGATGTTTCTAAAGCACTTTATCCTTGCCTAACCCTTAAAGAAGTTATATATCCCGACGAACTCCTGTATTATCTCTATCTTATCTCTTTCATTTTCAGTCATCTTAGTCCATCGTAGCTTTTTCATGGCACCTCCAGAAACCCTGATCTAAAAATCTTGCTATTATATTATATAGGAAAAACGCTAAATAGAATTTTTGATTCGAATTTTAATTTCCTGTGTCGGCTAAGAAAGTTATGAAAAAGTGGATTAGCCTTGAAAAACATTAGTACTAAAATAATAGAAATTTTTTTCTAGTACCTGATTGAAAAATTTGATAATTCCAAATTCTGCAAGTATTTTACTCTTGCTTTTCTACAAAGTTGAGTTTATAAGCTTAAAGTTAAGGCTGATCAAATAGAAAATTAGTGAGCTCAGTCAGTAGATTCCAAATAGTTTGGTTGTATTTGGCGCTTTTTTAGGTTTAGTTTGCCCCTATATATGAAAGTAATTATCGTTTTAGTCGAGGATTGTTTGGGGTTAGAAGTTTTTAGGATGAGTAACACTGCAGGTGAGTTTCGATCAATATATTAAACTTTAGTCAACTTGTAATCTCATTTCTTCGGGATAACAGTCAAAACAGGGCCTAGGTGAAGTATAACTTGTAAAGTGTTTAAAAACTTATAAGTGTAAATAAGAATGAACAAAAGGAGGTTGAAAGTTTTAAACTCTGATTATTTCTGATTCTGATTACTTTATAAACTGGCGTCTTTTCGTAATCACAAACAAAGTATAATTTCTTAGTAAGATATTAAAATGTTGATGGACTTAAATACATCTTTTTACTTATGCTATAGATCAGGAGTATAGTGCAGAGAATCAGCTGGAAATCCTTGTAGCAAAAAGCCAAGTCCTTCAAATTTCCCTTCTCTTTTTCACCCCACTGGTACTGCGCCTGCAATCTCACCCCAAAACTTTTTTTAACATGAGAAAAAGTGGCTATAACTTGTAACTTTCGCCTCTTATATATTGTTATATATATATATATATATATATATATATATATATATATATATATATATATATATATATATATATATATATATCAAAAAGAGAAAGAATCTTTGGTATTATGATTTACCTTAGATCAATTCATATGTCTTGTTTTACGCAATGTGTCTTGAGATAAAAACTACCTTTTTAATTAGTGCATTTGCATCATTCTTCTTTTCTTTTTTTTTCCCTTCTGAATAATAACTTTCTCGACCTTTGCCCTAGCTAAGGTCATGCAATTCAATGAGATCTAACTTTTAAGAGACTTTGAAACATATTGTAATTGCAATTTTTTTAGGTAATTATCTTGGAAAATCGTGGCTGGATATTTTGAAATGTATATCTCAGCTAGAATTGGCCCAGCTAATAGGAACTGGAGTTAGACCGCAATATATTACAGCTTCTTCTCCGTTTGCCGTTAATATTAGTCAAATGTTTAGTCAAGGACTGAACAATCAGTTGACAAACTTTGGGTCTCCTAATTCTCCTACCAGTTTCCATCTATCAGATTTAGCGTGGATGGGTATGAATTCTCTTGACCGTGAGTAATTTAATGCTATTCACTTTTCATTTATTATGCTCTGTTGCTTCGATGGGTTTCTAGGTACTCCGTATATAATTAAAAACTCCTCTCTTGCGTATGGATATTCTCGAATTGAAGCGAAACCTGTGCCATGGGGGAAAGTATCCAAATCTCCTACTTTTTGTGATGAGACACAATTGTTGAAAGAGTAAGTAAGTCTGTTGCATGTTAGAAAAAGAAAACCGTTATACCAACGATAAAGTATATTTTCCGCATAGTTTTTGTTTTGACTCATTGAGTAGAGGAAGAAATGAGTCAGGGGTAGTAATTCTAACCATAGTCAGAATTATTTTGGTCATTTCTTCTTTAAGAAATTCTTTAGTCTTTCATCGAGGATAGCTTCAAGTCTTGGAAAAAAAGGACATAAAATCACTTTGCAAAACCAGTTCAAAACTTTGTTTTCTAATCATTGACAGATGATGATATTCCGATATTAAGTTTTTTTCCAAACTACTGCTTGCGACCCGGTACTGAGTTGGAGAAAATTTTGCTGTGTCACAAAAAAAATGGTGAAAACAGAATTTTTTTGTACTATCTAAAAAAGATAGCATTTTTCTATTTAAGAATAGATTCTAGGATTTCAAATTTTTAATGTAGCTTATATGCGTGATATATTTACTACATTCAGTAATTTGGAGCTTTGGTTGAAGCATTTTCAAAGTGTTAGAAAAAGTTTCTACAATAATTAAAAAGATGACGAATTTTTTAAAACTCGTGCGTTCTATGGAGGAGGAGATTTCCATTTAGAAAAACTATTAGTTTCAATTGAATAACTCTTTCCTGATTTTATAAGTTGTTCTAAAGAATACATCGTGGATATTCATTTTATAACGCGGATTAGATATAATTAGGCTTACACACAGATCTCTTCTCTGTGCTGGTTAGAGCCGAAATTTTGTTATAACTGTTTGTACTAATAAAGATTTACTTATTTTCTGTTAAAACTGAGAAGGAAGAAATATTCAATGCAAGTGAATAAATATTAATCTAACTGGAATATCCATTCAGTTGCTTGTTGAAATACGCAACGAACAAGAAGTTGGTAATTTAAACTAAAATTTCATGCAATACTGATACAAAAAATAGAAGTTTGGAACTGCAACGTTAGTTAATTGTACTTGTACTGTCAAAAAGACTAAGTGTAAGAAAATAAGATGTCATTTTGTTGCCTTTTGGAAACACTTATATTAGTATAATTATAAGTATAATTTTCAGCCTTGTCGTGCTTAAAAAATGATTTTCGAAAAATATTTAAATCAAATTAAAAAGAACATTAAATCTAATTTGAGAATAATAATAATAATATAATAATATACTATATATATAATATAATAACTCTAATATAAAGAAAATAATAATTTTTAATACAAATGTCGACGATGACCACACTGCTTTTCCATCATACCAACAACAACAAGCAAAACAATGAGGAATCAATCTAATCAATCAATTTAAGTTTTTTATTCTTAAATGAATATTTTGGCTCTATATCTCAGAGCCGTCCTCAGCTAAGCAACACATAAAAATATAAAATATTACTTTCAATAGAAATCCCTGGTCGTTAAAACTGAAATTTAAAATTGGAGCGTTCAAAATTAGCTACGATCATTACTTCAAAGAACTTCCATCCAGACTGAAGAAAAACAACACGAAACAAGCTAACTCATGAAATAAGGGTGTATCAAATACTCTGCGACTGCAACATCTATAATTTGGGTAGAACCCAACGAAATTTGAAACAGTATAAGGACGACATAACAAAGGCTTTAGATCCTAATAGTTCTTTTGATTCTACACTAAGCACCTATATTTTTGAAAACCTAACCATAAAATGCTTTTTGGAAATACTTCGCTTGTTAGCAATGGTTTGAGTATTAAACAAGTTGTTAGAGGGGCAACAGAAATTAAACTTTTTTTAGTTTATTCACGGAATTTTCCGTGGGGAGAAAGTTTAACAGGGGAAGTTATCAGAGGGGAAATTTCGGACCGTAAAAACGGTCCGAAATTAAATTAAAAAAAAAGTCTTTTCAACTGAAACTAAGGAGTAACATTAAAAAAAACGAACATGAATTATTCCTTATATGAGCATCTTCAACCCTCGCTCTTTACACTAAAGTTTGACTTTTTGGCACAATTGTTTATGAAAGATTGCTCAAACAAAAGGTTGCTTGAAATTGAATGAGAAGTATTTTTAAAGATTTTTCAGACTTTATCATAAAGAGAGGGTTGATGAAGGGGCAGCTCTCTTCAAATACTCAATAAGTTCTAGTCATTTTATGTTTTAATGCTGCTCCTTACTTTCAGTTGGAAAAACCTGTTTTTTATTTAATTTGCGACAGAACAGCGTTCTATTTCTCGTGAGACTGTTTTCTATTCACCTGTAAAGACAGAATCAGGTCGAGTGATATCACGATACCACGAGCGATATCATCGAGAGACAGATACCACGAGCTTACCAACTGGGTCTTTGTAATTGCTCCAGAAAGGGACTTTCCCGAAAATTCTGAAAACTAGTCAAGCGTGAGACTGCTACCATTAGCAAGATAAGGTCAATCAAGACTTAGCATTTAGTAATTTCAAACCCTCCTCGGTATGCTGCACATCCCATACAATACATTAAATACAATCAATGTATAAAAAAACCTTACCAAAGTAAATAGATGCGAGACCCGTCCAATGCATATATTTTTACATACGAATGTATATAAACATTTTGTGTGGTATTAGTGATGTTCAATTCAAATTAAAAGAAATATCCATAAGTATGAAAGGTGTCCTATCCCGTGAGCTCACCGCTCTTTTTCCTAAAGTTTAGTTTGTGGTCTGTTACCATGTAAAACCCCCCGAGATTTTGCACAACTAATAACAACAAAATGTACTTCGTGACAATTAAGTTAACCAAAGTAAACTGATACCACACTGGGAATATTGAACGAAGAGCACAACATGGCATGTTTTATGTTTTTAAATAGGTTTTGAAAATATTTCAACAGGAGTGAATGATTATTATAATTGCTTAAAGAATATATAAAATTGAAAAAATTGTATGGAACTGCTATATGAAATTGCAAAATTGCAGTGTGTATATGTGTACCAGGAGAGCAGGCTTCGCTCGGAGAAAAGAGAAAGGCTTCTTGCAGATTTATACAGAGAAACTATTCTATATTATCAGTAATCAAATTAAATTGTAATGTGTTTTCAAAACATATACCACAAATACTCATCTCCTGCAACATTTATTATAACTATTCTAAGCATTTGTGAAGTCATTCGTATGAAAGATGTTAGAAAAATGCAATTATGGAAAAAAAAACTTTCCAATAAAAGTTCAACTACAGCTAGGGTGCATTGACACAATTGATTTGAGTTGTAACACATTCTCCACAGTGCTAAACAGACTTTAATTATTAATAAAGGAAAGAGCAAGAAATGCATATGAATGTTAAGTCAACTCCTATGTGTATATATAAACGTGCATACAGTATAAACCTAGAATTGGGGTTGTTGAGAAGGATACATGTTAAGAAAACAATTCGTATTTCATAATCTGTGGATTAATCGTAGTTAATTCATTTGACTGCATTCCCACTATATTTATCCTCTACCCTTCTTAATGTGCAAATATATAGCCTAAATTACGTATTTCCCACGAATTTTGCCCTGCAGTCTTATTGTTTCAACCTCTGTACCCGTAAATTGAATCAACGGTGACGAAAACAAGAAACGGAAAAACATATAGGAAATACATAATTGGGGCTCTATATTTGCACATTACAGAGGGAGGGGGTAAAATATTGTGGAACTGGAGTCAAAATCTGTTAAATACAATTATTCTGCATATTATGAAGTAAGAATGATTTTCTTAACAGGTTTCCTTCTCAACAGCCCCAATTCTAGGCTTATACCATTCGTTCAACTCAAAACGAACATAAATTTCTATAATTACGAGAAGTTCTCCTATCCCCCTCCCCTTACCTCTCTACTCTTCCTGTTGAAGTTCAACTTATGCTTTATTATAATTTCAAACCTTCTTCAGTATACCATAAACCCTATGGAATAACAATTGAACGCAAATAATGAGAACACACCTTAACTAAGTAAATTGAAATCAACCGTCCAATCTTGAACGACGAGCAAAACGTGACAAACAGATAAATGAAATGAAATAAATTGGATAGAGTTCATTTCTGCGCCTGCTTCTGTAGATCCAAACTCGAACCCTATTTTTTTCTCCCATTCAGACTAGAACACACAATTAGTAGCCACGATAGGCAAATTAAAACTTTCCATCAGGGACGTAATTTGCTATGGGTCAGTGAGGGGGGAGCAACTGCCCCTCCCAGACCTCGATTTGCCCCCCCCCCCCCATGCCCAGCTGAAGTTTGGTTTTGTCAAGAATCATGTCAAAACTAAGATAAGGCTGCATATGTGAAGCATCCATAGAAACAGGTCAGTTTTCTTTAGTGCATCTTTGCCTTTTTGGTACTATCTGGCTCATTTTTCATTTTAACTTGATTTGGGAAGATTGGATCCAAGTATTCCCCCCCCCGCGGGATTTTGACGAAAATACGCCACTATTTCACCTCCATACATTGTATTTATTAAGATGTAAATATGCCTATTTTCCTTATTAAGATGTATTTAGCATAGACATGCGTATGCATTATTTTAAAAAAATAAGTTTTCCGATGGAAATAGAGAGTTTTTATAATCCCCTATATTAGTAAAATTATGCAAAACTTGCGCTTTACTGAAAAAGCAAAGTCCACGCCAAAAAAAAAAGGACGTTGTTGTAGGAGTATTAAAGTCCTTAAGTAGCCTATATAATATAAAATATAAATTAAAAACCCCCTCAGTAGTCTATCACCAGCCATAATATCGAAAATTTTAGACTACAATTTCAGTAGCTATTTTTGAAAACACAAATAAAAATATTATTTTAGTACCGACAAACTCAATAAGCAAAATACAAAAACGACACACTGATTTATAAGGCAAATCATCGGTTTTACCAACCGTAATATCAATACCTACTAGTATAAAATGTTTAGTTCTAGAAGCACAGTTTAGTATTATTCGAAATCCAGAACTAATATGAAAGCCTAAACTTCAGATACCCAGTTATTTATGCCTATAAGCAGGGGTACCAAATGGTGGGGGGGGGCAATTACCCCTCTCCTAGATTCTATTATTCCCTCCTTAGAATTAAAAAAAAATTTCATTTTCATTGAAAAAAAAAATCGCCCCTTCCCTTAGATTTTAAAAAGCACCATTTGTTTGTACCTTCAATTTAAAAAAAAAATAAACGAATTTCAAGATATAATGCGTACTTTCGAAACTAGTCCATTACCCTAACATTTACCCGGGCATGTTCACTTCGGATCCAGATTCATCAAATTCATCACTAAACATCGATCTTAAATTCATAAAGAGGGCAACTCATTGCATTGAACAAATTTTTCATAAGTCGACTTAATTAAGGAAGCTCAAACTAAATAAAAACATCCAAAAACACTTTGTTTTTCTACTGAATAAATACCAATTTTGTGGCTGTAAATGCGTTGCAGTAAGAAGCAATATGTCCTCAATGTAATTTTTTTCCTGGCCATATCGCACGGAAGGGATAGCCGAAGAAACTTGGGGATAGGCGTCATTGGTCGGAAGTGGAAAGTTCAAAGGCCATTTTCAAGGACGGAAACGAACAAAAATCATTTCGAGATTAGAATTTTAATTGGAATCCAACTTTGAATTTTAAGAAATTCCACGTCAAATGAGGTCCTTTCATAAAGTAATCTAAGACGATAGGCAATCTTAGTTCCTAATAAAACCCAAAACATGTTATTTTATGGATCGTGGTTCACATTGTACTAGCTACCAAAAAGCTCTTTTCAGAAAGCCTTTTTCATTATTCCTTTTGTTTTTTTTTTAAATTTACATATTCCGGGTTGTGCATACATTAAAAGCCAAGTTGCTATTCAATTCTAAAATAATGGATTGATGACGTCATGCAAAATTCAAACTGAATAATTCTATTTCAATTAGTAAATTTGTGACGTCATATAAAAAGAACTACGCGTTTCACCATTAGAAGAAAAAGTGACGTCATCACGGTCATATAAAAGTAGCCGCATCAGTAATTCTAGAAGTATTGTGAAAAAAGCTATCAGATGAATAACATATCTATTAAGCTCATACTAATAGATATCAAATGAGGTCATTTTTTACCAGCCCGAAAAACCTATGGAAGAAGGAACCCACAGATTGGTTCACTTTTCCTAGTTTTATGCTTGAGTTTTATGAACTTTTGCTTTGGAATGACAGTAGCTCGATTGGACTAGAAAGAACGGGGATAATGTCGCAAAAATTGATAAGGATTCCGAAAATATCGAAGGAGGATACCAGAAAAGAGCTGATGACAGGTATAAGTGAAACAAAGTGTGTCTCTCAACTGCTGAGGAGTCAGAACCTTAACCAACTGCAAGAATTGCAAAGAGCAATTGAATATTTCAGAATAAAACATCTGCAAGATGACATGAAGAACTGGAGTATATTTTCAACAAAAAACTTAGAGGTTGGCTTGCAATTGTTTGAGAATGAGGATATCGCTACAAAAGCTGACATTCAACTGGAAGATCTAGTGAAAGATAGCAGAAAAATGGAAAATGTATGCAGAGCCCAGCCAGAGCAGTTAAAAACAATAACAAACGGAAAGGTAAAAAGTTGTGAAGAACAAAAATCTTCAGCAGAATTTACTGGGAAGCAGACTGAAGTTGACAATAAAGTGCAGATGAAGCCACCAAAAGATAAAAAAGAAGACAAAGTGTTGGATGTGGAGCAAAAAGGAGTAGATAGTAAATTCTACCTAACAGAGAAGAATGCAAAAACTAAAGTGAGCAATGGAACGCCAAGGAAGCCTCTGAAACAAAAACCAAGGGAGAGCAAGCAAAAGCAAAATGCTAACACAAGTAGTTCACCATCAAAACTCATTGAAAACATTTTGAAATCGGGGATTGACAATTCCGAAGACAAGGATAAGAGTCTAACTTATAATCCCACTGAATTAAGTAGGCTATGGAAAAAACAAGAAATTTCAATTTTGGAAGATATGGATAATTTATTGAATATTGCCAAAGCTGAACAATCGCAAAGAAAATCCTCTAAAAAAGTCAATCTGGTAGCTGCAATACGACAGTGTTTGAGTACTGTTGACAAACTGAGAATATACCAAGCACAAACAGGTAATAGAAACTGGTCTGGAGTAGCCACAAGCCTTAAAAGACAAGTTGATCGTACAAAATATATGTGCAGATTGTGCACCAGCACCTGACCTTACAAATTAAGAAACTAAGTGGAAATTTTATGAACGGCAGAAAATTAAATTGGAAGTGACACTAGTCATTGGTGCAGCGCTGAAGGAGGGTTGTGTCCTGCTTATGGCTACAATATATATAGAGCCCAAATGAGTTAACTGAGTACAAGTTTAAAGGACATCTATAGAGACCAGAACACTTTCCAATCAAATTTACAATTTGCGCTGCATAATATTTTTTCTTGTTATTTCAAATTATTGACCAATAAAGTGTATAACAGTTTTTATTTTTTTTTACTCTTTTTTTCCTAGGTTTATTTTTAGTGATTTACAACCCACATATACACTAAATTAGGCAAATTAAAATGAATGAATGTGTTAAGGTTATTTACTCTTATAAAGTCCAAAACGAGTTCTAAAGGTAGATCTAAAATCAATTTTTAGGCCTACCGTAAAATTTCACAGGTTAACTTATCAAACATAGCCGGTGTGGTCAATAGAAAAATTGACCATGGCAAAAAAAAAAAAAAAATGATAGTTTATGGTCCACTCTTCCATCCAAGTGTAGTTGAAAAAATTACGGTAAGAGAAGAGGGGCCAAGCCTGCAAAACTTTCCAATGAGGGTTTTTGTCAAAAAAAAATGTTTTTCAGAATATTACGAAACTTTTGTACATCCTTGGTTTTATTTGGCAGGAAAGGGAGTGAATCATAACCTGTTAACACAGAGGAAAGTGAACACGGCGCTTTTTTTTAGCTCTTCTGGAAAACACAATAAAATCACCGGAAATCTTGGAAAATGCTTAAAGCGGAGAGATCAGGATGAAACTTGGTGGGAAGAATAAGCACAAGTCCAAGATACGTGACTGACATAAACGTACTGGATCCGTTTTCATTGGTGGAGTTGGGGGGGGGGGGGGGGTAATTCGGAAAAGTTAGAAAAAATGAGGTATTTGTAACTTACGAACGGGTGATCAGATCTTAATGAAAATTTATATTTATAAGGATCCTGTGCTTTTGAGCTCAAATTTTAAATCCCGACCAGATGTGGTGACACTGGGGGGAGTTGGAGGGGGAAACCGGAATTCTTGGAAAACGCGAAAATTGAGGTATCTTTATCTTAGGAATGGGTGATCGAATCTTAATGAAACTTGATATATAGAAGGATTGTATGTCTCAGATGCTCCTTTTTTAATTCGAATCAGATCTGGGGACCTGGGGGGTTGGAGGGGGGAAACAGAAATCTTGGAAAACCCTTAGAGTGGAGAGATCGGGATGAAACTTGATGGGAAGAATAAGCACAAGTTATAGATACGTGATTGACATAATTGGAACGGATCTGTTCTCTTTGGGGGAGCTGGGGGATGTTAATTTGAAAAAAATTGAGGTATTTTTAACTTAAGAACGGGTGACCCGATCTTAATAAAATTTTATATTTAGAAGGAACTCATGTCTCAGAGCTCTTATTTCAAATCCCTACCAGATCTGTTGACATTGGGGGAGCTGGAGGGGGAAACCGGAAATCTTGGAAAACGCTTAGAGTGGAGAGATCCGTATAAAACTTGGTGGGTAGAATAAGCAAATGTCGTAGATACGTGAATGACGTAACCGTACTGGATCCGCTCTCTTTGGGGGAGTTAGGGGGTGGGGTTCAGGGCTTTGGCGAGTTTGGTGCTTCTCGATAGCGATCGCAAATTCCGTTGGTCTATCTGTCGGTCTGTCTGTCCCGGTTTTGCTTCTTTAGGCACTTCAAGGTAAGCTAGGACTATGAAATTCGACACGCGTATCAGAAACCAGACCAGATTAAATTAGAAATTGTCGTTTCCTCGATTCGACCTTCTGGGGGGGGGGGGGCAGTGTTGCTTCCGCAAATCTAATTTTGAAAATTTGGGATCCTTTTTAAGCCCTTAGCTCGGCCCTTCCTTAATTACAACACCACTGTTTGGTGTCCCATGAATAGCTGCAATATTTCAAAGCATCGACAAAATTTAAAGATATGTCACATGTAATTCTGTATCTTTCCTGGCTCATTTATTTACAGTGTTTGAAACGTTTAAAGTTGTCTTCACTTTAATGTTATAGGACCAGAACTGACCCTCTTATTACGCTCTCAATAACAAAACGCATGCATACCATGGACCTGAACATGTTTTCTCAGTCAAATTATTACTCTCTCCCCTAGTTCTGTTACTATAAAATTTGCCCTACCGGATGGAATAATAATAATAAAAAGAAAAAAGTTATGGCTCTCATTTTGTTAATTGGTTGTTCTCTCTATACTGTACAGGGTTATTATATTTCATTCACTGATTTAGTTAAGGACCGTATTATAAACTTTAATGCTCAGCTGGTGTTAAAAATATACATTTAAAAAAAAAATTGTGTGGCTCTTATTTTGATAATTGGCTGTGTTTGCTTTCTTCGGAAGCATATAGAATGCAATTTGAAAATTCCATGGAAATAAGCAATGGAATTTGCTTCTTTCAATTGTTGTTGATGCTGCTAGTATTGATTAGTGTAATGTCATATTAGACACAAAAGTTTTTTCTGTATTAAGTTTTATTTTAAGTTATAAATGAATACTTTTTGAATATTGAAATAAATTTTCTCAAAATGGTCTCTCAGAGGTGTTTCAAGTCCTGGTGTATTTTTCTTTTTTAATTGAACTTTCAGATCATTTTCTTGTATCTCTCATCAGGTACATGACGTCTCTTTTTTTATTTCAGCTGGCTTAAAACAGTCAATAAATGAAACAAGTTCTCAGAGCGTTGTTGTAGCTGTTGATAGAATATTTACCTGCTCAACCAGATTAGACGGAGATGCAATCGTAGAATTTGTTAAAGCATTGTGTCAGGTATTGACTTTTCTTTTAAAAAATATTGTTGGTGTTTCTTCTTTAAGTTACGGCCAAAGTAATTTGTTCCCCCGCTCTCTCTCTTTTTCTCTCTCTTACTGTCTCTTTCTCCTTGTCTCTCTCCTTTTTGCAGCTATCTCTTTTTCTGATTTTATAGCGTTATAGTAACGTGTTTCTTTCAAGGACTTATAAGTATCAACGGTATAAGCCTAGAGAACTAACTGAAGAGAAGGAAACGTGTTAAGCAAATAATTCTTACTTCATAATATGCAGAAAAATCGTAGTTAAAACATTTTGCATGCACTAAGCCTTTGTCTTCGCTTCTTTCATTGTTTTCCACTTTTTCTACCAAATTTCTGAATTTTTTCAATTAGCCTTTGTTCAGTCTTGAAACTAGTGCTGAACCAACTCCATCTACAAAATTTCGTTATAATTGCCACTGTAGAAATCGCATCGGCGTCCAAAAAAAAAATAAAGCGTTATCTACATATTTGCTAATGTTATTCAAATTCTATACTGCTTTTCTTTTGACACGTGCTTTGAGAAATAATTATAGATGGCGTTTCATTTTACTAAAACAGCCAGAAACTTGATCTTTAATAAAAACCGCCAGAAACGTTGCTGTCTATAAGCAAATTTTGTAGATGGTGATTGTTTAAGCAGCAGCTTCAAAATTGAACAAAGGCAAATTGAATTCATACAATGAATTCAGAAATTGTGTAGAAAAGTGGAAGACACTGAAAGAAGTGAAGCTGCAGGCAAGTTGTGTTAACTAGGATTATTCTGCATATTATGAAGTAAGAATTGTTTTCTTAACATGTTTGCTTCTTTCTAGTTAGTTCTCTTGGCTTATACCGTATCAACTCTTACAGGTGTCAATAGATGAGTTGAACCATCCAACGCATCCTCGTATATTTAGTCTTCAAAAACTAGTTGAAATTTCTTACTACAACATGGGAAGAATTAGGCTACAATGGTCTCGAATCTGGGAAATCTTGGGTGATCATTTCAACAAAGTAGGCTGTTCCCCAAATGAGGACATTGCAGTCTTTTCGGTGGACTCATTGCGTCAGCTTGCCATGAAATTCATTGAAAAGGGAGAATTGTCGAATTTTAGATTTCAAAAAGATTTTTTGCGACCCTTCGAGCATATAATGAAAAAGAACAAGTAAGTTAACATCCCTTTTTAGTTATTCTTAATTATTGGCATGGTTTTAGCAAATTTTAGTAGATCTAATGCTTGGATTAACTAAGGCAGTCAGTATGCTAACCATTTTCATTATCAATTTAACTTTCTGTGCCGAATCTGAATGTTCAAACTGAATTAACTTTTCAGTTGCAAAGTTCCTGCTATCATTTTTCTCATTATTTGCTGGTTTTTTTTTTAATGTTGGTATTTCAAATTGAAAAGAATTCTTGATAATAATTGTTTAAATAAGTTTTCTACCGAATTTTTATAACTTAAGTTAAAAAATATAGTCATAGCAATATAGCACCCATAGTTTTTTTTAACTTTTTTTTTTGTTTTTGGTTGAACTTTTAGTGTTTCAAACAACAACTCAATTTTGAAGAGTTATTACCCAAAACCTTGGGAACTCCAAAAAATAGGATTAAATGTTAAAATTAGAATATAAAATGGCGCTAGAAAACTTTTCTAAAAAGTTGTCTAGAAAATCCAATCCAAGTCATCTAATTTAAAAAAAAATTACTCCAGGATTTGTTTTTTAGGGGGGGGGGGTAAAACGGCGTTGCAAAACGCATCAAAAATTTGTCTAGAAGTATACGTGTTCCTTTTGTTCGAGTAATACCGGGTTTCAAACCCAATAAACCCCTTCATCTGGTCTTGCAACTAAGTAAAAAGAGATCTCAAGATGATCATGCGTTCTTTGTTGATTGAAAAACAGGTTTTATGATCTTTGTTTGCAATTTGGGCTCTGTTGGGAAACTTGTTTTAGGAGGTGGAGGAGACGGATCAAGGTTTGGATTTTCTTAATGAAAATAAATCTAGAGTGGCAATTGTTGAAAGGAAAATGGAAAAAGTCTTTAATACAAAATTTTTGCTCAGGTTTAGTCATTTAATTTAACTTATAAGAAGCTTTTTCATGAGAGAAAGCTCTTGATTTTGAATTTGTATGCGTAATTACATACCTCTCACGTCGTTAATGGTTGTATGGGGTTGGGGATTCAAGAGGCTCCTCCGGAATAATCAAATTTATTAGCGTGTAGCAATTTTCGATATGTTTCCCGGGTAATCAAGCTTCTTTTCACCCGAGTGCACGGACTTTTTTGAATTTATCGAGATAACTTTTCAGTAACGTTCCTTTCTTGAAATATATTTGAGGAGGTAACAACTCTCTCCCCCTGTTCTCCGCAAGAGTATGTATGATTTATTGTATGTCAGATAAACAATCATTTCAACCTTGTAACTACAATCATTTATATTTTTTCTAAGGTCTCCAGCTATACGCCACATGGTAGTGCTCTGTATTGCTCAAATGGTCAATTCTCAAGCCAAAAATATAAAATCGGGATGGAAAAACATCTTCTCCGTGTTTCATATTGCCGCATCTGATCAAGACGAAGCAATTGTTGAACTAGCATTCCAAACTACTGGTAAAATAATAGGTACGATTCAATTAACCCAATTTTTTGAATTTACGTTTATAACTTTAGAAAGATGAAGGTGTTGTTCAAATACGTCCAAAATTCAAATAACTATAACATAGGGGGAAAATTTTCCATAGCCCCTGGGGATGTAACTTATCGAAGTTGCCCATTGTTAATATGTAAGGTTTTTGCAAAACCACTGGTCGTATCAACCCCTCCGAAGTTGATACGACCAATCGTTTCGCAAAAACCTTATATGTTAGCAATGGGCAACTTCGATAAGTTACATCCCCAAATGTTTTCCCCTATGTTATAGTTATTTGAATTTGGAACGATTTTGAACAAGATCTCAGACACCTACGTATTTCATATTGCCGCATCTGATTAAGACGAAGCGATTGTTGAACTAGCATTTCAAACTACTGGCAAAATAATAGGTACGATTCACCTATTTTTTGGATATACGTTTATAACTTCGACGTTTATTCATGACAAAAAAGAGCATTAATCAATTTTTGCCTACAAAAAGATAAGAACTTCTCATTGAAACTATTACTTGTTATAATAAGCATTCATTTGGAAATTTATTATTTAAATACAAATATAACGTGTCAAATGATGAACCATTATCCTAACTATGTTTCAAAATTGTGAGATTTTGGTATAGACTAGGCTTCCTGATCAAGCCTGCAAATGGAGAAAGGGTGGTGGTATTATCCTTAAGGTTTTACCAGAAGAGATTCTATTAAAGAAAGGGGCGATTTTTGAAGCATATTCCATGGAAAAGGTTTCTTATTCTCACTCGTGCAGTAGTGAAGGTCAAACATATGGCTTTTGGCCCATTTTCAAGTGTTTCATATAAAAAATAATCAGCAATTAACCACCGCTTCTCTAAATGTTTGACCAGTGTCCATCATGTGTTGTTTTATACTTAAAAAGGATTTAATCAGTAATTGTAACCGAGTTTAAATTTTGTTTCTGAAGAATTAAAAGCAAAAAAAAATATCGATAATAAACGACTAGAAGCCCATTGATCGGTGAGAAATATATAGAGAAACTCATCAAACCTAACCAGAAAACAACAGAAGGAAAAGAAAAATAATGAATGCATGATCAATCTACTTACTAGTTTCATTGGTTTCACACTTTCTGTCAGAACTGTGGAGGTTACCCCCTCACCACTTTCCAGCAATAAGCTGAAATTACCGGATAAAAAAAAGTGTTGCTTCCGCAAGACAATAAAAAGAAGTGTAAAATTAAAGATTTGCTGTGCCTTGTAAATTCTAAATTATATAAATCTTCTTGGCTATAACAATAATTTATTTGTGCCCTCTATACATACATGGATTTACACAGAACAGTATAGAAAATAAATGAAAAGAAAACTGAAAAATATAAAATTACATTTCTAAGAAAAGGACGATAATAAGTAGCTCATAATACTCATAATAACTCATAAATATATAGTAAATAGCTTATGATAGCTCATTAGTGCGTAACACTAAAAACACTCACAAAATATAACGCAGAGCACTCATAATACAAAACGCATAAATAGTTGTTTATTAAAGCTATGGCGACAAAACTATTTTTCCATTAACAAGATAATTAAGGGGACAGTTTATTCTATTTTCTCTAGATGGTCTAAGAAATCGATCGTATTGTTGCTCCATTTTAACAGTAATTTCAAATATTCCGAATTTTCGCATAGTATACCTATTTTTGAACCATAATGGAATTCCAAGAAAATATTTACAAAACCGGGAAAAGTACACGCGGACACACTTTTTATCACTTTTACTTAAAAACTTAAAAAATAGAACAATGAAAAATATATGAGGTGCAAACATTGAATTATAAATTATAGCAAGTTTTTGTTTATCAAAACAACCTTTCATCCTGACTAGCAGGTCATAGGTTTTCCCAATACGAACGATGACACCAACTCTCGCGTAGCTCTAATTGACGAACCAAAAGGCAACCCAATATAATTAATGGAATCCTTGTTAAAAATATTCAGTGATGCCACCCTAATTGAATGATGCTGGAAATCCCTATTATGATTTGCCTCTAGGAATTCTGTTTTAGTAGGTTCAATCTCTAATCTTATCTCCCGTAGATGTGGATGTAATATATTAATTACATTCTGCATTCACATTAAATTGTCCGAAAATAACAAAATATCATCAGCATACAACAAGTGGCTAATGTCGATACCGTCAATCCCATATGGGGGTAGGTACCGCGTTACATTTATTCCTATTGGCTATCCCTTTTAAGATTGCCCAATGATTTTATGTGAACATTCAAGGGCCGTTTACCTCGCTACATTGAAGAAGAAGAATGAAATTATTCTGACATTGTTTGAAAACACTTTTTTTTGTTTTTTATTTTACGTTTCGTAATTACACAGTTTCCAAACTTTGTTGAAGCTGTCTTGAATTGTAATCCTATAAAAACCAATATTGTATATATAAGATTGTGTTTGAAGGGGGGGGGGAGAGAAAGCAAAAGTAAAATTGGATTTGCCAAAAATCGGTCAAAAATATCAATGACATCGACAACTATTCCTGTAAAAAGTCTGGACAGCCACTATAGTCTTGGTTACAGTGGTTGGTCGTGGCACAAATGGCTTCAATAAGGGTTTGACACGCAGTTGAAGGGGACTCAATGAAGTCCTTTCACGTTTGACCTTCATAAAGATCCAGAAAAACTATCATATTCAACGTCTAAATCATCATAATCATTATAAGCAAATTATTCAAAATCAAAAGTGTGGAATGGAGATTAAGATTCAACCTCTGATGGAGCTTAACAAGCTTTCCGGGAAAAACTTCTTAACTTTTTTTCGTTCTGAATTTTTCCATCCTTATATATGAATCATACCTATATGCGAGAGTTAATTTGATGCAATTTATCAAGCGGTGTTAGTGTGTTGTAGATGAATTTGGCATCAGCTGGATTCAAACTTAGGCCAACTGAAATTGCCTGAAACGCTTTTTTGTGTCAGAATCGTATGTGTTCATTATTGATTGGTTCTGCAGTTCTAAATGACATATTGAATTGGGAATTTTGGAAATATTAAACCCTTTCTAATTAAAATCAAAGCATTGATTTTAGTTTGAATAAATTTGAGATAATTTATTGCTGGTTCGTAAAACCGACCTATTACCCCATATTTTCTTATGCGGTAAAGCAGTTCTTTGCTAATATTTATCCTGAAGTAACTACGTCTAGTATGGATTTCTGGAAGCTTCTGAACAGTTGGAAAGCAGGAGTTGAAGTCGTTCTGTTATTTTAGGGCCATAGAGTAAAAGGTAACACTTTTCCTATATGGTCATGCCTTTTTATTCGGTTTAATACCTTCACTTAGGTATTTTTTTTCAAGACTACACTGCCTTTCTATGACGAACAAATAAACGTTCAAATGCGGATAGGTCCATCTATTAGACAGTGAAAACAGATGCAAAAGTCTGGATATTTCGAACAAATATACAGTGGTCGTCGTCAACAGATATAGTAAAGCATTAACATTAAAACTAACATATTCATACTGAACAAAATAATTATTTTTGGTTCATTTTCTAGATTTGTCTATGAGAGCTCAATAACTGGGTTCATTCAAAGTCATGAGTTGTGAATTTTCTTCTTTAATATTGCCCAAATGTAAGTTGAATTTCTAATGAAGGCGGAAACATTTTTCTATACAAATAATTTTCTATAATCTTCCATAATTTTCTGTACAAATAATATGTATTTCTATGATTAGGTCAGCTGTATGAGCGACAGTTTGCTGTGATGATTGATAGCTTTCAGGATGCCATTAAGTGCCTCTCAGAATTTGCTTGTAATGCTAGTTTCCCAGACACCAGTATGGAAGCCATTCGATTTATTCGTCAGTGTGCTAAACATGTTGATGAAATGCCCCAGGTATTATTTCATATTTCATCAAGGATAAAACCTTTTTTCTGACAAAAAATACAAAATACGATATGGAAATTTGCCACTAAGCATTATGGTCTGTCTGACTAAGATCCATCCTTACTATATTTTAGTCTTTTAATTGGAAGCCTTTTGGCCTGAGCCCTAACTTATTTTGTGGATTTCACGCTTAATGGCCTTCTAACTAATTCTTGTTTATATCTAATTAGTTGTGTCCTCCGTTTTTGAAAAAGGAAATATTTAAAAACCAAGGATACATAGAGTTTAAATCTAGGCGTAAGCGGAATACTGTTGCACAGGGAAGGGGGCTGACAAAGGATATTTGTACATTAGTCTCTAAAGACATAACTAAGTAAAGTATGTAAAGTTTCCTGATGCCTGTTTTCCTTTGCTATCAAAATGCAGTCGGATAAGTATTTTAAGATACCCTCTTGCGGCCAGCAGTTATGAAGTGTAAGAAAATGATGAACAGTAACGAGAAGTTTAAATAGACAAACTAGCTGCTAAGAGATCATACTGGATATTAGTACAATAGATAGTCCGAAATCACGTTAGACATAAGATTTATCAGTGAAACTGGAATACTACTCACTTACTCTTTGGCTACCTTCCAAGAAATCCTCTAAGATTTTGAGTCACTTTTGTAATCTGGTCAAGTTTGGACTTTTTAATCAGCTACCATTTCCTGTTGTCTACTTTCAATTGATTAGTCATATTTTCCTTCTTTCTTTTTTTGTATTTATTTTAGTTTAAACAGTAGATTTGAATCTACCCCTAAGCTCTTAAGCTCCCAAATTTTTTTCTCTTTTGTCATTTTTGAGACAAAATCTACTTTTTGCTCCTTGGAAGGGATTTCCCTTGCTCCTTGGAAGGGTATAAAATATCATAGGAAACGCAATCACTTCTGTCTTGACAATTCATAATTCAATGGTTTTTGGATTGGAACTTAGCAAAATAGCTTATTACTTATTGGTAACAAGCCTTTACTGATAAGAAGTACTAGTTCTAGTTTTTATGCTTATGTCTGTTTGGTACCTCTTAACCTCTGAAACATCATGAAAAAAATGTATTGCTTTTGCACGACGATTAATTTACAAGTTAAACAAGGTTTTCTTGATGGAGGTAAAGAGTAAAGTTGAAACTTGGAAACGAATATAAATTATTTGTTCACAGTTTATGCAAAGCATTTGCAGAACTAGCTCAAATTAATTGACTCGTCATATTTTTCTATTTTTGCTTAGTGAAAACACAAAATCGAGACGAAAAACAGGTTGCCCTCTTAGGAGCAGGAACGTGCTGAATAACCTTACAGAAAAGACAGGATTAATCTGTAAGGCCACGATAGTATTTCAGCGGCTATAATATTGACAAGTTTTAGAAAACAATTTAAATTTTCTGGAAATTTGAGCAAGCTTACTTTTTCCCGATTGTGAACGAAATGAAAATCTTCGGAGTAACTTTCACTAGTGACTGTAGTTTCAGTGCCCATATTAATTCAATCGTCCAGAAGGCTAATGCAAGCCTTAAGACACTAACCAAAATGAGACGTGTTGGGTGTGATACTGAAGGTCTTTTCCATGCCTACATGTGTTATGTTCAACCGTTCCTCAAGTACGTGTGCCTGGCGTGGGGTCCAACTGCTATCCGCACGGCGTACATATAACGGGACATAGAGTCCGTCCAAAAAAAGAGCAACAAGGATTATATTTCGAAACCGTGACATACCCTATGATCAAGCCCTCACGAAACTGAATTGATCTACTCTTAGAGCCCAGCTTGAACACCTGATTCTGTAATTTGGAAAATTCGTCCTAGCCAATACGAGCCACCGATCACTACTACCCGAACCAGCTCCTCCCATTAGTCGAACTTGGTTACAAAATAAACTTGTACCTCCTAAAGTACGAACTAATCGTTACGCTAACTCATTTGTGCCTTTCTTCAAATCGATTTTCAATGCTGAGCCGTAGTGTGTGATTTTGTTTAAATGTAAGAATTTGTAAAAAAAAAAAAAAAAAACTGTATTTAGCTATGATACGATAGTTTATATATATACTGATCTTTCTCTTTCTCTGTGTAAAAACCTAGTTTTGCAGATTTGTATTGCATAAACTGCGAAGTAATAGTTTTTGTTCTTCTTAAGTGCCAGCTTAGCTCTTTACTTTCATCAAGAAAACTTTTTCTTTTTTGATTTATTTTTTATTGTTTTTAGTTTTTTTTTAATATACGCTATTTGCCTTTCAAAATGACTTTTGTCTAACGTGGCGATGAAACTAAAGATTTCAAAGTGAGGTTTTATTAAAGAAGAGGGAAAGAATGAAAATTTTTTGAAATCCTTGTAAAATTGTTCTCATAATTAACTTTAATGGTAATATAAACATAAATAACGGACATCGGTTGTTATTTTTAAATCAAAATTAAAATAATCTATTTTATTAGCCTTTTTTTCAAAGCATGTTTTTAGTTTTCACTTACTAAGTAGGCTGGGATCATAAACCTCTGATTAGGGATTTCCAACCTTGAATACTGCAATGACACCCTGGTTTTACTTCCTAGCCTTTGAACTCCAGAAATGGCACCATAGGGTACCATTTTTAGTCCCGTGTGGCACTTTACTATGGTATTGTCATGGTGAATTTAAAAAGAGTACGTTGATGGGAATGAGTTGACTCTAATGTGACACATTACTTCTACTTTTGCAAAACTCTGATTTTTCTTGCTTTTCAACGGCTTCAGAATCTCCAGTAGAGGGTTTTCGACCGTGGTTATTTATATGGTATATAGTTGTTTCAATTCACCACCATTTTTTAGGTATTTTAAGCCTTTTGAAAATTTTATATCCATAGTACGCTTTTATTATTAAGATGAACCCTTGTAATAGTTATCGTTACTGAATTATCTTTAAATGAAGGATTTCTTAATTTGACAATTTGTTTCAAAACGTGATTTTAGGCTTTTGGCTATGAACTGTGATTTGGTCTTTACTCATGATAAGGTGGGAAAATAATTTACAAATTTAACGTATTTACATTGAAAATCATTATCGTTAACATCAAAAATTATTAACAACCGTTTAAAATATATACTTACAATTAACAAATTTAACATAGTTTACAAATGTAGATTGTTTCTTTGAATCGCTAAAGGATAAAATGCAGTTTTATCTAATCCTTCAATTATTCAGGAGCTAAAATTTATAGGATGGAATAATGATACGTTACGATTTTTTAGTTTCAATCTTCATATGATATTCCTTTTTAGTTATTCAGAGAGTACAACATAGAGGATATGACTGTCAACGAAGAAGATAGAGTATGGGTTAGGGGCTGGTTCCCAATCTTATTTGAACTAAGCTGTATCATAACACGGTAAGGTCACATCTATGCTTCATCATATTCTTTCTTTCTTCTTGTTTGGATGAGTTGTAGAGTCTTTGGCGTTTTCAGAGAGATTTAATAGAAAGTAAAGATGGTTTAGATTTATCTAGCTAAATTTGAAATCAGCTGCTACTAGCACAGACTAAAAAAAAGGATTTTGTGAAGTAAATCTAGATAGCGCTTCTTTTTACGAGGTCAATGGAAATTTGTGATCTTGCAAATTTTAATTGCAAGTTTCATCATAATAAAGAAAAGATGATATTTTCAGTTTTCTTCTTCTTTTTTTTAGAGATATTCAGTTAAGCCCAAAATTGGACTCTCCTAGTGTCAAATAGAATATAAAATAGTATCAAATAGTAAAATAAAATAGTATCAAATAGATTCTTGTGTAAGACGAATGAAGGATCACTGGTGTTAAAAAGTGGCTTGTAAGTATAATGTTTAGTAGCCTGTGAAACACGGGAACAAAACTTATTCAATCAATGAACAACAAATATACTGGAAAGTACTAGTCAATACTTGATAAAAAAAAAGTAGAAGTATAATTTTAATTGTAGGAAGTAAAAAATCCAGTAGCAAAATGATCAAAACAATTTTTCCAAAAGATAAAAAATCCAGTAGCAAAGCGTTCAAAATAATTTTTGCAAAAGGTAAAAAATCCAGAAGCAAAACGATGAAAACAATTTTTGCAAAAGCTAAAATAAATCCAGTAGCAAAACGATCAAAACAATTTTTGAAAAAGGTAAAAAATCCAGTAGCAAAACCATCAAAACAATTTTTGCAAAAAGTAATAAAATCCAGTAGCAAAACGATCAAAACTGTCTTGACAAAAGGTAAAAAATCCAGTAGCAAAACGATCAAAACAATTTTTGCAAAAGGCAAAAAAAAATCCAGTAGCAAAACGATTGTTACAATATTAAAAAAAAAAAAATATACAATATAATACAATATAACTATATTATACAATATAAGGTAAAAAAATCCAGTAGCAAAAAGATGAAAACAATTTTTGCGAAAGGTAAAAAATCCAGTAGCAAAACGATCAAAACAATTTTTGCAAAAGGCAAAAAAAAAATCCAGTAGCAAAACGATTATTACAATATTTGCATAAGGTAAAAAAATCCAGTAGCAAAAAGATGAAAACAATTTTTGCGAAAGGTAAAAAATCCAGTAGCAAAACGATCAAAACAATTTTTGCAAAAGGCAAAAAAAAAATCCAGTAGCAAAACGATTATTACAATATTTGCATAAGGTAAAAAATCCAGTAGCAAAAAGATGAAAACAATTTTTGCAAAAGTTAAAAAATCCAGTAGCAAAACGACCAAAACTATCTTTGCAAAAGGTAAAAAATCCAGTAGCAAAACGATCAAAACAATTTTTGCAAAATGTAAAAATCGAAAATGAGAAAAACTACTTCGAATATTAATACCATAACAAACATGCGTCTAGAGGAGGCTGTGCCCATACATCATTGTTGTGTACCAAGATAACCTCAAAAACTAATGCTGGATATCTACCGTAAAAATAATTGATTCACTGATGTTAAAATATGAACGCCCTATTATAAGAAATTCTTAAAACATCACACCTGATTTTACTTTTAGGATAATTGTAATTTACGTTCACCTAATATTGTATTGCTATTATCATCATAACAGCTAAATTACATATAACATAATGTCATTTGAACAAATGTTGTTATAATATTATGACAAGAACATTATAACCTTTTATTTTATATGAAAGGTTAGGCTTTGTTACCGCATGCGTTGATTTGAATGTTTGTAATGCGTGACTCCACTAATGTGTTGAAGTTTTGGCTACCGTGAGCATAAAATTTTTCACGCTAATTTATAGATGCAAACAATGTATCTGTATTGGTTTTTATTAGGTTTTAACTCGCTTTGTGCTCATAAACATAATTGCCTAAAAATGAATTACATGTATGTAAATATAATGGCCACTTAAATTTTTTTTTATTTTCTTTCTGTTTATCAACTTATTTGATATAAAATAGTTTTATTTTATTTTATTTTTCAATGTAAGTTCATAAAAATTTTAATATTAATATTATAAAAAAACTTTTTCTTCAATATCATGTCCCACGACTCGAACTTTATCTAGGCAAAACTTAAGTAGGTTATTTTATTCAAAGATGGACCAAACCAGTAAAAAAAGAAAAAAGAAAAAAAAATTAATGATAACAATAATGATTCTTTGATTGTGTCCATAGCTGTAAGCTCGATGTAAGAACTCGTGGTCTTACCGTACTTTTCGAAGTTGTCAAGACTTATGGCAGAAATTTCAAATCTCACTGGTGGCAGGACTTGTTTCAAATTTTATTTAGAATATTTGACAATATGAAGTTACCAGAACAACAAACAGAGGTATTTATAGTTACCTTTTTGGTACTTTGCTTTTTTATGTTCTAGAATTAATTTCTTTGGTTCTTTCATTATTTAACCTTATTTTATAAACGTTTTGACAGTTTAGGAAAGACAATATACATATTTAATTGATGTCAAATGGTGAAAAATTAAAGAAAAATGGATATTGAAGAATCTTTTGTAACTGTATATACCATCTATTTAGTCTAAGAATTAACAATATAGAAAAGATGGTATGGTAAACCTATGATATTTTTGAAAAGATAGCAGCTAGTGCTTATGAATATTATATGAGAGCTACATGCTACAAACATTTAAGTATGATAACTCAGTCTTAAACCTTTAAATTATAAATTCTATGATATTCTATTTCTATGATGATAAAAACTGATGTACAAGAAATATTACTTTATTGACAGAGACAAACTCTGGGTTCTGATTCAGTGGAGGTTTAGAGGGGAGGTGGTTGGATTCAGTAACAATAAAATATAATTTTACCGTTACATAATTAATAAAGGTATAATTTTGTATAATTTTTTACGTCTGTGGGTAGAATCGAACTTGGACCCCTTTCCCTATAGATACCGTCTTGTTCATTGAAAAAGATACATCAAAGAAAGCTATTTTTGAAAAAAAAAATTATGATATTTAGATAAGCATCTTCTGAGGGAGGAGGAATACTGCTCTATGCTTATTTACACAGATAAATTCCAAAAATGTATATGTATTTAGTTTTTTAGTTTCTTTGTCGATATGTCTTCAAAGGGGCTAATGTAGTTTATGCTTGTTATTTCAATCATGTTTGTCCTTTTTTTAGCTTCTTTGTTTTCTGTGACCATTCAAAGTATGTATTCGACTATTTCTTTCATTTATCTTGACTGTAGAGAACTCGACTGTAGAGGTTTCAAGCTCCTAGATAAAAAAAAATATGGAAGTTTACATTTTTGCCAGAAGAAAGATTACGGATGTTTTTTTTTTTTTTTTTTTTTGCTCACGATGATCGCGAAAGGTCTCATTCTAAGGGAAATTAAAAGCTCCAGTACCCTTTCAAGTAACCAAAAAGATTGGAGGGTAGCTAGCCTCCCTCCTTCGCCCCTTGTTTCGTCAAAGATATCCGATTAACATTTAGATATAGCCATTTTATTCAGCATAGTTGAAAGGTCCAATGACAATGCCTCTGAGAATGACATTACCTCCCACAGCCCTTAGAGAAAGGGCTGTAAATTATCAAATTTACCCCTTGTTTACTCGTACTATTTGTTACTCCAAAGTAACAGACTTTTTTCGGAGGGGGGAGACATGTGAGAATTTTCAGTTGGGTGGGAAGTTTCTGGAGGCTAACTCTCCAGGGTAAATACTACATGGGAGGGGGGAATTTGTCAGAATTCCTATAGGGGATTTTTTCTTTATTGATCTCACTATTTCTTTGACAGCTTAATTTTATGTGTGGATTTGTACCGGACGAAATTTTCAGCTGGGTTGGAATTTTCTTGGGGATTTTCTGTGAGAGAAATTCTCCATAGCAGAATTTAACGAAGGTGGAATCCACCACGGGGGAATTTTCCGCATGAGAAACGTTGTATTGGGGGAGATTTCCAAGAAATTTTTTCCTCGCAGTGGGGATTTTCGGCATGATTTGAAATTAAAAAAAAAAATTTTTTTTTTGGAATTGTCAACGGTAAATTTAGGGGGGGGGGGGAAGATTTATAGCGAGGATGGAATTATCCGAGGGGGAATTTTTCGTGGGAGTAACTTCCCACGGGGTAATTTTCCATGGAGGGGGAGATGGATTTCCCGTCATTATCTGAAAACGATCTAAAGTTTGAACTTTTGTCCTAAATCATCAAGAATGACTTCTGAATTACAAAGGTTGTTTTACATAGAGTAAGAAGCTTGTTTAAAACACTAAAATTTCTAGTGTGAAGAGTGAGGGATTTAGGAGGAGGCAGCCTCACTCATATACGAAATAATTTCTGAAGTCCTGTGTGATACTTACACGCATCAATATGGTGAGTCGCGATCTCTTCCTCGACTATTGAAGCACTGGAGTGTACGCATAACTCTCAGAAGTTTTTTTTTTTTTTTTGCATGTCGCAGTCACAACCATTCTTTTGCTCTTTATAAGGCTGTGTCGAGTTTCTAAAAAGATTCCTACTTACTGCGTGTTTTATTCCCTCTTCAAACGAATTTGGTAAAGTTATGACCAATAGTTTTAGATATATATGTAAGGTGGAGACTAGTAGTTAGTAATTTTATTATTGCTTGCTGCAACACATTTTAGTTTATCTAAGTTTTTTTCATCTTTTCCTTGTTTTTAGTTTTATTTGGAACACCCTAGACTTTCTGCTAGTCGCGCCCTCACGGAAACGGTAATTTTTGGTTTGATTTATTACTTATTGGCTGATGCACGCTTTTTGCATGATTTGTTTCTACAGCAAAAGAAATGATTTGTTGGATGTGCACTTGGTTATCACTCTGCACGATGCTTTATGACGGGTATCTTTAGAAGAAGCATGTTTATTTTTGCGCAAATTTGAATGTCTGAGTATCTTAGTAAACATTGGACTAAAAATGAAAGGTCGAAAGTCAACTTGATAAATTGATTGGTCCGACTTGTTTTCGTAACTGTCGCGTAAGAGATTTGGAAGGATATTGCTGTTTTGTTTTTGTTTTGCTATTTTAAAATTAAATTTAAAGTAAAGAGCATTTTAAAGCTTAAACAAAATAGAAATTATCCTATATATTAGGGCGGCTTCCCCCCCCCCTTCCCCCCGTTCTTTTATGCTAAAATTTATAGCTTTTCAGCGAAAGTTTTCAACAGTGTAAAAATATAACCAGTATCTAAATACAACTATTCTATTTACCAAATGCCTTTTAAAATATTCAAACTAAAGAAGATGTGAATAAATACTTTCCGCCTTTTTTGAGCAGTGGCGTAAAGATCCCAGGGTGGCAAAGTAAGAGCCAGTTTTCCCAATCAAGTAAAAGTGATAGTGAAAACTGAAAAGTAACCCATATAGTAACATAAGGATACTTAAGACCAGTGACGTAATTTTGTCAAAATACTGTGGGAGGGGGCAGGGACAAATCTCCAGCATTTTTATTGGCTGCAAGAGGGGACACATCCGAATAGTCAAGGGGCATGGGGTATAGAATAACCCTTTCTCTACATTATTGGGGGAAGACCCCCTCCCCAATAGACACTCCTGGGGGGAGCGAGGCTGGAAACAATTTTCATAAGTCAAGTAAAAATGAAACTGAAAAATGAGGCATATAGAACCTTAAAATTAAAAATATTCTAAAGAAAAGTGACCCATTTCTTTGGGTGCTTGGATTATCCGGCTTATCTTAGTTTTGACAAGATATTTGAAGGAACGAAATTTCAGCTGGGGGAGGGCAAACTGTGATCTGGGGGCTGCAAACTGTGGTCTAGGAGGGGTAGTTGCCCTCCCCCTGCCCTATAGAAAATTACGCTCCTGTTGTCGAGGCAGTGGGATAAAGCATAAGGAAAAAATTTCTGGCTATGTTTCTTTTACGTTAGAGCTTTGGTTCTTGATGCATTGAAAAAATGGTCGAGATAGTTATTGGGTAAAAATTACAGCGTAGAGTACTTTCAAGCCTTAGAGAATTTTTTTTTGTTTTAAGATCATGTTCGAGGCTATTATAAACAGGATGGGGGCTACCCCCCCCCCTCGACTTTTGACTCTTCGTCCTAAAGTTTAAACTTCTGTAAAATAGTGCTTCCAGAAAAAGGGCCCATTTAAATACATTAACAGGGTCGCCAATGGTGGGAGGAGATGCAATCGCCCCCTTCCTAGATTTTGAAAAAACTTTTTTTAGAATTTTCATAAAAAAATGAATAAGCCAGATTGCCCCGTCCCCTCCTAACGCTGACAATATTTTTTTAGTATCTTCATATAAAAAGAATGAAAAAGAGGATCCTTGTCCCTCTTCTCATTATTTGGCATCCCTGTGTATTAGCTTCACTAAATAATACAAATTTCTCAAATGAAAGGAAGCCAAATCACGACGTATATACGATTTTTGTCTTTAAGCTTTGATATCGAATGACTAACATTTTCTATTGAAAAAGGTCCCTGACACGCCTACCAATTTTCATCGTCCTAGCATGTCCAGAAGCACCGAACTCGCCAAAGCACTGGACCCCCCTAACTTCCCCGAAGAGAGCGGATCCATTCCGGCTACGTCAATCACGTATCTACGACATTTGCTTATTCTACCCACCAAGTTTCCAGATCTCTATTCTAAGTATTTTTCAAGATTTCCTGTTTCCTCCTTCAACTCCCAACGGTGTCACCAGATTTGGTTGAGATTTATAATAAGAGCTCTGTGACATGAGTTCCTTTTAAATATCAAATTTCATTAAGTTAAAAATACCTAAATTTTTCTATTTTTTCCGAATTAATTCCCCCCCAAGTCCCCTAAAGAGAGCGGATTCAGTCCGGTTAGGTCAATCTCATCTAAGACTTGTGCTTATTCTTCCCACCAAGTTTTTTCCCGATCTCTCCAATCTAAGCGTTTTCCAAGATTTCCTGTTTCCTCCTCCAACTCTCCCAATATCACCGGATACGGTCGGGATTTAAAATAAGAGCTATCAGACACCAGATCCTTTTAAATATCAGATTTCATAAGGTCCGATCACCCATTCGTAAGTAAAAAATACCTCTTTTTTCAGTTTTTCCTCTCCCTCCAGCCCCTCAGATGGTCGAATCGGGGAAACGACTGTTATTAAGTCAATTTTTGCAGGTCCCTGACACGTCTACCAATTTCCATCGTCCTAGCACGTCCAGAAGCACTGAACCCGCCAAAGCACAGGAAATCCCCCCCCCCCCAACTCATCCAAAGAGAGCGGATCCGTTCCAATTTTGTCAATCACTTATCTAGAACTTGTGCTTATTCTTGCCATCACGTTTCATCCAAAATTCCAAAATTTTCCATCAAAATTCAATCCCATCAAGCGTTTTCAAAGATTTCCGGTTTCCATGATTTCTGTTTCCCTCCTCCAACCCCCTATGTCCCCGGATCCGATTCGAATTGAAAATAGAGCATTTGGGACATAAGATCTTTGTATATATCAAGTCTCTTTAAGATCCGATCACCCATTCGTAAGATGAAGATACCTCAATTTTCACGTTTTCCAAGATTTCCGGTTTCCCCCTCCAACTCCCCCCAATGTCACCGGATCTGGTGGGAATTTAAAATAAAAGCTCTGAAGCACAAGCTTCTTCTAAACATGAAATTTCATTAAGATCTGATCACCCGCTCGTAAGTTACAAATACCTCATTTTTTCTATTTTTTTTTTATTATCCCCCCTCCCACTCCCCCAAAGAGAGCAGATCCGGTCTGGTTATGTCAGTCACGTATCTTGGACTTGTGCTTATTCTTCCCATCAATTTCATCCTGATCTTTCCACTCTAAGCGTTTTCCAAGATTTTCGGTTCCGTCCTCCCTAACTCCCTCCAATGACACTGGATCCGGTCGGGATTTAAAATAAGGGATCTGAGTTATGAGTTCCGTCTAATTGTGAAATTTCATTAAGATCCGATCACTCATTCGCAAGTTAAAAATACCTCATTTTTTCTAATTTTTCAGATTTAACCCTCCCTCCAACTCCCCCAAAGAGAGCGGATCCGTTCCGGTTATGTCAATCACGTATCTAGGACTTGTGCTTATTTTTCCCACCAAGTTTCATCCCCATCCCTCAACTCTAAAAGTTTTCCAAAATTTTTGGTTTCCCCCTTCAACTCCCCTGATTCCCCCCCACCAATGTCACCGGATCCGGTCGGCTTTTACAGTAAGAGCTCTGAGACACGATATCATTCTGAATGTCAAATTTCATTAAGATCCGATCACCTGTTCGTAAGTTAAAAATACCTTATTTTTTCTAATTTTTCCGAATTAACCGCCCCCCTACTCACCCCCCAGATGGTCGAGTTGGGGAAACGACTATTTCTAATTTAATCTGGTCTGGTCCCTGATGCGCCTACCAAATTTCTTCGTCTTAGCTTATGTGGAAGCACCTAAACTAGCAAAACTGGGACAGACAGACCAACTGAATTGACGATCGCTGTATGTCACTTGGTAAATACCAAGTGCCATGACAACCACTTCTGCTGTAACAGGGGATTTTCCGAACGAAAAAAGCTCAGAGGTTAAGTTCTCAGATCTATTTTGATTTTAGGCACCTCTTGTCAAAAATTTGAAAATGATAAAGTAGAAGTTTCGCTTTTCAGGCAGACACATCTATAGTTTATATCTGTACCCAATTTCTTTTTTGGGGTGTCTTGGTGAAAGTCATAACGTCAATTTCAGCATATCTGAGAACCTTTGAAGCAGAAGTTTCAAGCTTCGATCTACATAAATGCAAAATCATGTATACCTCCTTAAGATATTTTTTGGAGGTGGAGGAGAGGATGAAATTTAAAGTAAGAATTTTAGGGATAGATTCCCTAATCTTGATTGTAGGGGATACGATGAACATATTTTTAGGGACGAATTGGTCACCTTGTGATATTACAGCCTCTGAAATAGAAAGGCCATATAAGATAGTTTCTGATAGCTATTATTCAAATTGTTATCTCAGAATTTTCTACTGATGTTCTTGGAGACATCAAATGGAGACGTCAAAATGACGGAAATCGCTGCTTTGCGGTGCCGTTATCTCTTGCTACTTAGCACGGCATTATGACATGCAAATTCAATTCGAATCACTTATTCCTAATGATCTACAGTCACTGGTTTGATACGATTTCTTCGAAAAAAGCAATAAAACAACAAGAACAACAGAAAAGCAAATAAATTAACTCGCATCTACGTTTATCGTTCTGAGGAAGAATACGAAATTTGGCATTTATGTAGTTAGGAGTTGAAGCTTTTGCCTTAAGGTTGTGAGATATGCCGAATATGATCACATGATTTTCAACAAAAATGCCCCATAACCTCTACTTAAAAAACGTGCATATTTTATTGAGTTAATAATAACTTTTTATATGTAACTTCAAACTTAATGAATTTTACATATTTGGGATCACTGTGAAGATCAGCTTCTTTGTTGTATATATTAACTTCGAAGACCACACTGCCTTTCCATGACGAAAGTAAAACAGTTCAAAATAGGGATGATATCTTTTTATTGACAGTGAATAGATATCCAGTTAAATAATTGTATTTCTATTCACTGTCAATAAAAAGGTATCATCTCTATTTTGAACTGTTTTACTTTCGTTGTATATATTGTTATCAAAATTCTTTTTTTTTAGAATTACTGTTGTTATTGACACAGATGTCTCTGTATTTACAAACGTTTTTGGTAATTTGTTGAATAGTAAGAGTTTGCAACGCTAAATTGTCTAAAAATTTCTGTTGGAGAGAATGAAAAGCCCCTTACGCCTACTACTGCCTGCTGGCTGTGGAGAAAATATCTTATATATATATATATATATATATATATATATATATATATAGTCGCCATCATTGTAACGGTCGCCACTGAAGTTGCAACCGGTTGAACTGGAGACGAAACATGGGCTTTGCATATCACGCCCAAATCGAAGCAACTGAACATGGAATGGAAATACACACAATCCCTTGTAAAGTGGAAGGACAAACAGACTCTCTTCCAGCGGAAAATCGTGGCGTCGGTGTTTTGGAATCTGTATGGGGATTTGTTGTTCGACTACATGCAACGAGGAACTGCTATCAATACAGAAGTATACTGCCAATGCCTCAAAAAGCTCCGCAAAGCTATTAAAAAAAAAAAAAAAATACAAAATACGCCAATAAACCATGTAGTGCATACTGCCATCTTTAATATAAAAAATAAACCAGAATAAAAAATTCATTAAAATGGTATTGAAGAAAGGAAAAACATATAATCTACCTCAAGACCTGTTTCATGAAAAAAAATCATACACGTTAAAACAGTAATTTTTATGTAACCCATGTAAAAGTTGGCCTATAAATCCCTTAAGTAATGCTATTAGGAAGAGGCTCTTGTATTTGCGTTGTTAACTATTGAGTAGCTAAGGAAAAGCTGGAGGAAGTCTAATATAGTATGAAGTCATTACTCTTGACTATAATTTTGTCATAACTTATTAAAATTTGTCTTTATAATAAGCACTACAGTATTGTAAGGATTTATTCATCATTTATTTCTTTGTGTGTTGCAACCGTTCGCCAAATTCTGTAATAAAGCGTTTCAATAGATGTTACCCCTGATAGTAGTTATATAATCATTCTATGTCTTTATTATTTCCGTATATGGTGCTACTTTTGCATCACATTCTTTGTTTAAGTACTATGGTGTTCTGTACGGCCGAGGTAAGAAAAGTACGAGAACTCTTCACCTTGATACCCCTGCATCCAACCTGCGAGTGAGCTAGGGTATAATAAACTAGGCCCGCTGAAATATTCTTACAATTGACAAATTTTGGCGAGGCTATATAGAGCAGTGGCACTACCACATATCTTTTACCTTTCTCCGTTTTGTGAATGGTTCACTTAAATATAGAGACCCAAAGGTAGTTCTGTGTTGTGCAGATATTGAAGTTTTTCGTACGTATACGGCTCTTTGACAGAAACTAAAAATTATATCTTCTGAATAAGTATCAAATTCTTAATCCCTGTGAAGTTGTGACAAGGCAAGAAATTTTTGGTAGAAAAAGTGCCCTTGAGCATTCTGCCGCTGCATGTATTATACGAGCTATGAATGTCTATATCGAACATAATATAATCGTTTGTTGTTGAAGTATTGTTTTTCGTCTCTTTTCAATCTCTTTATTCAGCCATGTTGTTGTTTTATGGCGGGCTAAAATGAACTATCTATCTATTATAAGTTTGACCCGTTTCCATGTAATTATTTTTATCTATGTTTAAAGTCACTGCAAATTGCACTGGCAAGAATAATGCCCTCCTTCTCATAATTCTTGTTTTTTTTGTGATAACATACATTTTGTTTGAAGTGAATCACGTACGATGTTTGCGAGAACTAGACCTCCGTTGCCTGTGCAACGGGAAGTGTTGCAGCAACTGTGCCCTGTTCCTTAGGGCACAGTTGCGGAGCAACACGTGCAACTGTGCCCTACGGGACACAGTTGCGGAGCAACAGTCTCCATTATGTCCTTCAGAGGACATTTTTCTAATGCGGCTTCGATTGTTATCTTGGAGCATCTTTGATATGGTTTTATTTCGAGCTCCTAATAAACTGAGTTTGGTAAAATGTTTAGCTGGTCCAGAAATAAACGAGAATAACACAATAACATAGTTGACAATTCTGAATATTTATAGGATGGATAATTACAATTTCAAGATAAACCAGAATTTATTTAAATAATTGAAACTAGAAATCAAATTTAACTTTAGAATTTGTCCTGTACAACAGAATAATACGATACAAATTAAATTGCCCCGAGGGCATGACAAAACTTCCAAATAGAAAAACCCAAAGAAGGAATTTTATTTCGGAGAAACTATTGTAAGCTCCAGTTATTAGGAGATCGAGAGCTGTCGAACCGCGTTGGAAAAAAAAATTCTAGCTGGTCCAGAACAGAAGTTACCTCTAGAACGTCGAAACTTCGGAAATTATTTCTTAGAGAACGAAGCAACTTGGTATATAGAACACTTCACTTCTTCTTGCATACTTTTCATAGCACTACTCGATAAAAATATAAGAAACATCAAAATCGAAAATTTGAGAAAATTCCAAAAAAAATCGGAACGAGATGGACTTTTCCGGAATTATTTCCGGAAAATCTGTAAGAGCTACGGAATTTTGTGCTCCGGTTCTCGAAGAGACAAATCAAAGTTCTACATGAGTTCAGCATAACTGTATTTCTAACAAGTTTATTTCCGAAGCTAGGGTCGTCTTAACTTGACGCCAAACATCGAACGCAGAGTTTCTAAGAAAAAAAACGGTTTTATTTTTTTTTATGGAAAACTGTTAGAAATTTTAGGAACTTCTCTGGAACTTTTTTACTCTGTTTCACGTTTCCCTTCCCTCTGAAAAATCTCAAATTTTTAACTCTTACCACTTCGGAGCTACAGGTCGCTGATCACGGTGAAAAAAACAAAAAACAAAAAACAAAACAAAAACTACGAAAGCAGTAGTGTTGCTCCGCAACACAATAATGATCACTAGATTACGAAAAAATACTTAGTTACTAAACTTTCCGTAGATTTGAATGTACTTTGCACGTTGAAACAGAAACTCTTACATTGTCACAAGTAAAAATCTTAGCAAAAAGTCTTTTATATTAAAATAATTTATTAAAAGTTTGATTATATTTTTTTTGACTGTTCATCATGAAAGTGGAATTCTGAATCCCTTTTTCGTGAACTAAACATTTCTTATACAATAACTTTCATTTAATCAATAAAAGAATGTAAATATAGTTCTTAATTTAATAGCTTACATCCAAGTATACTACTTGTAAGGTTTAGTATTTCCCCTTTGGTCAATTCTTCTTTTTTTTCCTCTTATGCTTCTGCTCCTGCTGTGAGCTTGTCGCAGCGTCACGCCACTTTATGGCGTGACCAGTTATTTAGTTTGGGACGGGGGTCAGTGGCGTGACTCTGTAAGCGCAGCCAGAGTCGACACAGCTCTAAATGGGTACCTGGAGAAATCTGGGGAAGGTAAGCAGGAAGGGTGTGTTAAAGCACAGGATGGCTGGCCCCCAACCCCCCATTGCACTTCCTGGCTGAAGGGCCATGAAACGGAGATCAGCACATCCGGTTTGGACCTTAAGGGTCTAGCGCCGTCTTACTTACTTACTTACTTTACTTTATGATGTCACATTGGGGACATTCCACCTCCATAGAACTTCGTTTAAACTTCCGCTTTTGCCATTGTCTAGGAATAACAGACATTAAGCCTTAAATCCCTGTAATTTGGTGGAGGTTTATTTTACATGTTTTTACCCGTGCCTTGTAATTGCGCTAGTTAATTTATTATTAATTGATTGATTGATTTTTCACTCTTAAGTAATTTTTCTTCTTTAGAAAAATGAGTGGATGACAACAACCTGTAATCACGCCCTATATGCAATGGTTGATGTTGTGACGCAATATTTTGATGTCTTGGGAGGTTTACTTCTTGATGACATTTATTCACAGCTGGAATGGTGTGTTCAACAAGGTACTTCTATTAGTAGTCTTTTTCCTCTGCTTCTTCTTTTGTAATAATTTCTTTTCAGTTAAACCTTAAAAAAGCTTCGGGTTGGTGAATTAATTTGAGAAGACTTGTCCTAGGTATGTATAAAACCATATTCAGTTTTGTTAACAGTTTAGTACTTCTATATTCCAAATGGAAACACTAAAAAAATTTTAAAATTACTTTAAATAATCTAAAATACTTACTTGTATAATACCTAAATGCCGACTGATTCATTTTACACCAAAACCCCCTGATAGATCAAATTTTGTATGTTCATCGTATTTTCAATAGCGTGACCCCTTTCTTCCCGCAGCTTGTTTACCGTTAAATTAATAAGAAAAAAGTCGCTCTATAGAAGATAGAGTCAGTATACATAGTTTGGGCTAGTCTATGTATTTATGGGTGAGGGTGGAGGGCAAAGCGAACCAATCGGCATTTAGAAACGATATGAGTAAGTATTTTAGAATGTTTTGGTGTAGTTACCTGAATTATACTGTGTTTTCTTCTGGAATGGAATTACTAAAGTGATACCATCACCCCGCAAAGAGGCAGTTGAAAAACAGCGAGCGAGGGGAAGATTTTTTTTAAATCATTTGATATTTCTTTGGAGGTGGCAGAAGGAAATGATTTTAACAAGGAAAACTGGCAGGAAATTTTTCGCTAGCATTCGGCCTTCAAGTGTTTTGGTGCTGTGAAGAGTTTGTAGAAGGAGTATAAGCATCGGGAAAAATGAAAAGGGACAATAAGGAGAATACTAACTTTTAAAAAATGCCATCTTCAGACTTACTGAACAGAATGGTACACTGTGTTAGCTTTTTTTTTAAAGTTACAGTATAGAAAATATTCAATTCATTTTCAAACAGTTAGAAGCTTATCATACGATATCTTATCGTTCATATATATGATAGAGGTTTAGAAAAAATAACACATAAGCTATAATTCATAACTAAGGATGTACCTAGCATAATTAGTTTAAATATAACCTATTCCATAACCAGGATTGACTGATGATATAAATTAAGTGTACTATTATGTCAGCAAAAAATTACTAAAAAATTATATTTGTGCACTATTTGAGAGCACTCCATTACCTTCTTGGTTCGAATACTTATTGTTGCTCTCTCTCAAGTTACACCTTTCAGATTTTGGCAAAGCAAAACTGATAAAGGCTTGCTTCCTTCACATCAAGTAAAGAAAAATGTCAGTATGACGGCACTAAACCCTCAAGGTCCAAACCGGCGGTGCTGATCTCCGTTTCGTGGCCTTTCAGCCAGGAAGTGCAGTGGGAGGCTGGGGACAAGCCTTACAGTATTTTTGCCCGCACGTGCATGTTGGTTACTGACAAGCTAAGACAGTAGCCTTCTAAACCTTGTTTTGACGTTAGATTCAGATGCTTTGGGGAGGTGGGATATGTTGGGGATGTGTTGTATTCAGCTGAGTTGATTGCCCCTAATGTCAGCTGAGTTGCTTGACCCTAATGTAATGGGTTAATAACTGTTATGGTAGATTTGAAAAAATTGTAAAACTTGGTAACTTTTGATAATTATTTACGTAAAATTTGGAGAAATAAAACTGCTAATGTGAAAGACTTTGTTCTTTGTGGAAAAAATACTTTAAAAGTGCTATTTTTCAGATTCGCTGTTTAGCACTATCGTGGAAAATAAGTACTAAATATGGTGAAGGTTGAAAATGTACTGTAAGCTATGAGTAGCACTGGCTGTAATGCTTTACAACTTTCAGCGGGTTCCATAATTGCGCCGATCCTAAGTAAAACTCTTAGACACCCTTACTGGAGACTATTTATCATGTCTCATGCACTTGAAGATATTTGCTTCTAAATCTTTTAATGTTTCAAATTTACGCATCAAATTAATGAATCTTTTAAAAGGAAAGTACATTGAGTATAATAGGAGTTGAGTAAACCAATGACTACAACCACTTACGAGGCAAACTCTTGACTTAATTTCACAATTTAAAATAATAAAGACCTCCCTGAGTTTTTTTTACCCTAAAGTAAGGTAGCATTCAGGGAGGGGGATAGGGGGTTAGAATTCTCCCCCTCCAAAACGTTTGTCTGACTCGTAAAACGTAACAAAAATGTATATAAAAAAAAATTTGTACACTTGTAAAGTTTTTTTTTAACACCAACCCTTCCTCCCCCACGAAAAACATACTGGATACGGCCTGTTTAAAGTATGCTTTCGAGCCTTTTTGATTCCTTTTTCCTTCTGTAATCTTGCTTGTGTAATTTTTCTCTCGCCATCATTTTTAGTTATAAACGAAGATCTAAGAAAATAGCAATGAAAATCTTGTTTTTTTTTTTTTTTTTTTTTTTTTTTGGCCTAAAATAATTCTTAAGGTTTTATTATCTTAAATTCAGTTCTTTGGTAGCCTAATCTAATTTTTGTATTATCTTTCAGTTGAATATCTGTATTTTGTCGTAAATCAAAACTTTGAATTCGTATGCCAAGTTTGTCATAAGTTTGGCCACAACGACCCTATATAGTTTAATTCTTTAACTTTCCTTATAAAGATCATTGAAGTAGCGCTAGCTGATAAATATAAAGCCAGGTTTGACAAATTCTGTTGAATGCTTGAATAGCTTGAATATCCGGGTTGTAGTGGTAGCATATAAGGGAAGCACGTTGAAAAGAGATAAAATGCCGCTGAAAGGAACTAGGCTCGATCACGCATAAATATGGTTACTAAGATGGTCTCTGATTCTGATTTTAAGAAAATGAAATATGACCGAGAAATACAAAGGTATTCAAGGGACCAGGGCTATAGGGCAGCAAAAAGTGATAAAGCCAAACGAAAGATCAAGGAACGTTATCATAATACGTTTGTCAAGTCATATGTCGCTGCATCATCACCATCATCATCCGGAGATAAATAAACCATTTTTACAATTGGAGGTAAGATGGAAGTTTTATAAAATATCGATGCATTTTAGAGAGAGCTCATGTTGCTTGAAAAAGGAGAGATAGCCCTCAAAGCGGCTAAGGAACAATTATATTATTTATTTTTCAGTTCTTTTTTTCTTAAAACAATAATCAATCATCTCAAATTCTCTTTAAAAAACAAAAAAAAAAATAATAAATTAAGGGTATATCCTTTGGCTTTGCTTCCAGCCATCAGTACACACTTTTTTTCCTATGGGCTATGCAGGATTTCCCATGTAAACACGGAATTAGCAATAATACTGATTATTATATTGAGAAATTATAGAACATCAAATTATTATCAAATTATATAGAACATCTGATTATTATAGAACATCAAACAGTAAAGGGCGATACAGAGCCAGCAGCAAACAGTGTATAGTCTTAATGAGTACTTTGAAAGACAGACACTACCTACACCTGGCTTTCATCAATTTATGATATTAGTTTAGATCAGTGGTTTCCAACTGATTTTGGGTCACACCCCACCTAGGCATCTCTAAAATATTGATACTCCCTTTTGATATTTAAATTTTGTCATTCAAGATCTTATATGGATTCACCTGAACTACGAATAGTAATGAAAGTAGAACTGTTACTTCTACAAGTAAAAGTACTACTACTTGTACTTATGAACTATGTTGTCTGAATACAGCAATGTATACCATGTATGTCATTACAGCGTTATTATGTATATTTTCGGCTCTGTGCATGTGAATATGACATCATTCACTGAAAAAAGAATACCCGTGTTTTCCGTTTTCTTTTTCTCAAAATTTTTCATTCCTTTTCTCCAGCAATAATTGTCGCGGCGTCAGATGGAACTTAGTAAAGAACAAGCTCTAGCTCATAATAACCATGTAAACAGACATTTTGAAAAAAAAAACTTGTCAAATTAGGACGAATCACCATACTGATTTAGGGATGGTAACTGTTATTTTTACTAATTTGATTGGTTAAAGTTTATTACCAAAACAAATTAATTGTAATTTTAAAAAGCCAGAAATCCGTCGAAAATGGTTCTAGAACAGTAAAGACAGAAAAACAACCACTTGAAGATATAAACAGAAAACGTTTTTATTGTTATAAATTACGTGTACATAATTAGAAATAAATAATGTCTTTTAGATAATGAACAACTTGCACGGTCGGGTTCGAACTGTCTGGAGCATTTAGTTATATCCAACGGTCCCAAGTTTACTAATGAAATCTGGTCGAAGACGTGTCGATGCCTTACGGACATTTTCAACTCTACCTTGCCAAGACAGTTGATTACATGGAAGCCTGGTGACTATCTAGATCTGGAAGAAATGGTTTGTTTGACTCCCTTTATTCCTTGTATTATTTGTCCTTAGCTAGTTTTCAAAGTATAGCCAATCACACATAGTGGAGGCTAGTTTATAGATGATTTATCGTCTTACTATACCATTGAGTAATGAATATGAAATTCAACATTTCTTATGCACTAGGGTCTCCATGGCCCAGGGGCTTAAGGGTATATGTTTCCATTTTATTAGAAAAAAAAATACCGGCTCATTTTCTGACTCTCTAACACCCACTTTCCTCCCAATAAAACTTTAAATCCTACTTTAAAAATGATTGAACAGAAAAGATGAAAAATGCCTGTCTTTTAAATAATGGACAATTTACAGAATTTAAGGCATTTCTGCCTGGGTTGTTTCATCTCTGGAGGCATATTTATTGGTCCCTTTAATTATTCTGAGGAAAAGTTCTATCTAAAAAATTGGATTCGGTACTGTGGGGATTGTTATGGGAGCGCTTAGGGCAAAAGAAGGGCACGGGAGTGGATAGTTTTTCTCCGATAGTTTTGGGGTCTTGAAAAATACGAAACTGAAAATGGTAAATTATTAAGAATTAATAAACGGTTGTTTTTTGTTTTTTTTTTGTTTTTATAAAGTAAGAACTTTATCCGTGGGAACGAAGATAATTTTAAAAGGTCATCACTGAAGTGGATCATCTTTTTTTGCCTTTATTCGTCAATCTTAAATTGCATGGAAAATTACTGTGTTTCAGCTTAGTCGTAGACCAAATCCTAAATTATACATTAGCCAAAACATTTCAGCAGTTGTTGGAAGGTTCTAAAACTATATGATTTCCTTTGGTAAAAGCACTGGGCCAAGTTTGTTCGGCTTTATATTTCTTTTTTTCAAGTTCTACTGAAAATCTATTACGGTTATCACGTCGAATAATGCTGCAAAAAAATCCTTCAAACCATTTCTTAAATATCAAGTGGCAGGTACTCGAAAATATGCGTTGAATCTGGACATAAAATGTTCTTTGGTATTACTGGAGTTCCAAGTACTTCATCTTTAAAATACTACTTTAAACATTACTTAAGCACTCAAAGGAAAATTACGAAAACAGTTTTTTTGTGTCTTTACTCGGGATTGTTTAACAGTCAGTTACAGTTACGAGCAGTAAAGTTTAACTTGAATTATTTAGAATATGTGCGGTTCAATTATTTAAAATATGTATGGCTCAATATTTAGGATTAAATAAAAAAAAATAATTTTTTTAGCTGAAAGTAAGGAGCGACATTAAAACTTAAAACGAACAGAAATTACTCCGTATATGAAATGGGTTGTCCCCTCCGCAATCCCTCGCTCTTTACGCTAAATCTTTTAATTGTTTTAAAAAGTAAAATTGTGGCAAAGAGTCAAACTTTAGCGTAAAGAGCGAGGGATTGCGGAGGGGACAACCCATTTCATATACGGAGTAATTTCTGTTCGTTTTAAGTTTTAATGTCGCTCCTTACTTTCAGCTAAAAAAAATAGTTTTTTTTATTTAATTTCTGAACGTTTTTGAATTAATGCATGTTTGGTTTTGGCTCTCCGCACATAAATTATTAAAATGAAATTTGTATATTAATTCTTTTTTTGGCTAAATGGCTTTCTCTTAGTTTTGATCAGACGATTTTGAGAAATAAGGGGTGGAGAAGGAGGCCTAGTTGCCCTCCAATTTTTCGGTTACTTAAAAAGGCAACTAGAACTTTTAATTTTTAATGAACGTTTTTATTAGTAAAAAATACACGTAACTTAAGAATTAACTTACGTAACAAACTTTCATAACCTTATATTTTTATTATGTATACGAGGGGGTTTGTACCCTCGTTAATACCTCGCTCTTTACACTAAATCGTAAGTTTTGTCCCAATTCTTTAAGAATGACCCCTGAATCAGAAAGGCCGTAGAATAAATAGTTGAAATTACTAAAAATACTTTAGCATAAAGAGCAAGGTATTTATCTCCTCCTAAATACCTCGCTCTTTATGCTAAAGTATTTTTAGAACCCCTCGTATGCGTAATTATCTCTGTTCGTTTTAAGTTTCAATGCTACTTCTTCCTTTCATTTGAAAAAACGTTTTCATGTTTATTTTTCATTGTTTTCTTATAGTAATGCTAGAGAATCCTGCGCCCTTTTCATTGAATTTTTCTTCCCCCATGACAGATTCCTCCAAGGAAAGATCCTCCAACATAGCCCCCTCTCCTCAGCCCCACCCCCAAACAAAATAAAATCCCCCTGAAAACGTCTGTACACTTCCCAATAACCATTACTATATGTAAACACTGGTCAAAGTTTGTAACTTGCAGCCCCTCCCCCAGGGATTGTGGGGGAGTAAATCATCCCCAAAGACATAGTTATTATGGTTTTCGACTATGCTGAACAAAATGGCTATCTCAAAATTTTGATCCGTTGACTTTGGGAAAAAATGAGCGTGGGAGGGGGCCTAGATGCCCTCCAATTTTTTGGTCACTTAAAAAGGGCACTAGAACTTTTCATTTCCGTTAGAATGAGCCCTCTTGCAACATTCTAGGACCACTTGGTCGATACGATGACCCCTGGGGAAAAGAAAGAAAAAAAAAACAAACAAACAAACAAATAAACACGCACCCGTGATTTGTCTTCTGGCAAAAAATACAAAATTCCACATTTTTGTAGATAGGAGCTTGAAACTTCTTTAGTAGGGTTCTCTGATACGCTGAATCTGATGGTATCATTTTCGTTAAGATCCTACGACTTTTAGGGGGTGTTTCTCCCTATTTTCTTAAATAAGGCAAATTTTCTCAGGCTCGTAACTTTTGATGGGTAAGACTAAACTTGATGAAACTTATGTATTTAAAATCAGCATTAAAATGCGATTCTTTTGATGTAGCTATTGATATCAAAATTCAATTTTTTAGAGTTTTGGTTACTATTGAGCCGGGTCGCTCCTTACTACAGTTCGTTACCACGAACTGTTTGATAAGCGTGGTTCAATCCCGCTTTCTCCCGCTTTCTTATAATTAGAGAAAGGTTCAAGGCTAGGGAACATTTTGTGGATGAAGGATGATAGATTACCAAAGATTGTTCTTTTCGGCCAACTGCCTAGGGCTAAACTGAAAACAGGTTGTCCGCGGTTGGGGTGGGAGGATGTCGTAAAAAAAGGTTTAAGGGAAATGAAAACTTCCTGGTAGGGTGTAAAGAGGGAGCCTTTGAATAGATTGCGATGGAGGAAGAGCATGCATTCAGCCTCAGACGGCTTGGTGTTGCGGTGAGTTGTTATTAGTAGTAGTACTAGTATTTACAATGTATAACTCTATATATAACTATACCAACAATATAGCTTGATAGAGAGACTCTTCTCTACTCCAACAATGGAGCTTGGTAGAAAGACTCGTCTCTGGCTCTTTGTTTTTTCCTCTTTTCAGTTTTAATTCTGGTTTCTCAGAACACTCAGGTGGATTCAAGTACCGAGTCTTCATTTTGATAATAATTTACTTAACATTGTAAATATTACTTTTTTTTATAAAAATAATTTCGTAAAGCATATTGATCTGTCATCACAAAGAACAGAAAACAAGTTTCGTTTTGGTCTCCGTGTTGTTTGTTTTCGTCTTTTTATTTTTATCTGGTCCGTATCGTTAGGATTTTTGCTCAGAAAATATGAACTTGATTCTCTTATAAAGTTATAAAATGGAAAATAAATGGGAATTGGAACTAAATTATATCTGGGTTATGGTGACTGGAATTAGAATTTAGTTGAATAACTTAACTTTTAGCTTATCTTATTTCATATATAGCCTTTCCCAAACTTTAAAAATGGAAATCGAATTTTTTGGCTCCAGCCTTTACTCATCATCTTATTTATTCTTACGGAGTAAAATTTCCAAAAATAAGCTTCAAATCCAAGACAATCTTCAAACATTTTAGACATTTCCTTGGTTTTACTGGAAAAAAATCTTTTTAGCTTGAGGTAGATTAAGAGAGTAAATTGATAGGCCAGAGCGTTGTGTCAAAACCATTATAAATTAAATTGAAAAATTAAGTCTTTTTCATGAAAGCAGAAGGGTGAGACTGAAACCCAAAACATACAAAAGTTATCCAGTACATAAGGTATGCTGCCACGAAATGCCTGCCTTTTGTCTGAAAAGTGTTGGCCTCCAATGCCCATTGCTAGACACTTTATGCCCCAAATCTGGTAGATTGTTTTTGTTACTAGAGTCGTTCAAATAGTTTGAAACTTGTGAAACCTGTTACAGATGTAAAGCATTTGAAGTCCAAATATGAATCAAGTTTTAGGTTCTTTATGGTTCTGCTTGCTTTTTGCATTTTTTTTAATTTATAGCTAGCGTATCATCTTCAACATTCAATCTTACTCATTGAAGTTTTTTTTTGATCATATCACAGATACTGTTTGTTTTTTACTTATATCTGTTAAATTTTTGGCAAATCAAAAGTGATGAAGCTAAAAAAATGACCACATTTGCCAGATCATAAATAATTACGCAAATGGAGCTACAATAGTGACCCCAATTGCCGATATCAAAACAGAAAAAAAGTGTGCATTAATAAAAATGAAGCCTTAACGCTTCGTGGTGGTAAATCTAACATAGAAAACTTCACAAAGGAGCTCAAAATATTATTTTAAATGTGTAATATGGCCATATTCCCTGTGTAATATGCCATTAATCTACTCCAACCATTCCAGTGCATGTAAGTACTTATTTCCATTATGCCACAGCACATGCTAATTAGCCGCTGGTAACCCCCTCAGGAAATGTTCTAAAAAGGGCTCTTAAAATTATTGAGCAAAACTTCAAATATATGTGGGAAGAAGCTTTACTACTTATAGTTAACCGCTAGTTATAGACCCAATATGCTTAAAGTCAGTCATTTAAAGAAAATGGCTTTCAACAATGTAAATACATTTATGCTTATATTGATTTTATAGCTCTTTTTTGGATTAATTGTGTCTTTCTTAAAATGAGATTTGTGGGGAAAATGTACACTCTTTTAATGGATCCATCAATTTGGAGTTGTATCTCACGTGAGTAGTAAATGAATTTCTTAACTTTAAGCATTTTAAATGATGTTTCCTAAAATGGGTTTGATATTATAGTTTTAGTTCTAGCTTATGTAGTTGATGATCAGCTGATTTTGGAAAAGCAAATAATTTGATTGCACCCCAAATAGTACTGTAAAGCTTTGTACTAATAATTTTAAATCTGAATAATAATCTCGCTTGTTCCTTTTGTGTTACTCTGGGCTAACTTTCTTATTTCTTTCCTAAGTTCTTTATTCAATCCCAAAATCTTCCAGTCTCCTAAACTCATCCACAAAATAATTATTTAGATATGAAGGAAAAATATTGCTTAATATTTAACCTAAAAAAATATAAATTGTGTAATGCCTCTAATAACTCCACACTCATGTGATTAGCGCTAAAACACAGGGTTGCTTGACGGCTAAATGTGGTTTTTCATTTCATAATTCTACAAGAGTTGGTAATCTTGGTAGTTTGAATAATTTATGGCTGTCCCTACAACGAAAGGAGGGATAGAGGTGCATTGAATAATTATAATTTTTACTTCTTGTACAAAAATAGGTTTAAAAAAAAATTTGTATCACATTAAAATTTGTTTCTTAGTATTTTGGCTGAGGGTAGGATGGAGCTTTGTAAGCTGGGTATGCTTTGTATTCACCAGAGTACTGAACATCAGCTACATATCCACCTTCGGGGTCTGTAGTGTAGGTTACTGTCTGGACGCGGCCGTCAGGAAGAAGAACTCTGTATGATCCAGTTCCCTTGCCTAGAAAAAATATGAGTGATTTATTAAAATACGTTCAAAGCTAGTCTCGCAAGTTTGCAAAATCAGCTTGTTTTAGAAGGTATTGTCAATATCTGAGATATATATATATATATATATATATATATATATATATATATATATATATATATATATATATATATATATATATATATATATATATATATATATATATATATATATATAAGATATATATATATCTTATATATATATAAGATATATATATATATATATATATATATATATATATATATATATATATATATATATATATATATATATATATATATATATATATATATATATATATATATATATAACATAAACAGGCAAGCAAAGAGAGACCTTTAAAATACTTTTAAATTTAGAAATATGATTATTAATACATGGAGGAATTTTTTGCCGTGGGGAGGGAGTGATTCTCCTGGGCAATTGTCCGATGGCATTGAGAAGGTTGAATGAAATTTAATAATCCTAACCAAATTATTCCAATACTTTTAAAAATTACAAATTTTGATGGTGATGAATACGCGTTGAGTATTTTCTGGTGTGCGGGGGGGGTGTCTAGGAGAATTTTTCTGGGGGAATGTTTCTAATACTTTCGTTTGTAATGATACGGTCGTTATTAGTGCTCTGTTGGGGGTGTTCTAAAGAGGAAGTTTTTCAGTGGGATTTTTCCTGGAATTTCCTTTCTTTTGAGATCGCAACAACGCGCGACGGGTAGGCTTGTGTCCTATGTTTCTCATGTAATTGTTATTTCTGCTTTTTTGACATAGCTGTTCCCCCAAAACGTCACTCTCCCTTCCCCCTCCCAAAAAATCCTGCATATATTTTATATCAAGCATGTACACTGAGAGCCGTGTCCCCTCTTCATCAATCTTACTGCAGTAAGATTGAAACTTTCCTGCAGTATGAGACCTCATAAATTTATTCGTCTGTAGATGTCTGGTATAGATAGCAGTTAAAGTACATGTTTCATAGCAGCACCATTCACAACAATTGATGCAGTGAGATGCTGTTACACTGCAAATGTAATCTTGAAAGCGTAAAATCAACTCATTTTAGTTACAAAATTTCTGAGCTTCGGTTGTACAATTTAGAAAGTTTTTAGACCGTTTTTTTTTAGTGTAAAGTTAATTTGGAGGCTTCTTTTGGAGACGTTCAAATAATTACGTGCTTCGATAGATCTAGTAGAATCAGAAGTTGTTTTTAAGTAAAAAAAAAAGGATAAATACAGTTTATCGACTTAATGTCCTCAAAGTTTTCAGCATTTATCAATATTATTTTTTTCGTCATCAAACAAAGATTATGCATTAAGAAAGTACTCTTGAGCATTTTCTTATCAAGTGCGACTCCTTTCTCGTGCAGTTTAGGGGCCATTCAGACGCAACCCCTCCCCCCCCCCCCGTCCCAAAGTCCATGGTAGACATGCCGTATATTTTCTAATTCAGACATTTTTTTTTCCAATTGTTCTTTTTGATCTCACTTTTAAAGTCATGAATTTGAAGAAAACACCGTGAACTATAATGAAATTAATTTATATATATATATATATATATATATATATATATATATATATATATATATATATATATATATATATATATAATTTATATATATATATATATATATATATATTTTACACACACATATAATTTCACAAGCCCCTTTTTAAGAAAGCGACAAGAGCAAGTGCAGTAATTACTGAGACTTTTATGGATACACTTTCAAGACAAGGACAGTTTTGCGCTAGGAAGTGGAGAGGATAAGTCGATCAAATAGCCACTCTTAGATAAATTATTCTATAGTGTTTTGCAAAAAGGGCCTAAGTCCTCTTTTTTCCGAAAATGAGTTAAGCATGTGCTTCGAAAGAGCTCAAAGAGATCTATCTATTGGTCTATTCAAAACGGGCTCATCTTCAATTCTGTCAGAGTTATAAATTGTTCCAAATGGGTGTAAAAAAGAGTGTAAGTCCATTATCTTCTAAGTAACCAAGAATCCAGCAATTTGACATTTCCAACGAATTCCGATCGAAAAGTTAACGAGGAATCATTCTTTCAAGTTTCAAGTTTCTTAACTTCTGATTTGTAAGAAGGATTTTTTCATTGTGCCTTTTTACTGTCATTTTCCTCTCCTGTAAAATTAGGAAAGTGGACTTAGCTCTTTTTGCAAAACGTCACTGAATTGAGAAGAGTCTATATCCTCATTCCCTTTAGTCTTCAATTTTATAGATCAAGAACATGCATTTGATTAAGCGGGTAGAAATGCTTTAATTAAGCTCCTGTTCATGTATGGTATACTTGACAAGCAAATTAAAGTGATTAGTATATACGAGAATAATATCTTTGAGGTGAGCTTAGCTATTGGTTGTCATTGATGGTGAGATTAGTAATTCGCTCAGTGTGGAATCAGGAGTTCAGTAGGTTTTCTTACTAAGGCACTTTTAGGTAGAACATTTTATGTACTTTGTACTAGGACCATGACAAAAGCTACAAGAGAAAATGGTACTAAATTGGAATAAAAAGTCTCTTAGATTCGGATATGAATGGTTTGAGTTTCCTGGATAAAAATATTAGTGAAATGAACTTATTTTGAATGAAGTTCGAATTTCTGAAATAGAGAATCTAAAGGAAAGTAGAACTCTATCTGATTGGGGTAAAAATGGAGCTTGGAACACATTTTGGGTGGAGGAGGAGCATGTGCAGCTGTCTTAGCTTCAGACGGGGGGTACTTTAACGAATTTTTATTTGTAGTTGGTTTTGAATAGCAGAACAAAGTTGTCAATTGAGAAAATATTTTGTACAAGGTTTTTCTTTTAATGCTAATATTTGTCTCGGCTCGGAATTATCGGAGTTTTCATTTGGCCGCGGAATATGATGATATGAAAAGTATACAGAACAAAATGTGCATAGTCAGTTTGACTATTAGAAATTGTTTAAGCTATCCAGTGTCACTTCGAGTCGTTTACATTAGATTGAATAGCCTGTAATATCATTGACTTGACTTTGTTTTCATCACATCTGATTCTTTATCCTCCATTTATTTTATTGTGTTATCTGTTATTCTGTTATGTTGTTTTGCTGTATTGACGCTTAAACTAACCTCTCTGAGAGCTAAATTAACTGAAATGATCATGCAACACATTCTGCTGTTTATTATCTGCCTGTTTTTCTAAAAGAGACAGAAAAAAAGATGAGTTTTCTTTTTTCTGTGTGTATCTTAATAAACGTTAATTTCTTAGGAACATACACGTAAGTTGAGGGGGAGGGGGTAGGACTGAGAAACAAAGAAATATTACCCATAACTGAAGTTGACTAATAGTCAAAGTATGCAAAAATATAATTGAAAAAGATTGGATTCGTGTTATCTCAAAATGAATTTTTACTGTGTGTGAATGGGCTCTTCTTTCGCAATTGAATATTTTTAACAAATAAGAAATAACGAATATTGGTAAAGTGTTTTTATTTTTAATACAAACAATTTACTAATTTCAGTATGCTATACAGGGGGGGTGTGTGTGTGTGTAATTTTCCCCCTTGGTCCTGTTCATAGCTCTTGGTGTTCCTCTATACATGAATATGTTAATGACACAGTTTGGTTAACCAATTTAAGTTTAGTTAATCAAAAATCAGAAAAGGGCTATTTATTTTGTATCTTTTAGGGTTTACTTCCTCTCCCCCCTTTTCAATACAAGTTTTTTATTTCCCTAATTTTATTCATAAAATTGTGGATCGGAGTTTTATTTTATGGTAATTATAAGTGAATTTAATTAATTTTTCTCAGGGCATTTCAGTAAGTTTTATCCTAAAGCCACAATCATATGAATAAAATTTAGAACTGCCCCTCCGAAAGAAAATTAGAGAATCCCATTTCAAGTAAAGAAGAACGTACCATAGGCATCTGTGTCCTGTTGGTGGGCATAATCGTTGTATGATGGGTCATCCTTGACTTCCCAGGCAAAGTTGTAAGGGCGAGGCTCATATTTGTATTCTTGTTTATATGATGGTGCTGGATATTGGGCTGCAGCTACAGCGACAATGGCAACGAGAACAATGACCTTAAATAGAAGGAATCTTTTTTTGAAAAAAACAATTGTACAATTGCCTCTGTGTCAACAGAATTTCTATTTTTTACATATGTGTCCTTTTTTTTCACTTTGTCAGGTTTTTTTGTATTGTTCTATAGTCTTGTTGTTGAAAAAGTCTTAGTCAATCACTCTATAATTAAAAATAGGTAGACAAACCCTATTTTTGGTATTTCAGGCTACGAAATAAGACCCCCTTCCCTCAGGCTGTGTGACTGATACTCCTGATTAAGTCTGTTTTTCGAGGTTCTGGTCCTTCTTTTTTATTTTATTTTTAACTTGGTAGTGTTTTTTTTTATGGGCCGGGCTGTTAAAACCATACCCGTTGGTGGATAGAAATGGCAATATATATATATATATATATATATATATATATATATATATATATATATATATATATATATATATATACATATATTACATATATATATATATATATATATATATATATATATACATATATATATATATATATATATATATATATATATATATATATATATATATATATATATATATATGCTTGCCCTCATTTTATTCTTATAAATTAAACTATTCCGCTCTGTATTTTTGCCGTTTCTGAATAACTTTGAGAATTCTCGTTGAAAGTTACTTTTTTCTTGGTCGGTCGCTTGTGACTTTTAACAAGAGACAGAATTCCACCGCACAAATAGTTAGCTCATATTTTTAATTCCAACTATCTTGTTCATTATTCTGGGGGTAGGGTATGGTATTCATTTTATCTAGAAAGGTAGCCCAGTCATTTTCATTGCCCTTTCAACCCAAGAAAGTTTTTTGTAAAGAACTGAATAAAGATCTGGATAGGAATCGAATAGGAATCAAATCTTTTTCAGTCCAGTTTCACTAAGTACATGAAATACACTGGACAGGAAATTCAAAAAGGAGGCATATCGCTGGTTTTTGTTTTTTTACACCAATCCTCTGGCGGGAAAAAATGTATAGCTATTGGTTAATGTCAGATTATGTTACTGAATATGGAAGATCAGTCGAAACTTATTATTGAGTGAACTTCGTTAAATTAGTACCTATAAAAAATAAGTAGTGCTACTGGTCCTATTTTGTCTCTATTTTAGTTAACTCTTAATTTAATGGAACATCACTGTGATCGTGTAAATTTAAGGGCAAATAAAATGCTACTTTAAAGGTAAAAGTTCAAAATTTTGAAAATGTACTTGATCAGTTTGTCTTTTGAGATACTTTTATAGCCATTATCTTGTCGAAAGGTCCACCCTTATGTATAGTTTGATATATTTCAGAAAGGGTACAGGACCCCATAAATTCCCCTCTGGTAAATAGCTACGAAAATACAATGTTAGAAAAATATAGAATAATTTGCACTTACTTTCATATTTTTATTATTTTTCTTTTTGATTCAACCCTTTGAAACACTTGAAATTAAACTGATGGTATCGAGATGACTTCAGTTTCTTTTTATACTAATTGTATTTTTGGCGATGAATCTATATTAAGGGGTTACCAGACGAACCACGCCCATGACCTTAACCGACTCATATGGAAGTTCGCATACTCAATTTTCTATTCAAAAAATGTAATTGGCTTTGGTAACAATAACTGGCCGGAATTTGGTCGAAAAATTGATTGGCTTCCGGGAATAATTTGAGATAAAAATGACTTTATAAATAACATCTTCATATTAAGTTCCTATATATGGTCGTCGATAATCAAAAGATTCATTAGAGGAGTTTCGCAAAGAAATATGCTTTGTACAAGGCATATGCGAGGGGAGTTATCTTTCCGGGAGGGGGATTTATCTAAACAGTTTACTAACTTGTAATTTCAGCAGGGCCAAGTGTTTTCCCCTTCACCTGTTATCTGTTGCCTGGGAATTTAAATAAACGTAAAAATTATTGTTTTTATGATTATTTAAGTATATTCACTTCCTATTTTGAAAGACAAAACAAGTGCTCCGTTAGCGTTGAAAGAGTTTTTCTTGAACGTTTGTTTTTTGCTTGAAGAGTTTTGAGAGCTCTCATAATGTTTTACTTGAATTTCTTTTACTCAAGCCACATCGAAAAGTTGGCTTTGTTTCTATTTTTCCTTAGAATTTTTCCCAGAAATCTTTTTAGTGGTAATAAGATTTAGCATTACTAAAACGAAACCTGATTGGCAAAATAAAACTTATTTCTGAAGTCCCTGCTCGTTTAGTTGACAAATTTGAAGAGATTCACAGTGTTTAACCTTCATTACAACTGCTCCTCCACGTCCCTTACTATGCAAAAAATGCTTTATACCTAATGAGTAAAATTGTTTTCTCGGGTATCATTATTCAGAGCTTACTCAGACCTTAATTTTCCTTTTTGAGGTCTCTATTAAGCAAATTGCACTATTTTCCCGCTGAACGCAGTGTTTGTGAAAAGAACTACAGCGTTGATACGTGTATTTACAGTTACACTGTCAAATTTTAATCAGAACATTACCTTGATACTTAGATACGAAATTGCAATATTGACGAATAATATCCAATGAAACTTTCAGTGTACAAAAGTTTTAGAATAGCGGCCGTCTAAAATCCAAATACGTTACGTAGGCTGCTCAGTGTTTTGAGAGAGCTGCAACTCAAAACACTATTATGAGTGAACTGCAACGTTATTTGGTAACGTCTGGGAAGCCAATGCATATTCCTTCTTCAATTAAAAGCACCAACTCAAAAGCATAAGATGAACCTTAATGTCATGCCTAACCTCTTTGTTTCAAACCGCAATCGCTCATAGCTTTTTTAGCCCCTAATGTCGCTTAATTTTTGAATAGTTAATATTTAAAAACTCTTTTTGTTTTTCATTTTGTAAAATAAAAAAAAACTTAGAAAGTAGTGTAATTTCTTTGTTATACGTTATTTACACAGTTTAAGGTGTATTTTTCTCAGATCAAGGGTCTTGTAGATGACATGGCTTTGCCTTCATAGTCCGAGCATTTAACTTAAAGAAATTGTCCTGTACATGAGAGGAGAAGTGACCCTCTAAACTACCTCCTGTTTATGCTAATGTAGAGTTTACTTTTTATTGAGAATACGCTTGTTGTCGATAATATGTTAAAACTATAGCGTAAGGAATATTTCATAGAGTGGGTCTACCCCCTCATACACAGAATAATTTCTGTTTGTTCTTAGTTTTAACATTGCCTTTGCTTTAAATTGCAAAAAAATTGTTGCTGTCGGTTATAACTTGAACAAAAAAGCCGTCTTTATAGTCAGGATTTTAGGAATTTTCTTCACGCGTATCTGAGATTAAAATTTTTTTAAACTCTATTGTAGAATGTGAGTACGCTCATTTCTTTTTTTTCAATCTACAGCCACTAATCCATTAATCCATCATCTATCAGATGATGGTAGAGGTCATGCCCTTCGAAAAAAAACCTTGGCTGAGATATATGTTTTTAATAACAGCTAAAATGGGTCACGCTTGATGCTAATATATTAATGGCGTCCCTCTTTTTAGCCAATTACATCAGACCAGAGGATATTTTCTGCTTTGCAGATCCGATGTGTTGTCCAACTAGAACTGATAACTACAATTGAAAATATTGTATTCTTCCCTGCAACTGCTAAAAAGGAAGATGCTGAAGCTCTCGCACTGTCACAGGTAATGTCAAACTGAACAGCTAATGTTCAGTGTCTTTTCTCCTCTCGTAGAGTTCACTTAAGAAGGTTAGATTTTGTTGTTTGTCTTTTTTTTCCTCTTTCTTATAATTTTTTTTAACACTGAGGACGACTTGGCGGAGGTCCTTGTTGAAATATTTGCTTGATTTTCATCTTCATATTTTGCTATTGGCTGACAAAATTCTTGTTTTTTCACCTATTTGATTTTTCTCTTTTCATTTATTTTATATTTTCCTTTCTTGTTTTCATACGTCTTGCATAGCCAGTATGGTCTCAGAACGTATTTACGTCAAACCCTCCCCCCTCTCTCTTTCGGTCTTTTCCCTTTTGATTCTCATTATCTATTTCTTCCTTCCTTTCTCTCTTTCAATTTTTCTTCCTCTCTTTTTCTTGCTCGCTCATTCTTTTTTTGGTTCAGTCTCTCGCTTTTTTGTTCTTAATATTTTTTATCTTGTGGAGAATAAAAGTCTTCTCACTTTCTTTCTTCACTTGTTTCTCTGAATTCATTTTTCTTCTTTAGATGGCTATAAACTGGCTAAGAACCTTCTTAACTTTTTAAATGACTTTTCCGTGGGAGATATCCGCATAGATTTTGATAACAATGGTTTGTTTGGTAATTTTCAAGTGATGGGATGGCTTTTGACCAACAATACATTTTTTTTTCAAATGAAAATAAGAGTGACGTTTAAACTCCAAGCGATCAGAAATTATCTGGTGTACAAGGGGGGCTATCATCTGTTCAACCCCCCCCCCCCCCCTGCTCTTTACACTTAAAGTTTGATTAATGCGTACCTAAAGTGCATTATATACAGACTGTCTTTTAAAGTATTTGATTGGGAAGTCTTATGTTTTATCGTGAATGCAAGTAAAGCAAACCTTTCTATATTCGAGGCATCTTGGAACAACAAATAAACTTTAATCATATTAAAAAAAAATTACTTTTTTATCACGCTGCTCTTGCATTAAAAAAAATCGTTCTTGAATAATTGGTGGAAAAAATTAAAACCCCAGTGTGAAGAGTGGGGAGTTGAGGGGGCAGTAGCCACCTCATATGTAAGATGATTTCTGTCTTTTTTAATATTACGTATAAAATATTTCAGGGAGTTTGCCTCCAGTATCATCATTATAGTGTATTTCTTTCTTTTTCCTTGGAATGACTATTTTGACTTTCAATCTCTCATGGTATTTCGCGCCGATGAGGCTCCGGGCTATAAAGGCAATAAGGGGGCCTTAATAACCCTCCATCAATCATTTTCAACTGATAAAAAGGAAAGTGGAACCTGGATTTTCTGCTCGTTCGACTTGATGAGCCCTTGCGATTCGAATTAGGGGGATATAGGTTTGTAATTGGCATAGAGTCCTTCAATCATGCAAGGCCACATTTATTATTATTTTCAATGCAAAATATTATAGTATTGTTACGGTTTTCGTAAAAATTTTCATTCAGTCTTTGGGGCTACAATATCGGATTTGCATAATAAAAATGAAGTTCCAAGGAGTTGTAATTTTTGCTAAAATTCATGCACGATCCAAATTCCAGCAAGGTATAATGAACCCGCCTTGGTAATGTAATTCATCTGTATAAATAAAAATGCACTGTCCGTCTATCCGTCTGTTATACTATCTTCTATAAAAAAAAAGGAAAAAAAAACTAAAAAATAAACAAGAAAAAGAAAACTAAAAAAAGAAGAATAAAACAAAAAAAAACTAAAAAAAGGTAAAAAACTATAAAAAAAATAAATATATAAAAAAAGTGAAAAAAAGGAACAAAATTAAAAAAGAAAAAAACTAAAAAAACGAAAAAACGAAAAAAGAAAAAAAGAAAAAAACTAAAAAACAAAAAAAAAACACTGTATATTAATCACATATTCAATAATACAATCTGTATTATCGGTTATCGCAGTACATTGGCTTTCAGTACGATCAAAGCTAGGGAAAAAACAACAACAAATAAACACGCATCGTAATGCCAAAAATATGAGATTTCATCGTGTTCGTTATTTGAGGCTTTAAAATTTTGAATTTGAGTGTGAAAATTTTCTTCAAAGTCACATAACTTTTGAGGGATGCTTCATGGAAATCTTGTTCTGCGTATGAACCCCCTTCATAAATATTTAGAGTTCCTTCAGTAACCCTGAACTGTCCCATGCTCTTCTTTGACCTTGATCTGACGAATTACTAAGTCATTCAATTATTCTATAACTAAAATCTCCAAAACCGGTTACACTGCAGGTCATCTCAAATGTCGTCTCGCTGGTCGTGATTTTTTTTTTTTTTTTTTTTCGTTTTTTTTTTAATGTGTCCTTTAAAAGAATTCTGTATATTTTTTCTAAGGATTTCTCTGAAAGAATTCACAGGCACATATTTAAGGCCGTGATTAAGTGAACTTGAAAACATCGAGCTTCAAAATTGAAGTTAGGGTAGCCTTCTGTCTCTCAATTCTCTAGACACCGTCGATTGTCAAAAACCCTTCAAATAGCACTTATTCATTGGTGGAAATAGCAGGCTAATTATACCAGCTTGTCAATCTGGTCTCGAGGGGGATCTGAAACGATTCTTTCTGGCAAAAAACTTGTAAAAATTTCAGGTAGCTGAAAATATTCTATGGGACTGTTCGAAAACAGGAAAATACATCGAAAAATGGTTGCAATTATCTTACAGGTTATTGTCTTCTGCTCATGATAGTACCGATTTTGGTCTAAAATCAGTATCCTTCATAGAGTACACTTGGGAAAAAGAGCTGGACATTTTCTAAGATTTCTAAGCAATTAGAGGAAATAGAGCAAAATCCTAGCAAACATTTTTTAGCATCTTCAAGAAGCTATGACCTGATATTAAAAGCGGTATCTTCCGCCAACGAATACTGGAGTACTTTTTAAATATAAATTTTCAATTTTAACATGGGATTTTTGAGTTCCATCAATTCACTTAATCACGGCCTTAACACATAAGTAATGTCGGTATGTCTTTACGGCTGCGACACGTGGGGAGCTGATCTTGCGGCTTGTATCGACATTTTCCTCTTACAATATTCTGAGCGGATATTTGAACCGCAGAACCACATGAAACTGCTCTTTTTCCAGTTCTGGGAGGTCCTCTTTCACCTCGACTATCATAGAAGCCCCAAATGTTGTGCTTTTGAATACAAACTTTTAACATGTCATCTACACGCTTGAAATAAAATTTATACTTACAATCGCTATCCTAGAGGGAAAAGACTTCCTGTAAGTCTAAGGCCAACTGTGTTCTTGGGCTTTTCATATATGTGGACTGAAGGCTCTGGTCTTAGTGACAACAATGAAGAGTTTCTTGGCTCGCTTAATTTGTGTCTAGAAGACGAACTCAAACTGAAAGTGGCCTAATGATCGAAACAAATCCGTCATTGGCAATGAAATTTATTTTAAATTGAGTCTTTTTAGTAAATGCATAAATGTGTAATCATAGGTTTGACTCAGTCAAATTATCTACCATTTTTTGTAAATGTCTCTGGGGGACAAAAAATGTCACTGGAGTGCTATTGCCCTTTGTAAATCAAGGGACGAAGGTGTGTTATATTTTGTAGGGGAAGCTCATTCAAGAATGATAATAATAGTCTCTTTTTGTGTGCCTTAACTTCAATTATGACTTTGCCTGCATGACGTTGAATAGTATTAATATTGCTGACTATTGTTTTGTGTACTAAATTGTTTTCATATTTTAAAATATTTTTTTTTCTTTTTTAGGGTGATTCAATATCCCTGGAATCAAGCAGTTTACATTATTATAGCTTCGATCAAGATCAAGGAATGTATTCTCATATTTCATCAAGTCACATATTTCAACTGTTAGATATCTTAAAGGAATCCCACTACTTTGCAAGAGACTTTAATTCGAATCAGGAACAAAGGAATCTTCTATGGAAAGCAGGTATGTCACAGAGGCAGCGTTAGTGGGTAAGCTAATGTCTACCCAATGGCTCCGTTAAGCTGAATCTCCGTCGAGTGTTTCGACGAACAGCTAAATTCATGTGTTGGGAATGTCAAGCTGTCTGGTGGCTGATCCAGCACTTTAGGAAAATAAAGGAGGAGGAGAGAGGGATTCAGAAGTTTCATGTTTTATTTTTGGTTCGACGGGGTTAAAGACGGCTATAATTTAGATTTTTAATTGCAAAATCTTCATCTGTGTTATTGTTGCAAGCTTTACGAATTTTTCCTTTGACCCTCACTCCATACTTCCGGTCATGGATCTGTAACTGCTACCCTCCAAACTTCAAATTGCGTAGATTACAGTAATTTGTGCGTAGAGTGTTGATAAAACGAGTAAAAATACGCTACATCGTTTTTTACGTTGGAAAATAAGCACTACTTACAATTGTACTAAAAGAAATGTCGCCAAAACAATCTAATATGTGACTTCTCTTGCAAACAAATTTGATCAAAAATGACTCAGCTTGGGACATCTAAAAAAAGGCAATGACGCGATTGCTATTCACTCTTATAAAGCCCTGAATCAACTGGTCAACCTTTAGGTTGACAGTTGGTTCCGGTGGTTGGGTCTCTAATTTTATTCAGCAGACGATGTACGACCTAATTTTCAAGCCTATTCTTGCGCCCTTCTCTGATTTCGCTAAATTTTTTTTATCTAAGATGCTCAAATCACCTGCATAATCTATTACTACTACTAACAACCCGCACCACCAATCCGCCTGAGGCCAACACAGCTACGCGTGCTCCTCCTCCGTCCCCATCTATTCAAAGCCTCCCTCTTTACACCTTCCCAGGATAGAACACAATCCTGCTTAACTCCTGATTTAATACAAAATCAGCTGCTAACCTTATTTCATACCTCAACTGCAGCAGTATTATTCTCACACCTAGCACTAATCACTTTAATGTATTTTTCTGGTATACCATATAAGGATAAGACCCTTGCTAACGCTCTTCTATCAACAGAATCGAAAATTTGCTCATAATCGATAAAACTGAGGACCAAAGGCGTTTGACAACTAAAGCACTTCTCAATTATTAACCTAAGAGTAAAAATTTGGTCGACACATCCTCTACCTTTTCTAAAGTCGCACTATTCTTCTTTTAAAACTTTGTCTACAGCATCTCTCAGTCTAAAAAGTATCATATTACTAAGGACTTTGCTACCTACAGAGACGACTCTCACTCTTATCAGCTTTCTTATACAGTGGTTTAATTAAGGTTTTCCTAAAATCGTTAAGTACTTCCCCTTTTTCAAAAATCATATTCATAATCCTCAGTAATTCATTTCTAACCTCAGAGCCACCATATCTAAGAAACTTATTTACCACCCTGTCAGCATCTGGAGCCTTATTATTTTGTAATCCTTTTAGTACTTTCGCTAATTCTTCCTCACAAAACAAATCTTCCTTCACATCCAAAGTTCAAGTACCAAAAACTTTTTCATTTTTCTCTATATCTTTTTCTGCAACTATATCCTGGTTTAGCACAATCCCAAAATGTTCCGCCCATCTCTCTTTAACTTTTTCCTTATTACTTTTTGTGGTCCCGTTCCTATTTTTAACTGGAACAAGTCTTGATTGACTACTCCCTCTCAATTTATTAACATGCCAGTGCAATATTTTACTATTATGCCGTCTAGCTGCATCTTCCAGATCTTCGGAAATTTTATCCATGGCCTCCACTTCACACCTCTTTTATTCATATTTTAATGCTTTCTCCACGTCCCTTTTGTTTTTTATGATCTATCACTTAGATAATTCTTGTACAAACCCCTTCTCCTCTCTATTAAAAGTAAAGGTTTTTCAGTAATATTTCTAGCTGCAGTCTTAATTTTCTTCCCTAAGACACCATCAGCAACTTCACAAATTGTTTTTCTAAAATTATTCCAACTATCTTCCACATTGTCAAATTCCATACTCTCAAGTTTAGTATTCAACTGTCCCTGGAAAGTTTCTCTCAAATTCCCATCCTGGAGTCTACCAACAACATAACTTCCTGGGAGGTAGTTACCCTTCCGAAATATCAGCTTTAAGGTAAGCCTAGACACTACTAGATGGTGATCTTTACTTTTAACATCAATAACAGCACTCCTGTATACCCTAGTATCTTATATTGATCCTGCCAGTCTTCAGTTTATTATAACATAATCAATAAGGTTTGCTGTCTTACCATCACGTGTATACCATGTCAACTTATGGGCTATTTTGTGACCAAACACCGTATTGGTCATAACTAGATTGTTATACCTACAAAATTGCAAAAGTCTGTTGCCATTACTCCTTTCTTTTCCTACTCCAACCTTACCCAGACTAGGATACCATCTATCCCTATTTCTTCCGACCTCGGTGTTGAAATCTCCTAGTAAAAACACCATATTTCTACCTGGGACCCTGTCTATTTGATCCTGTAACTGTAAGCAAAATTCATCTCAGTCACTAGTATCTCTGTCAGTCGGTTCAACAGGGGCATTTACTACTATAACTGATACCCTGAACTTTTTAGTGATAAAATGAGCAATTAGTATTCAATTATTAATAAGACTTAGCAGCTTCCTTATTTATCATGAGCCATACTCCCAGTCTATGTACCCTATCCTTTCAGCCTGAGTAAACTAATTCTATATCACCTAATTTCATGCTTCCTACCCCTGGGATATAAGTTTCTGAAACCCCTAATAAGTCCAGTTCGAATCGTATGAATTCGTCAGTCAAAACGTCGATATGATAGTCGTTTTTCAACGTTGTAACATTCCAAGTTCCAATTTTCATGTTCTTTAAATCATCGAAATTACTTTGGCCTCAGGAAAAGCAATGATCCCGGACATCAGTGCAGAACGGGGATCATCATGTCTTCCCAAGTCTACACCGAAGTGCTTAAGCCGGCTTAGTACCGGACAGCAAGAAGTCCCTGGGACCTCCAGTATGAATGGAGGCCTTGTGCAATCCTGGGTCCATCTTGGTCAAAACATGGTTTTCAGGACTTGGCGATGCTCTTCTATCACCAAGAGTCGAAATCCTGCACAGACAGTCGACTCATTATATATTCAGGTTTACAAATATTATGCCACTATGGGGAGGCAGCCCATATTAGATAAATTAGCTAGGAAGAAGTTCAGCCCGAAAACACCCGTCAAAACAGATCAAGCCCAGAAAAATTATCCATTAACCAAAATCCCGTACGAACGCTGTGTTGTTTACTAGGCTATAATCTCTTCGACGGGTGCCACTCCTCAAGTGGAAATAGAGTTAACTGCAAGGTCCCCAGTCTTGCAGGTATCTCGAAAGGGTCGAGACTGCCCTTTGCAGAGGCCTTTGCCCATAGATCTGGATCTTACGCCCTGCTGCTGTTGTCCTCCTGTAGAGGATCCTCCCATGATGGTGTTCTTCGTCACCATGCTTATTAACCCATTACTGGGAGAAGGTTTGTAACTCATGGGATGTGTGAACACGTCGGTTGGCCTTGTTGAGTGTATATTTGAGGGGCCTTCTCCCTTCTCCACCTGTATTTGTATACAGGTGTTTACAAACACCGGATTGTGTAATAATGATGTCGGTTCATTTGTTGATAGATAAGTATATCTATCATCAAGTCCATACGTCACTCCTAGGGCAGAACAAAGGTAGATAGTCATAGAACGTAAGGCATGAAATATTGGATTGATTTTGGGATGACGCTTGACGGACAATGTCCACCAGACAAATCCACATAAATGGGGATAAAACGCAATTCGTGATTTAAGATGAAACCAGCTACTAACTTCATTTCCCACCTTAGCCGCAGCAATTTTATGTTCTATGTAGAACTAGTCACTTTAGTATGTTTATCGGGTATACTATAAAAGGATAGGATCTTCACTAAAGCTCTTGTATCGACTGAATCAAATGCTTGTTTATAATCTATAAAGCTAAGGATTAAAGGGGTCTGATGACTCTGGCACTTCTCAATTGTTAGTTGTAAGAGCAAAAATTCTCTCTTCTTCCTAAAACCACACTTTTCTTCTCTTAAAACTTTATATACAGCATACCTAAGTCTTAAAAGTATCAGTATCTTAAGTAATTTGCTTCCTACTGATACCAAGCTAATGGCTCTATGATTACCACATTCACTCTTATAACCTTTCGTATCGAGAGGTTTAATTTCAGTTTTCCTAAATTCGCTGGGTACTTCCTTTTTTTTTTTTAATCATATTCATAATCTTCAGTAATTTGTCTCTAACTTCACAATCCCCATATTTAAAAAACTCGATTTACCACACTGTCGTTACCTGGCGCCTTATTATATGTTTAATCTCTTTATTTTAATCCCTTCTAATTCTTCCGCGCAGGATGAATATTCATTCACGTCCAAAGTGTCCCAAACTTTTTCATTCTTTTTTGTATCATTTCCTGTAACTTATCACGGTTTAGGATATTCTCAAAATATTCAGCTCATCTCTATTTAACTTTTTCCTTGTCATTTATTGTGGCCCTGTTCCTATCTTTAAAAGGGACAAATCCAGGTTAACTTTTCGCTCTCAGTTTATTAACATACCAATACTATATTTTACTATTATACCCTATGGTTGCATCTTCTAAATCTTCAGCAATTTTATCGTGGCCTCCACTTCACACCTTAAGAAGGTGTGAAGTTCATACCATTCATATTTTAGTGCTTTCTCTATTTTCTTCATAGTCCTCATGTTTTCATATGATCTAACACTCAAATACAAGCCTTTCCTCTTCTATACTAAACTTAAAGCATTTTCACTAATATTCCTAGCTGCGTTTCTAACATTCCTCTCTAAGGTACCATCTGTAACATCACAAACTATTTTCCTAAAATTATCCCATCCATCTTCTACATTGTCAAATTTTAGAATATTTAGTTTAGTATCCAACTGCTCCTGGAAAGTTCCTCTCATGTTCTCAACATCACTAGTATATAATAACAGCACTCCTATATGTCTTAGCATCTTATATCAATCCTGCCAATCTTCTGTTTATTATAACATAACCAATGGGGTTAGCTGTTTTCAGTCAATTGATAACCATGTAACTTATGTGCCATTTTATGACCAAATACCGTATTGGTTATAACTAGAATGTTGTGCCTACAAAATTGCAACAGTCTGTAGCCATTACTATTTTCTTTCCTACATCAGATTTACCTAGGTTAGGATACCATCTATCCATATTTCTAAAAACCTGGGCATTAAAATCCCCTATTAAAACACCATGTTTTTTCTCGGGACCCGTTCTATTTATCCCTGTAGCCGTAAGTAAAATTCATCTGAGTCATTACTGTCTCCTTCAGTCAGTTTTACAGGGGTATATACTATTATGACTTATACCTTGGACTTTTTAGTCATAAAACGAGCAACTTGCATACTGTTAGTAGTACTTTCCCTAAGCAAGACTTAGTTGCTTACTTGTTTATAATAAGCTCTAATCCCTGCCTATTTACCCCGTCCTTTCTGCCTGAGTAAATAAATTCTATATCACCTAATTGCTCTCCTTAGAACCCCTACTTTTCTCTTCCTCCAATTTACGCCACTGCTTAATGTGTTCATACCTGAAAAGTAAGCTCTGAACACAAAAACGATAACGAGTTAAGTAAGTGTTAATCAAAGAGTAAGGCCTTACTGTGATGACCCAAAACGAATCTAATGCTCGCTAGGATTTTTCTCTGCAATTTATTTTTGTTTTCTGTGTTTCTTTTACCTTTTTTGGGGGGTTGGTGGTCATCATCAATCACAAAGGGTGCTTTGGTTTATTTTTTTATCTTTAACTGAATTTATGGATTTATTTTCAGGCTTCAAAGGTAGCGTTACTTGTCCTCCTTCGTTAATGTTTACTTTCATTTGTTCCTAAAGTTACGGCGCTTGGCACATTAAGTATACGAAAATGCTTCTCGATCTTTCAGGCTTCAAAGGGAATGTCCGTCCAAATTTACTAAAACAAGAAACCCTTAGCATAGCTTGTATTTTTCGGATCCTATTCCGATTATACAGAGATGAAAGTAGACAAGATACATGGCCAGAGGTTGAAAGAAGACTAACAGAAATTGGAAAAGAGGCTCTGTCCCATTTTTTAATGCTCGAGAGTGATGCCCAGAAAGAGTCGTGGGTTAGTTTAATGTTCAGGTTTCTAACGCGAGTTCATAGTCTGAATGACGAAAGGGTGAGTCCTTATTACCTTGATATTTATTTGACTGGAGTTTTGATATGAATTAACCTGTTGGCGTAGCACATTTTAAACATAGATTGCAAGTATAGCATTGGCTGTTGTTTATCTTACGGGTTTTCTTCCTCTTTTTTACTGTGTCATAGATAGGCTGTGCTCCTTTGGCTGTAAATTGTTCTTAATGCTGCTGCTACTACTTCTACTACTAATAACTCATTGCAGGAGCAATTCCTCACTTGACAGGTTTTTTTTCAAGATTTATTTTTAAATTTTCGTTTTCTAGGTTGCATCTCACACTGCAATCATGAGCTACGTTGCTCTTTTTTTGAAACTTTATCTAGAGCCACACTTTTTCTAATAAGTATCATACAGACTCTCTGGGGCATATTTATTTAATTGTTTATAATACACAAATGAACATTAGAAATGACACTGGAGAGTAATGTAAAATATGAAAGATAAAAAATATTATGAATTACGAAATGGTTAAATGGCTTAATGGCTAGCTATTTTTATATATTGTGTTTCATGTATTTTTTTTTCTAATAAATTAATAATCTCTATTTTCTCTCTTTCTCTCATACTAAGTAATTTGCGTCCTCGAGAAAATAAACTAATTTCTCCACAATTGCTACGCTCACTCTTATCATGTCTCTTATAAAGTACTTCAGCTATATTTTTTTTTATCTAAAATCGCTAGGTATTTGCTCTTTGTCAAAGATTATATTCATAATCTACTTAATTCGTTTAAACTACCAGTGTCACAGACAGTGATAGATAGTATTACTGAGCTGAAACTGGAAAATCTATTTATTTCTTAAGGGAAAACATACCTTTCAAACCATTCTTGGAGGAAAGGGAAGGGATTGAAATTATTTATTGGCTTCAGACCCACCACATTATGTGTATAATTCATGCGCCCCATCCACATGACACATTTGCAGGCTATTTCTTATCCAATGAACAATTTTCTAATGATGAACATTTGGTTTTTGAAAAAATTTGGTTTTTGAGTTATTGGACAAAATACTTCCCGCAGTAGGTAAAATTTCGAACCGCCTTGCCGAGTGGCTAGTGCACTAAACTTGAGACCCTTTGTCTGTGTGGACAGGGGTTTGAGTCCTGGTGTAACTGGTTATTGGGTCTGGACAAAAAAGTCTTGAGTCATTGGTTAGCCAAGCGGGACGGGAAAATGTTGGTAAGATTAAATTGGCTTACTATTCTACAAATAAGAACCTACTCAAATGTGTTTCTCCTTTCTAGTTTTAAAAGAATCTATTTATTGAATATTTTCCGTATTTTACTAACATAGATATTTAATTTACTGAATTCATTCCAGAATTAAAATTCTGCTCTTGAATTTAAGATTATTTATAATTTATTTCATTGACGTTAGTTTTTTTATTTGATTCTACGCAAAGGTTAGATACAGCTAATATTTATTATTTAGGTTTTCATGGTAAGTTTGAAGTTATTACTTAGAGGTGCTAGATAGTGTTGGTGATTATCTCTTTGGAACTATATTTTTTTTTTGCCAGTCTTAATTTTGTCCCCTGGTTAGTTTAGTATTTGTACTAGACTAACAAGAGGAACATGGTATAGTTAATAAAAGTGATGTAAACAAGTTTTTTCAACTGAAAGTAAGGAACATCATTAAAACATAAAACGAACAGGAATTCTCACGTATGTGAGCGGGGTTGCCCCCTCCTCAGTACCTCGTTCTTAACGCTAATGTTTTAATTTTTGTTCTAATTATTTCAGAATGACTTCTGAAACACAAGAACCGTTGAATTAGAATTTAAACTTTTTTGAAACTTTTAAAAAGAAAAAACTTTAGCGTAAAGAGTGACGTATAGAGGAGGGTCAACCCCCTCATATACACAGTAATTTCTTTCTGTTTTAAGGTTTAATGCTGCGTATTATTTTCAGTTGAAAAATCTTTCTGGTCGTTTTATTTTCAATCTTAGGTTGTTTTTTAAATAATACGAGGAAAGCCGGCTCCCCTTCGATAGAAAATTCCCTTCCTCCTGGGAAAATTGATCCTTGGAAATATCCTACCACGTAGACCCTCCCCCCTGAAAAATGTCTGTATATTTCCCAATATCAATGCTACATTTAAACAATGGGCTAAGTTCATAACTTACAGCCCTTCCCTGGGGAACTGTGGGGACCGATTATCCTCAAAGACATAGTTATTAGATCTTTTGACTATGTTTTACAAAATGGCTATGTCATAATTTTGATCGAACGACTTTGGGGCAAAAAATGGCATGTGAGGCCCTCCACGCCTATATACCACGTCCAATATTTTTGGTCACTTAAAAAGGGTACTGGAACTTTTGGTTTCCGATCAAATGAGTCCTCTCCTGAAAATCTAGAATCACTTGTACGATAACATCCTCTAAAAAAAAAAAAAAAAAAAAAAAAAAAAAAAAAAAAAAAAAAAACGCATCCATGATCTTTCTTTGGGCAAAAAATGCTAAATTCTACATTTTTAGTTTAGATAGAAGCTTGAAACCTCTACAACAGGGCTCTGATATGCTAAACCTGTTGGTGTCATTTTCACTAAATCGCTTGATGCTTTGGTAGTCTTTTCCACAAAATTTTCTCAGGCTTGTGTCTTTCGACGGGTAACATTAAACTTGAGGAATTTTATATGTTTTGAATTTGCATCAAAATTTGATTCTTTTTATGTATCCATTTTTATCAAGACTCTGTTTCTTAGAGTTTCAGTTTCTACTGAGCCGTATCTCTCCTCACTTACAGGTGGTTTGACAAACTGTTTGACAAAAAAAGTTGTAAGTAATGCGTGAAGAAAATAGATCAATGCATCTAGTAATTCATGCCTAATATGGTATATTAATTAAATAATTACGCATTTTTTTCTCTTTAATAATTCCAGTTTGTTCAAAATAAATAAGTATTTCTTTAACAATTTTCAAATTTCTTTGACTACAGATGAACTGAACAAAGTTTAGAAACAAGTGAAACATTATAAGAAAATATATAAATATAATAGCATATTCCAAATATGTTTTCTTTATGTACAGAATTTTTCAACAAAAAAAAGAAAAAAAAAGAAAAAGAGAATGCAAAACATTGCAGAAAAATAAAAATAAAAATGAGAAAACGCACACCTAAACAAAAGTTGTATGATTGAACTTCTATCAACTGAAAAAAAATAATGAAATGAAATGAAAAGAAAAATAAAACAAAGGAAGAGAAAATACTCACACTTAAACAAAACATATACAGCACTAAGTACCAAAAAGAGAAAATTTGAGAAACTGGCTTGTGTTGCATAAATGTAAAAGATACAACGCGAAGAAAATGCGGAAAAGAGCATTATGAACTGGTTAATCCCTACAAGAAATAGATATACCTTATATGTCACAAGCTCAATTGCGTACAGTTTTATCGCCCAGGGGAGCTTATCCGAATAATTTTATGTTCGGCTAAAAATCTCAACAAAGAACATTATCTTTGTTCCCTTCTAACATTGCAGCTATTTGACTGTTCTGAACTCGGATTGTCTAAGCTAGTTAAAGAAACAATAGAGAATATTAAAAAAAGAATAAATATTTTGCGAAGATTTTGATGTGCTAATTTTCTAGTGGGCTTGAACCAGGAATTTCAACAAGTCGAAATACAAAGTCTGTCTAAGTCCTTATGAGTATAGGCATGGTCAAATTGGGTAGTATGAAAATTATTTGGTATTACCATTAGGTGGTTGAAATGATTTTTTTTTTTTTTTTTTTTTTTTTTTTTTTTTTACTACTTCTGTTGTATGAATCCTCATTTTATAGGGCCATTCTTATGAGGAACAAAGTTAAAAATTTGGTTAAATGCTTTTTACGCTAAAATCTCGGAAATGTATAAAATTTACTTCCTTGATTATAATTTTGAATGTCTCGTTTATGTACCCAGATCTTAATTTCTTGTAGTATTTTTATATGATTTCTCTGTTTTCAGTTTCGCACTCATATTTCACATTGGTATCCTCTCTTGTGTGACATCGTGTCCAGTGATCTGAAACCCGAGCTTCGATCAGTGGTGCGACGAATCTTTCTCCGTATTGGACCAGTGTTTGGTATTTACTATAGTGGTAACGGCGAAAGTTATCTTCCTAATTCATCTAGTCCCAATTGGTGATCGGATTGGGTACCAGATCCGTGCAATCAAGGCCTTATAGATGGAGTATATTTAGAAGTGATCAAAAATAAGTTGTTGTTGAGCAGTTCTTTTGGAGATTTATTTTTTATTTGAGTGGAAACTCACTAGTGATTCAATGCTTTCCTCTCTCAAGCACTGCTTGGTGCTCAATCAATTTACCCCGTGCTTTTATAATAACTATATCCGGATTTTAGTTTACATGACTTCATTTAGGGTGCTTGGAACCTTCTGAACATTGGTGCGGAGAGTCAAATCATTAAGGAACAGTCTTTTAGGGGGGGGTGAGGTTAAGAGGGGCTCTACTCCAAAGTGGGTCTAATCAAGGTCGTCTCTACCGGCTATTGTGACAGTTTGGTTGATCGGTCGGTCAGCTTACGGATTTTTTTTTTTTCGTCCATAAATTATATAATTTCATAATTCCCTCCATAAATTACATAATTACATAAATCACATAATTTCGTTCATAAATTACGTAATTTATGTAATGCCTGCTTCTTTAAGGAAATGTGTAAAAACCGCAATGCTTCGTATTGTACCTTTGCCTTTTTTTCAAATAGACTAGGGCATTAGACGGAATCTGATGGCCTTCAACGCTAAAAATTTTGTTAAAAGTTAGAAATCGAATAAGCATTGAGATTCAAATGTTTGTTCAATTCACCAGTTTTCTGGTTCTTGTTCGGTCTTTACTCGAAGAACAGGTTCAGTATTGTAGGAGACTACCGTGGTTTATTATTTAGACTGGGCTTAGGGTTGCACATGATATGACAATTTGTAAATGCTTTAGTGATTAGTATTAATTAAACAAAAAAACGAGTTTTTTCAACTGAAAGTAAAGAGCAACATATAAACTCAAAACGAACAGAAATCATTCCGCATATGAGGAGGGGCATGCCCCTTCCTCATCCCTCGCTCTTTACGCTAGAGTCTTTACGTTCTTTGAAAATACTTCTCATTCAAATTCAATGGCCCTTGTCTTTCAGAAGTCGTTCTCAAAGACTTGGAGGAAAAGTCAAAGTTTAGCGTAAAGAGCGAGAGATGAGGAAGCGGAAGCACCTACTCATATGCAGAATAATTTCTGTTTGGTTCAATCTTTAATGTTGCTCCTTACTTTCCCTTGAAAAAACTTTTTTGTGTTATTTAATGTCTGACAGTTTTTCAAATCGTGCCAGGAAATTCCCCTCCTCTCCCTGTAGAAAATACCCCCCCCCCCCCCACAGGGAATTCTCCCCTAAAAGTTTGCATATATTTCTGTATAAAAAATACTATGTGTAAATAATGGGCAAATTGCATAACGTACAGCCCTTTCCCCAGGGGCCGTGGGGGGGGGGTATGCCATCCTCAGAGGCATATTCATTGGATCTTTCTAATATGCTGAACCAAATGGCTATCTCAAAATTTCCATCGGATGTCTTTGAGAAAAAAAATGACATCAGAGTGGGCTAGTTGCCCTACAATCTTTTTGGTCGCTTAAAAAGGACGATAGAACTTTTAATTTTTCGTTCGAACGAGCCCTGCCCCGATATTTTAGGACTATAGGCTTGAAACTATCACCCGTGGGGAAAACAAAAATAAAACTGATTAACACACATTTGATCTTTCTTTTGGTGGAAGATACAATATTTCATATTGTTTTAGATACGTCAAAAGTTCAAATGAGTATATTTGAGTGCTCTTAAACTTAAAATGGAATGAGGAACGGTGGAAATGTCCTCCCTCACTAATTTTTTCTCTATCTCTGCAATAAAAAAAAAACTAAAAATAATAAAAGACTAAACGGATATATGGCAAGGTCCATCTTCTAAGATAAATAAGAATACTGAGGTTGTCGCTGTTGATTCCTGTATTGAGGCTGACGTTGTATAAAATTGGAGTTAAAAGAATTGATTGCTAAATAGTCAACTCAATTGCTGTTAGTTTCTAGACTATTTGTTATTTATTTATTAATGTAACATATATTTGGTTATTTAAAAAAAGAACCTTTGTTATATTTTATGCTAAACCTTTTCTTATGACGTCGTATCTTCTTGTTTTTTAAAATCTTTTAAGGAATCTGTCACTGATTAAAATTTGATTATTTTTTTATTATTATTATTATTAATGAACCAACTGCCCCATTGAATTCACTCTTTTTGGAAGATCCCGTTTTTCTTCGTTTTCTCTTTTTGTTTCGTTCCTTTTGAGCGTAAAGCTGTTAATCAATATTTAAAGCGATTTTTTTTTTCCCTATGTTGAGCACTGTTCTGAGTCCATTCAGGCTAAGACGCACCTTAACAATTGTACGATAATAATTTAATTTACCTGCAAGCTTTTCTTTCATTTTTTGAAAACTACGGGATGATCTTTTCTCCTTTGCTCGTTCCCAAATGACCTCTGCTTTCTTATTCAAAAGTTTATGCAGTGGGAACTTTTTTGCAAAAGAGCTTAGGTACCCTTTCCCGGTCTATGTAATGAGGCATATTTAAAGCTTTGTAAAATTTTGCGATAGTGTCGACAAAAAGATAAACATCAATGCCATCTAGCTTTTGGCGACGCTTTGGATTTTTTGTAAGCTTTGTTATCGTTTTTTGTGAGGAACCAAAACCAGACACTTATTGCTAGCCTAATTTTACCAACTACACTACTTAAGTTAATTTTCTTATTATTATACTGGAAAAAAAATGCCAAAGTGTTGGCAAACGCTAGATGACATCGATAGTTTTTTTATATATCGACACTAGCGCTAGTTCCCACTCTTATAAGTTACCCATTTTCTTTGATTTTTACAAGATACACAAAACATCTGTTGTGTATTGGCGCAGTGGGTTGGACCTCAACTTGGTGAAAAAGGACCCAGAGATCTAACCTAGCTGTAGCAACACACTACAGGGCCTGAAATTTGATTTCTGTGATGAGATTATGTGGAAGCATATTTATATTAATTCAAATAATAATAAGAAGAAGAAATAATAATAAGAATAATAATAAGAAACATCTTTATATAATATTTGTCACATGTTTGTTAATCTTCTTACAAGCTCACATTCCATTTTCCTGTTTTCTTTCTTATTTTATGTTCTTCTTTAGAGATATGGTTTAAAACTAAGTGCTTAAAATATTGAACCATACGAGTGTATACAGTTTGAATAGAACTCGAAAATGTACGGAACTGGATTTATCCTATAAACGATTGAAAAACTAGGAAATGTTTTGTTGTGCTGGGATTTTATTGTAAAAAGGCTTTGTTAAGAATATATAAGATTTTACCAAGTTTGTTATGGCTGTTTTGGTATTCTTGCTGAGAGTAGAATTTGATTTTACTTGACAATCTGTCGAACAGATCCAAGTATAATGAACTTGGACAAATATGTTTTTCTTTCCTTTTTTGCTATTCGTTTTGAAATAAGTACCGCATTGTTCGTCTTGTCTTCATAATTTATTTCGTTTTTTTACAAAGCTAGAAAGAATCAGTTATAGGCAATTATATTATTATGATTGTGTGTAGACGTAATCCATTTCTCTTTCAATTTATATAAAAAGAAGTTGATGACAGCTCATATAACAATTTATGAGATTTTTTTTTTACCCAACATTTCCGTCCGAATGCAGTCTATCTGAACGGTCTAATCCCTGAAGGCTGGATTGTCCACAACAAACCAAATTATGACAATTTCTTTCTGTTTCATTTAATTCGACAGTCCAAAGTGAGAATGGGGATCGTGAACTGAAAAGGCTTTAGAGTATACACTTTGTATAGAACAACATAAATGTCTACATGCGCATGAAATACAAAACAGAGCTTGTTGGAAGTTCTCTGTAAAATTAGCTGAAAGTCAAATCAAGGTCAACTGAGTCCATAATTTTCCAATGTGAAAATTAAAACAATGATATCGAGAAATCTAGAAATTCTCAGCAAACTCACCACATTTTTCCTGTGTCGATTATAAAAGTTTCTTTTTATATTTAAATCAGTCTTTCGTTACTAATTGCCTCACTAAATGGATGTCAACATTATCTTACTTTCTGATATAACTAATCAGGATATATGACAAAGCAAACAATCTTATCCTTGATGCAAATAGGTCTGTTAATAGACTCTTGTTTGATTTGAATTAACTTTGTATTGTTTTGGGTGTGTATGTTTCGTTTATTTACTAAGGAATTTTGCCTCCTATATCTTTCAATTTGTAAACTCGTTTAATAATAACAAATTAAACTATAACCAATAAAAGACCAAAGCAGCCCGTTAAACTACATACAAGATTTTGTAACTATGTGTTACTACATAATGATAGATGATACGCAGCATCTGCAGAACAAAAATCGGAGGCTGATTAGTTACTTGTTGTTCTTGGATAAAGCCACCTTTCGTAGGAAGCCCACGAGGTCTGAAATAGAAGTCAGTAAAACAGGATCAAATCAGTACCCTTAAGGGTGATCTCAATAGGGATTAAAACTTCACCCTAGGATCTATTGATGGACATTGACAGCAGAACTCATGAAAATAAAAAAAGAACTCAACCTCACCCAAAAAAAAAACTTCAGCACATTCCAAGCAATACCAGCTACTTCAAGGAGTACACCATTTCTTAAAAAGACCAGGTATTACAAGAATCATAACTACCATATGGTTGATTACTAAAAATAAGATCACAAGCACTAAAAGCCTACAAAACGTTTAAAAACAATGCAGAGGCTTTTTAAATTATTATCAAGACTATTTTTTATTGTTGTTCAAGGGATGGACGAGCGGAAACCCCTCTGAATATTACCTCCTTATATCAAGATGGTGGAGATAAATGGCGTCAGACTCCTGTGTTTACAGAGCTGCAGACATGGGCTCTAAATCTGGTTCTAATAACTCTGATAATGATGAACCACCGTCCCTGACGACTGAGCGTCGCTGGTCTCGGTTTAAAGAAATGCTGGAATCTATAGCCAAAGAGGTATTAGGCAACTTAATAATAAACTCCAAAAATGGTTTTCTTCAGAAATCATCAGTCGTTAAGGAACTTTGCAAAGTGTGTCACCTATCACCGAAAATGGATAAACAAAATTTTTTTGATTGGGTATGGAAATGGAAAAGGCCGTGATAGGAAATAATTCCTGGAAGTTTTAATAATTAGTTAATGAAAACACTAGGAAAACCAAGCATAGTACCCCGCTCTACAAGACCCAAAGGGTAAGGTCATTACTGATATAGCTTTGAGGATTGAACGATGGTAAACATATTTGAGGCCTTTGTTGAGTCTCAAAACCCCCGATCTGGATCTTTCTGATCTCCATCACCCCTGGCCGTCCGCCCAGTCCTTCAGAAACCTGTGAGCGAATAAATTTCGATCCTACAGCGATTGGGGAGATAAGTGCGATCACACAATTTCTAAGGAACGAAAATCACTAGATGAAGACTCTGACATCTACATAGCCATTCATCTCTCAGAAGTCCAGGAGCTCTGTCATTAATTTGCAAAATCCGGGTTTAGCAATGTGTACGGTTTTACTAGAGTGTACGGTTACCTATTATCATAACAGTATTTGACAGTGGTGACAAGGAACAATACGAAGACTAAAAAAGCCCCCCAAATTAATGTAGCGACAAATAACGTTGCCACTATATTGCTAACTAATAAGTTTTAACTAATAAGAAACTAATAAGAAAAAAAAGTTTTTTCAACTGAAAGTAAGTAACAACATTAAAGCTCAGAACGAACAGAAATTATCACGTATGTGAAGGGGGTTCTTTCCGTTACCTCGCTCTTTATGCTAAAGCTTTACTTTTTGTCCTAATTATTCAAGAATAGCTCCTCAAACACAAGGGCCGTTTCATTAGAGTAATAAGCTTTTTTAAAAGTTCTAAAAAAATCTAGCACAATGAGCGAGGTATTGAGTAGGGGACAATCACCCTCATATACGTGACAATTTCTGTGCGTTTTAAGTTTTAATGTTGCTCCTTACTTTTGGTTTGAAAAAACTTGTTTTTTTATTTAATTTCTAATTGTTTTTTAAGTAATGCCTGGAAATTCAGCTCCTCCATGGAAAATTATCTTGCCCAATGAGGTATTCCTCCCACTTAGGCTCCCACCAGAACTTGCACCCCCTCCCTCCACAAAAAAGCCCCCCACCCGAAAAATGTATATATATTTTCCAATAACCAATGCTATACGTAAACAATGGGCGAATTCCTAGCTTCCAGCCCTTTTCCGGGGACTTGTGGGGGCCACGTCATCCTTAAAAACATAGTTATTAGATCTGTCGACTATGCTGAACAAAATAAATATCTCAAAACTTCGATGGGGCAACTTTTGGAAAAAGGAGTGTGGTCCTCCTATATTTTTGGTCCCTTAAAAGGGAACTAGAACTTTTGGTTTCTGATAAAATGAGCCCTCTCCCAATCTTCTAGGTTCACTGGTTCGATCCCTGAAAAAAAAATGACAAATAAACATGCATCCGTGATATTTCTTTGGGGAAACAAAATGCAAAATTCCACACTTATAAGCTGGAAACCTCTACAGTAAGGTTCTCTGATATACTAAATCTGATTGCGTGATTTTCATGAAGAACACTCGATGTTTGCTGAGTATTTCCCCTTTTTATCAAAAATTAGGCAATTATTCTACGGCTACTAACTTTTGATAGAAACATTAAACTTGATAAATTTTAGATACCTTGAATGAGTATCTAAATTCGATTCTTTTGACGTATCTATTGTTATCAAGACTCCGTTTCTTGGAGTTTTGGTTACTATTGAGTCGCATCGCTCCTTACCACGAACTGTTTGAACAGGTTTGGCAACACCCTTGATAGGACATTTAGAACTAGCCAGGGAGGCTTCAGGTCTGTAATGGACTACTCTGACTAGATATTCTGTCAGTTATTAGATCTTTCGACTATGCTGAACAAAATGACTATCTCAAAACTTTGATCAGGCAACCTTTGCGAAAAAGGGGGTTAGCCCTCCAATATCTTTGGTCACTTAATAAGGGCACTAGAACTTTTGATTTTCGATCAAATGAGCCCTCTCCCGATCTTCTAGGTTCACTGGTTCGGATATGATCACCAATGGAAACAAAATAAACACGCATCCGTGATCTTTCTTCGGGCGAAAATGCAAATTTGTTCGTAGAGCTGGAAACCTCTACGGCAGGATCCTCTAATATACTAAATCTTGATGGTGGGATTTTCATTAAGATCACTTGATGTTTGCAGGGTTTTTTCCCCCCTTTTTTAAAAATTGGTCAATTATTCTCAGGCTCTCAGCTTCTAATAGGTAACATTAAACTTAAAATTTTTTATATATTTTGGATAAGCATCTAAATTCGACTCTTTTGATGTATCTATTGTTATCAAGACTCTGTTTCTTGGAGTTTCGGTTACAATTGTTCCGCATCGCTCCTTACTTATAGTTCCTTGCCACGTACTGTTTGAACAGGTTTTACAATACCTTTACATTTAGAACTAACCAGGGAGGCTTCAGGCCTATAATGGACTACTCTGACTAGATATTCAGTTTAAGAGAGCATAAGGATCGTCATTAAATGACTAAGCTCCAAATTTGGAGCGTGTGGCTTTGTTTTCATGTTATTAATTTATTTTGTAATTTTTTCGTGGGGCAAGTAAGAACTGTCATAAAAAAAAGTAAGCTCTGAATTCGGAATGTGCTGTGCGGGTTTGGCTTTTAAGTTTTGTTCATTTTGCCCATTTTTCTAGGGACAGCATAAGAACAGTCATAAAGGAGTAACTTCCTAGTTTGGTGTATGTAGTGTGAGGTTTTGCTGTTTAAGTTTTCTTTATTTTATTTAATCCATTTTTTTAGGACAGCATTAGAACCGTCATTAAAGAAGTAAGCCCCCAATTTAGAGCGTGTAGTGTGGGGCTTTGCATTCAAGTTTTATTTATTTCATTTTTTATGTGAGGCAGGATTAGAACAGTCATATCAAACAGTTCGTGGTAACGAACTGTAGTAAGGAGTAACCCGTCTCAATAGTAACCAAAACTCTAAAAAACGGAATTTTGATACCAATAGTTACATCAAAAGAATCGCATTTTAATACTGATTTTAAATATATAAGTTTCATCAAGTTTAGTCTTACCCATCAAAAGCTACGAGCCTGAGAAAATTTGCCCTATTTTAGAAAATAGGGGGAAACACCCCCTAATAGTCATAGAATCTTAACAAAAATCACACCATCAGATTCAGCCTATCAGAGAACCCTACTGTACAAGTTCCAAGCTCCTATCTACAAAAATGTGGAATTTTGTATATTTTTGCCAGAAGACAAATCACGGATGCGTGTTTATTTGTTTGTTTTTTTTCCCAGGGGTGATCGTATCCACCCATTGGTCCTAGAATTTTGCCTTGGTCCTCATTCGAACGGCAATGAAAAGTTCTAGCGCCCTTTTTAAGTGACCCAAAAAATTGGAGGGCACCTAGGCCCCCTCCCACAATAATTTTTTCCCAAAGTCGTGGGATCAAAATTCTGAGATAGCCATTTTATTCAGCATAGTCGAAAAACCTTATAACTATGTATGTCTTTGGGGCCGACTTACTCCCCCACAGTCCCCGTGGGAGGGGCTGCAAGTTACAAATTTTGACCAGTGTTTGCATATAGTAATGGTTATTGGGAAGTGTACAGACGTTTTCAGGAGGATTTTTTGGTTGGGAGGGGGTTGAGAAGAGGGGGCTATGTGGGGGAAACTTTCCATGGAGGAATTTGTCATGAGGGAAGAAGATTTCCATAAAGGGGGCGCAGCATTTTCTAGCATTATTTAAAAAAACAATGAAAAAATAAATATGAAAGTTTTTTCAACTGGAAGTAAGGAGTAGCATTAAAACTTAAAACGAACAGAAAATATTACGCATATAAGGGGTTTACCTCCTCCTAATACCTCACTCTTTACGCTAAAGTATTTTTAGTAATTTCAACTATTTATTCTACGACCTTTGTGATTCAGGAGACAAAATTTAAGCTTTAGTGTAAAGAGCGAGGTGTAGGCGAACCCTCTCATATACGCAATAAAAACATACGAATATAGAAGTTTGTTACGTAAGCTAATTCGTAAGTTTCGTATATCTTTTACTACTGAAAACGTTCGTAAAAAACTAAAAGTTCTAGTTGCCTTTTTAAGTACCCAAAAAATTGGAGGGCAACTGGGCCTCCTCCCCCTCCTTTTTTCTCAAAATCATTCGATCAAAACTATGGGAAAGCGATTTAGCAAAATAAATAAACATGCAAATTTCGCTTTAATTATTCATCTGCGGAGAGCCGAAATCAAAACATGGATTAACTAAAAAACGTTCAGAAAAAAAAAAAAAAACAAGTTTTTTTATTTAACTGAAAGTAAGGAGCGACATTAAAACTTAAAACGAACAGAAATTACCCCGTATTTGAAAGGCGGTGTTCCCTCTTCAACGCCCTGCTCTTTACGCTAAAGTTTTTACTGTTTAAAAAAGTAGAGTTGAGAGAAAGAGTCAAGCTTTAGCGCAAAGAGCAGGGCGTTGAAGAGGGAACGTCCCCTTTCATATACGGGGTAATTTCTGTTCGTTTTAAGTTTTAATGTCGCTCCTTACTTTCAGTTAAAAAAAACATGTTTATTTTGTTTAATAAGGAGTAGTGTTACTATTTTTATATATATATAATATGTATGTAATGATATATATATATATATATATATATATATATATATATATATATATATATATATATATTTAAATTTTATATATTTCAAGTTATATTTACTTTATTTTGTCCTTTTTTGGGGAGGCAGTATCAGAACCGTCAAGTAAGAAGTAAGCTCCAATTTGCAGCACTAAGTGTGAAGTTTTGCTTTCAAGTTTTATTTTTCCCTTTTTTGTGGGACAGCACCAGAACCGTCATACAAGGGACAAGTTACCAGATTGGGGCGTGTAGCGTGAGGTTTGCTTCCAATTTTTATTTATTTTAGGTATTTAATTTTTTATAGAGGCAACATTTCAGAACCGTCATATAAGGAGTAAGCTGCAAATTTAGAGCGCATAGTGAGGCTTTGCTTTCAGGTTATTTTATTTTTTTGTGGGGCAGTATCAAAACTGTCACATAAGGAGTAAGCTCCAAAATTTGGAGCGTGTAGTGCAAAGTTTTGCTTTCAAGTTTTATTTTGTCCCTGTTTTGTGGGGCAGCATGAGAATCGTCTATAAGGAGTAAATTCCAAATTTGGAGCACGTAATAAACATCAAAATTTCATAAGGAGTATACTCCAAATTTAGAGTGTGCAGTGACCTTTTCCTTTTATTTAATCCTTTTTGTGGAGAAACATCAGAGCCCTCATAAAAGGAGTAAGCTCCAAATTTGGAGCGTTTAGTGCGAGATTTTCCTTCCAAGTTTTATTTTTTCCCTTTTTTGGGGGGGGGGAGAAGGGATAAGTTCCATATTTGAAACTTAAGAAGTAAGTTCCAAACTTGGGGCGTGTAGTATGAGGTTTTGCTGTCAAGTTCTATTGATTCAATCTTTTTAGGGGGGGGGGATAGCAGAACCATCATAAAAGGAGTAAGCTCAGAATTTGGAGCATGTAGTGAGCTTTTGTTTTCAAGTGTCATTTTGTCCTTTGTTTTGTGGGGCATCATTAGAACCGTAATAGAAGAGTAAGAAATAATATATATGTATATATGTATGTATTTATAAATAATGATAATCCTGAATCTCCGTTATCTTAAATTATAGTTCTTGAAAACCTTATGTTTCCAAGAAAGGGTTGTTCTAAAAAAACATCTATATATCAGAAGTTCTCGAGACATTGCAGATACGTCGTTTTGAAAACTGGATGCACATAATGTCTTTTGATTGCGTTCGGCATTCCTCTCCAAAACTGTGTAGTTATGTCATTCTCATGGGCATAGTTATTTGATCCTTAGTCTATTTTGAACTAGATAGCTATTTAAAAATTTTGACGGAATGTTGTTGGAGAGAGGGCAGATAGAGGGATAGGAGCTGGCACCCCTCCAACCACTTTAAAACATTTCTTTCAACATGTCCTGAAAGTTTACACTTAGCATCAGCTGTTCTTAAGATATTGCAGATCCACCTTTTGACAAACAGGATGTAAGCAGTGTCTTATGATTTAATTGAAGATACCCCTTACCTTCTCCAAAGTTTTAACTTAATACCGGTCTTTTCGCGTGAAACCAGCAAAACTTTCCCTTTTTCCTAATCATAAATCTTACACGCAAACAATAGTTAAATTGCATAATTTACAATTCTTGCCACGGGGCTGTGGCGGACATTGAACCTCTGGAGGCAGAGTTGTTAAACCTTTTGACTAGTTTGAACAAAATGACAATTATAAAATTTTAACAGAATAAATCTTAAGGAACAGAATAAATCTGGCATGTCAGTCCAAGAATATTACATGTATGTGTAAGCTTGCATGCATTGGGTTAACGACGCTTCTTGACTACTGAGGCCCTTGCATCGGCCATGCGGTGTGTTGCTAGAGCTGAGTTTGAACTCTGGGTCATACATTACCAAGCTGAGACTAGACTCACTGTACCACCGTAGGACCCAAGAATGCAAGGGTTAAGACGTAGAGGGAGAAACATTTTCATATCGAATTGAATTAAAAAGAAAAGTCCAAATTTTTATTGACAGACCTAGAGAGGTTTGCATCTTCAATCTTTTGAAGTTAATTTATAGTTACACGAACGTTGGGTATTCAGGAAAACGGAGACTTCGTTTAACAGAAAGGAAAATGTTTCTTTTTTTTCTATAACAGAACTCGTCCTTTTCAAAACATTCCAAGAATTATGTTACAACGAAATAACTGGGTTTGCGTACAGAGATATCAATTCACGAAATAGGGGGAATATATTTTTCGGAATCTAGAGAGGTAGCTAAGATTGAATAAAGAGTGGGGTAACCTTCTTCTGGAGACAGTAGCACTAATTTGTGAAAAATTAGAGGAGGGTGGGGCGAACATGTCGTTTTTTCATTTCTTTCAATAAAAAAAAGAAAAAAAAAATCAAAAACGGCATTTCCAATGAAAATATCACCAAAAAGGAACTTTTTTAAAGAGTTTAAGATCAATAATATTGACCTCATTGCTTTCTAGCTCAAAATAATTCGTAAAAAAATTATAATAAAGTGTTTGATTATATAGCCTGTATTCTCTTTTGTGACAGTCAAATTTAACCACAGGACCTTCCAGAGGCTTGGTCGTACCCACAAGACTGTGAGTCGTTTTGGTAGAGCAATTCCAACAAAAAAAATGAATTTACAATCATTTTTTTCACCAAAATAAACAAGGTCCACGGCAAAGAGTCAACGAAACTGAAAACCACAGCAAAACTAAAAATAGGCCGTAGTTTCACCATGAACCTTTGATAAGGGGGTTGTGACGGTGGTGATGACAATGTTGTAGTTTTTATTCTTATTTTACATTATGTTTGTTAATAAAAAGTTTGTAAGTAAAAGGGACGAGTGCTAGTAAATCCATAACAGTAACTCCATAAAATTTTAGCAAATGAAGAAGGAAAGATACTTTACCGTAAAGGAGCTTGAACTCACATCTTCCAAATCTAAAAGAGGCTGATAACCATCACATTACGGTAAGATTAAACAGAATAAATTACACAATTGGTGATTATTATTGGGCCCTTGAGAAGTCAGAAAAATTCTTATTAAAGCCTTGTCCCATATTACTATTAAAACTCCAATCACTAATTTATTTCTTTTCTATTCTAGAATTATCTCTTAAAGCTACCGGATGACTAATGGATCCCAGAGCAGCCCTTAACCTACACTTATATGACCAAAATAATTCTATCAATAAAAGATCATATCTTTTTACACAGAGATGTTAGATACGCGAAAGATACAAATACAAACGCAGGGGACGATTAGGTAGGGATTCGGAATAGACCTGCCGGAAATATGGATATTTTACGACTTTCCCCACAATTTAAAAAGTGTTTTCAGTATAATTATGGTTCTTCTATACATTTCCCCCTCCCGCAGCCCTTACACTTATATAGCCAATATTATTTTATCAATAAAAAATCGTCTTTTTTTACACAGAGATGTTAGATGCGCGAAAGATACAAATACAAACGCAGGGGTCGATCAGGTAGGGATTCAGAATAGACCTGCCGGAAATATGGATATTTTACGACTTTCCCCACAATTTAAAAAGTGTTTTCACTATAAATATGGTTCTTCTATACATTTTCAAGGTTATCCCCCCCCCCGGCCAAAAATTTAGCTCAAGATCACCGGATATAATATCTATATAGGTGCATATTTAGGTACGTCCACGAGTCATTGCTTAACCAATTTGTCTGAACTTATATTGGGTAAATATAATTACAAAAGTTTAAATTAAGAGTCAAACAAGCTTTACTGCCCAAAACTGTAATTTCCTTTCCTCGTGGGAACATTCCAAACTTACAATCTCTCAGTACATTAACAGAAAAAAAACTACATAAAACTCAAGTTTCAGAAGCACATTCGTGTCTGTATACAAATATAGTGGAAACAGTGTCAATATCATAATATTAATCATCGAAGTTTTGAGACAGAAGAAAATTAGCAGCCAGGTTCTCATTCTTGTCACACGCAAAATATGCCTGAACTACCAAATCTTCAGGGAAACCAAGGGCCTTCAACTAGAAAAAAAAAAGAAATCAATTGCGAAACGACTATCGCATGGAAAACATGAAACCAAACGTAAGTAGATCTTTGGTGCTTTAACACGGGAGTTACATAAATTAAGAATTACTAGCACCAGAGACAGTATAATATCAGCCAGATGAACTAAGAAAAATTAAATAAAATGTTACACAACAAGTTAGTACAGTTACACATTAAAAAGGTTTAAAATCTTACAATTATTTGTTTTTTCTATGTAATTTAGGTGGCATTGTTTTATTTTCTCTGGGACGAATTTCGGTTTCCAATTTAGTATATACTTTCAGTGAGGAACAGATATTAAACAATGTCAGTTATGGTCAGAACCTATTTTTACTTCTAGACTAAAAACCCGGATTAGAACCTGATTTCATCGATTACGTTCAGCTTGTAGTCTGTTAGAACCGCCCACACGCGTAATGGCATAGTGGGCTAAAATTTCTGTACCAGTAGGCATCACAATGTAATATTCTTATAGTACAAGGAGAAGCATTTAATTGCCACAATGTATTGAACGCATTTAATACGTATTTAGCGTGTAATGTACTATATGGAGGGTAAAGGTTTAATGCTAATTGAAAAAATAAAAGTATTACAAAATTATATCATTTTATATTAATAAAATTATAAAAGTATTTTCATTTCAATGCTGCAATAACTGGAAAAGAGAATATTCGTAATATAATTCGCTTTCAGTGAAGCGCCAATGACGCAGCAGGTTTTAGATTTTTAAAGGTAGGAAAGGATGCGGTAGCTTTGTCTAACGAACTGTAGTAAGGAGCGACCCGACTCAATAGTAACCAAAACTCTAAAAAATGGAATTTTGACACCTAGAGTTATATCAAAAGAATTGCATTTTAATGCTGATTTTAAATATACAAGTTTCATCAAGATTAGTCTTACCCATCAAAAGTTACGAGCCTGAAAAAATTTGCCTCATTTTAAAAAATAGGGAGAAACACTCCCTAAAAGCCATACAATCTTAACGAAAATCACACCATCAGATTCAGCGTATCAGACAACCCTATTATAAAAGTTTCAAGCTCCTATCTACAATAACGTGGAATTTCGCATTTTTTGCCAGAAGACAGATCACGAATGCGTGTTTATTTTTATTTTTTGTTTTTTGTTTTTTTTTTTTTTCCAGGGGTGATCGTGTCGACTCAGTGGTCCTAGAATGTCGCACGAGGGCTCATTCTAACGGAAATTAAAAGTTCTAGTGTCCTTTTTAAGTGGCCAAAAAATTGAAGGGCACCTAGGCCCCCTCCCACGCTCATTTTTCCCCATAGTCACCAGATCAAAATTCTGAGATAGCCATTTTATTCACCATAGTCGAAAACCCTAATGACTATGTCTTTGGGGACGACTTAGTCCCCCACAGTCCCGTGGGAGGGGCTGCAAGTTACAAGCTTTGACCTATGTTTACATATAGTAATGGTTATTGGGAAGTGTACAGACGTTTTCAGACTAATCTTTTTGGTTTAGGGAGGGGAGAAGTTGATGGGGGAGGTTACTAGGGACGATCTTTCTATGAAGGAATTTGTCATGGGGGAAGATAATTTCAATGAAGGAGGCGCAGGATTTTCTAGCAAAATTAAAAAAAAAACAATGAAAAAATAAATATGAAAAGTTATTTCAACTGAAAGCGAATAACATAATTAAAACTTAAAACAACCTGAAATTATTACGCATATTACGCATATACGAAATTTACCTCCTCGTAATACCACGCTCTTTACGCTTAAGTATTTTTAGTAATTTCGACTATTTATTCTACGGCCTTTGTGAGTCAAGGGTCATTCTTAAGGAATTGGGACAAAATTTAAGCCTTACTGTAAAGAGCGAGGTATTGGCGAGGGGGTGAACCCCCTCATATACGCAATAAAAACACAAGAATATGAAAGTTCGTTACGTAAGTTAATTCGTAAGTGACGTATATTTTTTACTAATGAAAACGTTCGTAAGAAATTAAAAGTTTTATTTGACTTTTTAAGAAATCAAAAAATTGGAGGGCAACTAGACAACCTCGCTCGCTCTTTTCTCAAAATCTTCCGATCAGAACTATAAGACAGCCATTTAGTCAAAAAAAGAAAAATAATATACAAATTTTGCTTTAATTATTAATGTGCGGAGAGCCAAGATGAAAACACGCATTAATTCAAAAAACGTCCAGAAATTAAATAAAAAAAAAGTTTTTTTAACTAAAAGTAAGGAGAGACATTAAGACTTAAAACGAACAGAAATTACTCCGTATATGAAAAGAACTTTTCCTCCTCAACGCCCCACTCTTTATGCTAAAGTTTGACTCTTTCTCTTAACTCTACTTTTTAAAATAGTAAAAGACTTTAGCGTAAAGAGCAGAGTGTGAAAAGGAAAAGCCCTTTTCATATACGGAGTAATTTCTGTTCGTTTTAAGTTTTAATGTCGCTAGCGTAAAGAGCGGGGCGTTGAGAAAGAAAAGCCCTTTTCATATACGGAGTAATTTCTGTTCGTTTGAAGTCTTACTTTTAGTTAAAAAAAACTTGTTTTTTTATTTAATAAGAGTTCAGCTTAATACAGGTTAGATTTTAATTACTCTTAGTTTTAGTGACGAAAAATTCTGATTTTCACCTTCTCTTCTTCAGTTGATTGGTCGCAATCCCTCTTTTCTTATTAACCCCCACGCAAATGACGAGAACTCTCAATTTCTGATCCAATGAGCACACTCAAAGGTTTCTTCAACCTTGAGTTGGAGATCTAGATGAGGAAGGGACGGTCCTCCTCCTCTTCAGAATAAATTCTGCTCATTTTGGGGTTTAGTGTGATTCTTTACTTTCGTAATAACAGCGTAGACCAGAAATACTCCCAGAAATCGTAAGGGAGTAGGTATGAATTTCCCATTTTTGATGCATTTTTTAAAAGTTTCTTTTGTACCCCTCCCCTCCTAAAATACTTTTGCTAGAAAATACCCTTTTGCTGGGAAACTTTTACACCGAGAGACAATGAAACTTTTACACTTTAGAAACAATGAGAAATTAAAGTATTTTTCAAATGAAAGTGCGGTAAGAAAAGTTTTTAACCCCGGATCATCTGCAAGAAGTTTTCTAGGTGAAATTTTCAGCTAGAATGGAGTTGTCTTGGGGAAATTTCCCTGGAAAAGGGGGAGGGCGTTTTTACATGGAAACAACTTTTCACGGTGGATTTTTTCTGTGAGTGAAGGTACTTTTCATGGAGGGGGGAGCCGGATTTCTCGGCATTATTGAAAGCGATCAGAAACAAAATTATAAAAAAGTTTCTTCAACTGAGAGTAAGGAGCAACATCAAAATTTAAACGGAAGAAATTATGAGTATATGAAAGGGATTTCCCCCTCCTCAAGACCTTGCTCTTTACGCTAAAGTTTTGACTTTTTGCCCCAATTCATTAAGGAGTCCAAAAACACAATGATCGATTAACAAGAATAATAAGCGTATTTTTAATTGACAATCAACTGTTATGAAAGAGTGTCGGTGGGTGCAGAGTGGGGAGAGGGGATGGTACCTGAAACTATCTTGAGAGAGCCAGATTTTCCGGCGTGATCTGATAAACAAACAGAAATTAAAGAGTTTAAAAAACTTTTTTCAGCTTAAAGTACAGAACAACATTGAAGAAGACAAAATTTAGTCCGTATATGAGGTCCATATACATATTATAATCTAGGTCCATACATTACGAGGGCTGCACCCTCCTAAATCCCTTGATCGTTAAACTAACGTCTCTATTGCTTTGACAAAGCTTTTTATTCTAATTAAACGACCTTAATGTTTATGAAATCTTTCTTACAGATCTAGGAAAAAACTCAGCCTTAGCGTAAAGCGAGAAGGGTTTAAGAGGGGAAATCCCCCTCATATATTTAAACTTTAATGTTTAACTTAGGTTTAACTTGGGTTAACTTAAAGTTTTAACTTTAAGTTAAGACAACTTACTTTTAGTTGAAAAACTTGTTTTTTCGTTTTAATTTCACAAAAGGTTACTGTACTGAAATAAACGACACATTATTAACGCAGGATCCTGCGTAATAATCCTGACAATTCTTCTGGTCATGGTCTATTTTGGTGGGCGTTTCCATGCTGAAAAATCTCTTTCTAGCTAATTTATCTACTATGGGCCGCCTCCCAGTAGTAGCATAATAATTGTAGAAATGGATATATAATGAGTAAGAGGTAATAGACTTGAGACTGTGTGTGCAGGACTTCGACTCTTGTTGATAGAAGAGCATCGCAAAGTGCTGAAAATACTGTTGTGACAAAGAACAGGAAAAACTGTTCAAAAAGGAAGTTTGTGCAAAACTTTCCTTCATACTGAAGATCCCAGGGACTTCTTGTAGTCCGGTTCTAAGCCGGCTTAAGCGCTTCAGTGTAGACTAGAGAAGATGTGTTGATCCCCGTTCTGCATTAGTATCCAGGACTGTAGCTTTTCCTGAGGCCAAAATAATTTCAACGATATAAAGAACATGAAAATTGGAACTTGGAATGTTTTGACGTAAAAAAATAAATATCGTACCGACATTTTGACTGACGAATTGAGAAGATTCAAACTGAACTTATTAGGAGTTTCAGAAACTCATATCCCAGGGGTAGGAAGCATGACATTAGGTGATATAGAATTTCTTTACTCAGGCAGGAAGGATGGGGTATATAGAAACAGAGCAGGGCTCATGATGAATAAGGAATCTGCTACGTCTTGTTTAGGCTGGGAAGGTATTAACAATGCGAATACTAATCACTCATTTTACGACTAAAAAGTTCACGGTATCATTTATAGTAGTATATGCCCCTGTAGAGCCAACTGAAAGAGATACTAGTGACTCAGATGAATTTTACTTACAGTAACAGAAGCCAATAGACAAATAGACCCAGGTAGAAATATGGTGTTTTAATTAAATTTGAACGCCCAGATCGGTGGAAATAGGGATAGATGGTATCCTAGCCTAGGCAAATTTTGTATAGGAAGAGAAAACAGCAATGGCTATAGACTTTTGCAATTTTTTAGGCATAATAATACAGTTATAAACAATACGGTGTTTGGTTAACATGGTATTCACGTGATGGTAAGACAGCAAACCTTATTGATTATGTTATTGTAAAACGAAGACTGATAGGACCAATGCAAGATACTAGGGCATATAGGAGAGCTGTTATTGATGCTAAAAGTAAAGATCACAATCTGGAAGTGTCTAGAGTTAATTTAAAGTTGAAATTTCGGATGAGTCACTACCTCCCGGGAATTTATGATTTTAGTAGACTCCAGGATGAGAATTTGAGAGGAACTTTTCAGGAACAGCTGAGTAAAGCGGAGAATTTAAAGTTTGACAATATGGAAGATGGATGGAATCATTTTAGGAAAACAATTTGTGAAGTTGCTAATGGTGTCTTACGGAAGAAAGTTAGGACTGCAGCTAGGAATATTAGTGAAAAACTTCATGTTTAATAGTGAGGAGAAGGGGCCTGTACAAGAATTATCTGAGTGACAGATCATATGGAAACACAAGCATTAAAATATGAACTAAGGCTGTATGAAGTGGAGGTCATGGATAAAATCGCCGAGGATCTGGAAGATGCAGCTATACGGCATATCAGTAAAATATTGGACTGGCGTGTTAATAAATTGAAAGAAAGAAGTCAATCTGGACCTGTCCCAGTTGAAGATAAGAACGGGGCTACAATTGCTGATATAAAAAAAAAGAGTTAAACAGAGATGGGCGGAACATTTTGAGAACGTGCTAAATCGAGAGAGTTGCAGGAAAAGATAGAGAAAAGATGTATAGATGTAGATAGAGAAAAGATAGAGAGAAAAGAAAGATGTAGTTGGAAAATTACTTCGTAATAAGATACTTTTTTACATTGTGAGATACTGTAAACAAAGTTTTAAGAAAAGAACAGTGCGGTTTTAAAAAAGATAGAGGAGGAAAGATATTGTCGACAAATTTTCCCTCTTAGGTTAATAATTGAGAAGTGTCTGAGTTTCAAACACTTTTAGTCCTTAGTTTTATAGATTATGAGCTGGCGCTCGATGCTGTTGACAGACGAACTTCAGTAGTTCCCCTTTATATGGATCACTTTGATGGATTTATCGTAAGAAGTACAGGAAAGGCAATGGGAGACCATGCTATTGAACGTGGAGGAAAATCTCATGGATTCAGATTACGCTTATGATTTAAGCATCCTAGATAGAGCAAACAAATGAACTTTTAGAGTTTTGCGATTTCAGCGTGCTAGAATAGGTTTGAAAATAAATGTTGCGAAGACTATGTCAATAAGGCTACGAATAAGTGAAGATGAAAAGGTGACGTTGGGTAAAAAACAGATTGATCTGATGGACAATTTCACTTATACCACATTTATACTACAGTTTCATTTACACAAATACTAAATTGTTGAAAAAGTCATTGCCGTCCTGGGAGTATTACGTTTTCTGCCAATTTTTAGTGTGGAAACGTTCCGGCGGAGTTATCCAGGGGCTATTTTCCGCATATTTTGATTTCTGGGAAATAATTTCCACGGAAGGGACATTTCTGGAGTGATCGAGAAACCGATTAGAGATTAAAATCTTTTTCAAATGAAAGAATGCTAAGGAGAATTTTTCGGCCTGAATCGTCAACACACAATTTGACGGGGGGAGGGGGGTTTAATATACGTTGGATGCAATTTCATCGAAGGAGATTTCCGTGAAGGGGAGGTTTGTCCCCTTCATATGTGAAGGGTGTCCCCCTCCTTAATACTTTGCTTTATATGCTAAAGTTTGGCTGTTAATCCCAATTTTTGAAGAGCGTTTTTTTTTAATTAGAATAGGAAGCATTTAAAAAGTGTTAACAGCGTTAGCGTAAAGAGTAAGGTAATGAGGAAGGAGAAATCCCTCATATAAGGAATAAATCTTTCAAAATTAATTTGCATATTTTGTTTTGATTTTTCATGTACGGTTAGCCAAATTCGAATCTGCATTAGTTGGAAAACGCCCAGAAATTAAATAATAAAACAAGTTTTTTTCAACTGAAAGTAAGGAGCAACAGTAAAACTTAAAACGAACAGAAACTATTCCGTATATGAAAAGTGGTTGTCCACTCCTCAACATTTCACTCTTTACGCTAAAGTTTTTATTGTTTTAAAAAGTAGAGTTGTGACAAAGAGTCAAACTTTAGTGTAAAGAGCGAGGCGTTGAGGAGGGAACAGCACCTTTCGGATACGGAATAATTTCTGTTAGTTTTAAGTTTTAGTGTCGTTCCTTATTTTCAGCTAAAAACTTGTTTGTTTTTTTTATTTAATTCAAAAAAGAAAAGCCTATTGCTTATAATAGCATTTGTTTCTTGAGAAGGAAAAATACAGTTTTCGTGAGGCACTTCGCTCTTTACGGTTTCTCTTAAATACTTCGCTCTTCACGCTAAAGTATAACTTTGTATCCCAATCCTTTACTAACAAAAAATGAAACACAAGGTTCTTTAAATTATAACAAGATAGCTTTTTGAACATTTTAATAACGTTAGTGTTAAGAGCTAGGTATTAATGGGGGCCGTTTTCCTCATATCATAATAGCTTTTGTTCGTTAAATTTTTAATTTCGATCATTACTTTCAGTTGAAAAAACCTGCTTTTTTTGTTTAATCACGAAAAGGCAAGAACGAATCACAGAGGAAAACACTGAAATGTTGCTAATTTTGAATACCCCAAAAATAGCAAGTAGTTTATTTTTCTTTAACCGGAGGCTGAGCCCGTATAATTTCAAATCTAGATTTATATGGTAAGCATTTATGTCATCAAAGCTTGATTTTATATTATTCAATGTCTGGAGAAAATTCAGCAAAATTCTCTTTAATTACTAATTTTGATATTGAACTTTGGGAAAGGAAGAGCTAATTAATTCAAGCAAAAAAAAATGATCAGAGATATCGAAATCATTATAACAAATAAAGAGAGAAAACATTGATATATTGTTTAATCAAATTATCACCCAAAACATCCAATCTAGAGCGAAACATTTCATCGTAAAACTTATCTATAGCATTGGATACATGAGCTAATTGCCTATAGACAGTTAGATTACCTCTTCATCGCCTTTATCAACGTAGCGATAATCAGCCCTGCAAGGGCAGAATGTGAAGTAAATTATGCAAACAAGGTACAAAATTTTCCTGGGGTTCTGACTATAACTGATTTAAAACCTTTTCCAAAACGCAAAATTTTACATCCGTTCACCCCCCTCAGAATACCTTGTGTAAGTTTAAACTTAATCCCCCAGATATGAAGTAAAAACAGGCATTCTTACAAAACTCTGTAAAAAATTAACTGAATACATTTCTCACTTGCCTTCAGGCTTCATGTACGGAAATTGAACCGAGAAAAACTTATATTCCCTCCGAAAACCAAATGCCCATATGAATTAGATATATACATGTATAAATTATATAGGTAGAAAATAGTCTTTGCATTTCGAATCAAAGCAAATTACGTATATTTTGATGGATGTGACCGATTGTGTCATCTGATTAGACACGTATCGTTTGTAGTAAAGAGAAACCGTCTGGAAATTCCTTTAGTTCCTTAATTTTCAACATATTTTATAAAAAATAACCAGAATCCCTGGAATCAACTGTGTTCCACATTTCAGGTTAATTATAGTGATTACAGTTTATAATATGATAAGGATATGACCATATCCATATCAATAGCCAAATTTTGTTGTCTAGTAGCTCTGCATTAGCATATACTGCACTTTGAAAAATGCGACAGAGTTTAGGCTACAGATCTGCAAAAGAAAAATACAGATCCCACATACTTTAAAAATGGATAATAAAAATCCACTTATGTGAGGCAACAGGATGTGTAATAACAATAGTAGCTACAACTAGCCCACTCAAACTGTCTCCACTTTGATGTCCTTGGTACTTTGAAATGGTTGCATCTATTCCATATTTTATTTTGAAACTAGGAAAATACATCTGTTTTACGAAATAAAAATTTCAAGTTACCTTTATTTTTTTTGTAGTATTACCCATTTATACTGCGCTGTTTTAAGCCATTGATGTTCACTTAAATATTACTAATTCGAAGAAAATTTTCGAATGTTTGGGGGGAGGGAATGGATTTGACTGAATTATTTTTTACCGCTCATTTTTTTTTGCGATTGATTCAGGTGATGTTACTATTAAAATTGCCTCAGTTATTGCTCTCCACCAACTGAGGCTGATCTTTTTCATTTTTCCATCAGCCCTTTACCCAGTAACAGATGGTCCTGAAACAGGAACAAAAACTAAACTGAACCGCTGGCAGCTTACATAGGAATTCCAGAAGTATTTAGAATAGTATCAAAAATCTAGGTTGCCATTTTTGGTCGGAAAACAATTATTCAGAAAAGAAGGAAACTGCGTTTGGAATATATTCGCAATTTTACGAATTTACAAATTAGAATCCAAGAAAGGTAAACTGAAGAACTTGGAGATGTTTCAGGAATCGCCAGAGTAAACATAATTACAAAAAAAAAATGGATTTTATGTACTGTCCACTGAAACATGGCACTTGGTAAGTACCGAGTGCCATAAAAAACGTATATCATCGACTAAAATTGTTTAGTAAAATGCTTACCCTTTCAATTGCTTCCCTTTCTTGAGGTGTTACAGGGATGGAAGTCATCATTTCACCCTGACCAGCTTCTTCGGCAACCCCCTCGGCTGGCTGCTCCGTGCCTTCTCCTGCAACACATATTTAATCTTAAAATCAAATATATACTCTAATCACCCTTTGATTCCACATCTTGCAACGTAAAAGCGTTTTAATACCATTTCTCGAATATGAGGTTTAGTCTATAAGATATAAAGTTCTATACAAAATATATACCAGCCAAAAACAATAAAAAAGAAAATAACGAACGCATTCCCCAACTGTTCTAGTTTTCTCATTCTCTTTTTAAATCATTTACAAATAATAGTTGCTTATTCTACAAATCTTTCTTGCTTAAGCAAGGCTCAAGCAAGTACCTTAATTTCATTAGCTGGGAACATAATCATCTTCTTTGTACTCTTTTGATTTCTACGTGAAAAAAGACATTTATTTACCACAATGGCTTGCAGCTGACATTGCTCCGTATCCAAAACAAAATATTGCGTCTGACAATTTTTTTTGAAACGGTTTCATGGGTGAAAAATATTCCTAAATTGGAACTTTATTCGCCGGGCGTGTTTGAAGAGGTGTTTTCATTTTCCAAGGAGTTGAGAATATTCCAATGTCGCATCTTGAATATGCTGTATAGTCAAATGTGGTCGGGGCGGATCATAATCTAGTTGGAGTAACTCCTCTTGCATGATTTAAATTATTCTCAAAAAGGGGCGAAAATATGATGCTGAATTCGAGATTGAAGTTTTCCTACGAATATATATTTGCGAGTTATAGCAGAGTGGATTGATTCTCTGCTTGGCAATGTGGGGTCCGGGATTCTATCCCCGCTGCCGCAAGGTTGGGCGACAAAAAAAAAAAAAAAAAAAAAAAAAAAAAAAAAAAAAAAAAAAAAAAAAAAAAAAAAAAAACTGAAACTGAAACGTGGATTCCACGCTCTATACACCAGCAATGGCTCAGAAGGATCTTTATGCCTTTATCTTTTATCTTATAGATTGTCGTATATATCTAATTATGGAGCAATTCTTTTTTTAAACTATACTTGACCTTTTCTCTTACTATTCTAGTTTTTGTTCTTTCTACTATTTGACCCAAATTTGTATATTTGCATATAATTTAAATTGCGGTAATATAAATTAATGCTCCAAGTCCAACAGTCCCATCTTCCCCCCCCCCTTATACTGTATTTGCGACAACTATAAATTTAGAGCAGTTGGATATAAAATCCAAATTTCCGTACCAGGGGTCGTTAGACAATGACCATTTAAGAAGTTCACAAGGGATTATAATTCACAGAACAACTAATCATGTTCCAATAGAACACCACTATGCAGACCATCTTTCTAATCGCTATCGTCATCGACACCATTCAACAGGACTTTCATCACCGATTACATAACTTTAATTATTGACTTATACAACCAAAAATAAGTTTCACTTGTAAGAACTTGAATCAACTTGGATCAACTGAATATTCCACGCTTGACATAGGGAATTGAATCAACCTGGTCAAAGTGGTCAAAGTGAGAGCCTAATTAGAGTAAAGCCAAGGCAGATAGTCTATGTGAAGGGGAACGCTGGCATTTCTTTTTCAGAGTTGTATAAAAATGATTTATAAATTCTTACATATCTTGCCATTATTGACCGTTAAATACGAAATTCTTAAAAAGTTTCATTCATTCTCTCGACCTCTTAATATATATTTTTCCTGTATCTGTGCTTTGACAAAGTACTGATTGCCGCTTTTGTAACCGTGTTTTGAAACACAGTTTTAATACGAACTAATGGGACACTTGTGGGAATTGGAAACTTAATATTACCTGAATTATCGGAAGTGAATTAAGACTTGTGGACTGGTTTGGATTTATTAAATGAGAATGTCAGACAGAGCATAGGTCTATACAGTAACGAAAATTTGTTTCAGAAATGGGACATACAATAGGGCCTCAAAGGGATGTTGGTCACGGTACATAACTATTGATTCATTTCGTAATAACTTCATTCACACAGCAAAGATGACCAGCTGTCACCAAAAACTCGTCATTGCGCACGAGCGAAACGGAGACAAGAAGAAATATCGATACATGCTGTATCCCAAAGCTCTATAATGGAGAAGGTAGGAAATTTCGTTACTGTATAGTACCTATGCTGTGATGTTTGAGTACGGTGATAAATAGCGCACGTTCTGCAGACCATCAGGTCAGCCAAAATTATCTGAATGGCACCGTTGCCCTGGCTTTGTCCACTCAAAAATAAGTTGATATTTTTTGCATACCTTCATAGCTCAATATATGTCAAAATTTAAGTAGTTTAAGCTTGCGACAGCGAATTTCAAGGACTATCCCGTATGGCAAGAGTGGAATATTCAAGTAACAAGGATAAGAAGGGGATTTTCAATTAGTTTGAATAATTATTAATATTTTTAATGTTTTCGTATGGAGACCTCAAAGAAACACGAGTTATGGAGAACAGTCTCATTTCGTTTTAGGATAATGCTCGAGACGCTTATGAAAAACTGACAGGAATGTTGGAGAGAAGTTATCCAAAACCCAGATATTTATGAAACAACTTCAAAATTTACACATCTCCAAAAAAAAATTTTCCAAAGCATCTACCGAAAATTTACTTGCAAATTTCAAGACGGACATTGAAAATGATGGGTCGCAAGTTAGTTTTTAGTCATTTGTTTGTTATCAATTTCGAAAGAGTTGGGTCAGTCTGTATTTCAAGCATGTACATGGAATTGTCATTGAACGTCTCCGTATCATGAGATTCTTTATTTTTCGATCTAAAAACTTGCAAATAATGTAATTTTGTGAAACTTTTTTGCATCACCATAGCCTTCTCTTGTCCTTTATCTTTCCAAGTTATGAGCTCATAACTTAAAATCGCCTGTCAACGGGACGTCTTGCGTAGTCTGTCTTGATTTAGAGTCCGAAGTGTTTCGGATCGGATCTCTTTTCCGGATTTATTGAATTTGAAACTCCAGTAAAATTAGAAAAACTCAGCAACCGTAGTTACTAAAGCGCCTGTGAAAATAATTTGCAACGGATTAAACTTTTACCAAACCAAGATCAACTGACCTATATTCAAGATATTCCCTTACAATGTGGACACACGAATTTAAACTGGTTTCTAACAAGTGGAAATATTGCCCAAATTAATTGACAACAGAAAATGGTGCCCTTAATAACGATCCAACATTACTGTCATGAATGTAGAAGCCCAGCAACCAGTAAGACAGCTCAGAGCAATAAATGCAATCAATTTTGGGACCCTAAGCATGAAAGAATTGCACTTGGATTAAGAGAGAAGTTACAGGTATGTCTTTGCTTAAATTGTGATTTCTCCCTTCCCCTTTAGTCAAAAGTGATGAAGAATTTCCGGTAAAGTTAGATTAAGAGCAAACACTAGAAAACATGCAAAAAACACACATTTAGTCACTCCCAGGTAATCTAATCCCCAAGCAAATACAATAACCAGGCTCAGCATAAAGCAGAAAAGTCCCTGTGTCGGCAGTACAACATAGGGAGAAATTTCAGCGGTAACTAAGAGATGCTATGTCATTGAACGAACAATCTGTTATTCCTACAGAACACCCATGCCTGTCTGCAAACTGATATCTTTAGGCTTGCGAAGTTAATCGACGAAAAACAAAAACTACCGATTTCCTGAAGATGCAGTTCAATAAACAAAAACGGAAAATGAAATATTATCTTCATCCAGCTAAGGAAGAAATTATCATCGACCTGCGACAAGGAATAAGAATGATAATTTAAAAAGTGGATCAAAGTGAACGTGCTGCGAACGAGTACTCTTGATCATGATTTCCCCCGTAATGTTGAATCATTTGTCACGACTTTAGCTAGTGACAAGAAAATATCTGTAGAATTATATGTAGTTTAGTGAAAGTATTTGTAGAAAAAAGCCGTTGTCAGTATGTGTATTTTTATCGAAATTTTTTTTCGGGACGCCACACAAATGCCAGATGCTCTTTCGGCCTTATTCAGTTATGTGTAATTTTATCGTGTAATAGTCTTGAATGTAATCTTGCTCATGCTTGTGTAGCCATGAATACTTTTACTAACGAAAATGCATCAAAGAAAACGAGAGACATTGCCACGGCTATAGAACAGACAACGTCTCCATCGGTTCCTTAGCAGCGTCAAATGCTGATGAGACAAAACTTTCAACGTCACTCCCTGTGGCGATTCAGTTGGTTTCTTTCAATTATAGGTACCAGTCCTGACTTAGCTTCAAATGGTTATTCTTCCTCACTTGACAGTTTCTCCCAGTTACTGGGAGAAACTGGGACAACCCCAGTTACTGGGGTTGCGTCTGACGTCGCAACCATGATAAAAAGTGTATCACACACACGAAAAAGACTTCGGCTTTTTCTTAGCTGGAACCAAATAAAGAACGAACCACAGGAAATCAGGCAACGGGGTCACTCAAATGAGAAATCAAACTCCAGAAAAGCAACTTTTCAAAAGATACGCGTGTTACATCATCTGTTGTCAAACGAGACGTAGGTTATATCATCCTGTATATGAAGATGTAGTTTTTGTGGAAAATTACATGTTACTTAAATATTATCTTTTGTTACTAACAAAGGGCAGTAGATACAGCAATTTCCATTCAAATGAGCCGTTAAACATCACTCACGATGTATCAGTGCCCCTCACTAGCGGCGATGATAAAAAAAGAATAAAAAGACGACACATGCGAAAGGGATTGTCCTTGTTGCTCAAGATAAGCAGCTCTAATTTTTCTATGTGGGTTTCGGCTAAGGTGATTTCATTGATGCAGTTTTTATTTCGATCCAACACCATTTTAGAGGAGTTTCAGGCTATTTTTCAAAATTCCCATAAATTTGTTTTCGCAACAAATTTTTAACATTAAGATTAACAGAAATAACACGTACCATCCTTGAATCCGTTTTAAATGGACAATTTTTCTTCACTTTACATAATTTTAAAGATAATTCATATTTAATGACGGATTTTAAAATTTAAAAACAAATGGATTTTTAACTGAGAACTTTTATTGTAAGTGTTTTATTGTTTTTTATTTTTTCTTTGCTGAAGACGGCCCTTAGATATAGGGCCGAAATATTCAAATAGGTTTTGTTGGTTCACTGTCTTGGGAAAAAAGTCCTCATTATTCTCTCTTTTGTTGTTGTATAATTCATATTGGTTTTGGTTACTACGGGTTAAAGTTCATTTTTTTTTTTACAAATTTGCGTCTGACGCCGCAACCATGAACAATCAATTGGCTATTTCAAAATTTTCATTCACTGGCATTTGAACATTGTAATTGTGGCAGCGTTGCCACCATCAGTTTTCTAACAATACATGGCTCATCATATCTGCAGAATCCAATAACCCAGAATTTTTTTTAGCAATAATGCGAAAGGCTCAACTACCTCTAGCAGGCTCGTTAATCATCCGAATAAATTCCTCTTGGTTCTGGGCAATAACTTCAAGAAGCCTAGGATTGGTGTTTCCTAACTGCTGGAGAACGGCATTGAGCAACTGGGGATTCGTCCTGATTAAGTCTCGCATCTGTTGAAACTGAGGTTGATCTCTCAAAAAATCTAGAGGTCCTCCACCACCTAGATAAAAAGTAAAAGCAATTTAAGTGTTTCAAAATTAATGCAATAATTCGCTTAATTACAAGTAACTAAATGTAATAACACATAATTTTCCAGTCGAAACTAGCTTTGGTTATTCAGCATTGCTTGTCCTAGTCGTTACAGCCCCTCCCCCTCACCCCTTGAATGAATGATAATTTTGACTGTAATTGTGAACAGTCAATTAAAGTTTCAAGGAGTATTTTCATGAGCTATTAACTCATCTGTGGAAAATATTTGAATCATATCATTTGGTTAAGGTCACGTCAACATTCAACTGGATAAACTGAACTTAATAATACACACAATTAATTCTTAGTAAGTAAAACAGAGCTAAAATGCATATTTCATAAAATTTGCAAGTATCTGCAGAACAGTAAGTGCTTATAATGATAGGAACAATAAAGTTCCATGATTAAATCTGGCGCTAATGATTTCCCTTATTTCAGAGAGTAGTTACAAACAAACAAGCAAAGATATCGAATGATTTTTGCTATTTGTGAATAACACGATATTCTGTTTTATGGTTTGACAAAATTAGGTCCAGTAATTGGTTTTCAAAATCAGTAAACAATTGATAGTTTTTCCCAGAAATTTTCCTAAGTTCTCCGTGTTATTTCTAGTGAAACGAAAGCGACTGCCTCTGTGATTGTCTCCTAATGAACTTGCAGGGTTGTGGGGTAATGATATCATCCTTTCGCCTACAGATTTCCTCAAAGTAAAAAATTACAAGACGATAAATCAAGCAAACTCTGAGGCCAGTTTATACGTCTTTGTGAATAGAGAAGACGCTCAGAAAACAACTCACTCAAACTGATAACAAACGCCGCGAAGTATAAGCCATGATATTTTGATATTTGATATGATATCTATTCGCTAAGAGGTGACCTTAAATCAGTAACAAGAGGTGATCAGTTCTACTTATAAATTTTCCAGGTTTTACCAAATAAATAAATTTCAAACTGAACCCATCCCTTCTTTATGCATCACATAACATGCTACACACTCAATATTAACCAAATGCATAAAATACAAATTTTGTTCTGCAGTAAAATACAGTATAAACCTTTTCAACCAATAACATTATAAAAAAAAAGGATTAGTTTTAATAGAACGTGCATAATACCTCTAGTTGGAGGGGCTACTTGCTGCGATGGTTGACGGGGTGGCGCTTCTGCCTGAACTTCTGGTATGCCGGTTATTAAATACTCAACCGCTCTATCAGGGTTATTGAAACTAGCTCTCAATGCTTTAACCACCTGAAATTGCAGATTAAATAATTAGACTGAACAACAAATTTGGTATGAGCTACATCTAATTAGTTGACATTAAGATTTAAATAATTTAAGTGAGTGCAATCTGGTGAGGGCTTGAACCTTAGCATCACTTCTTTCAAACAAAATTGATTGCCTGTCAAGTGGATCATATTTCAGAGCAAATACTATTTTCGCGGACTACTTTCGAGAAATTAACAATTTCTGAATATTTAAAATGTCCTCTCGAAAATCATGCAGCGATGGAGTTGTGAGTTATTGGCATGTTTTGAGGACAATTCTACGGTCACATAGTACATTAATACTGTACTTGAAAAAGTCTTCCCAGCAAAGGTTTGTATCCGAAAAGCCAACGTTCACTGAGGTAATTCACCTATTATATAACTAATAGGTGAATTTAAACAGGAGAAAGTAATGAAACGGAGAAAGTTAAACAGGCAGCCAGTTTTAAAATTTATTGAACAGAAAATTTCTGACTGTAACGAAGTAAGACTTGATATTATTTTTTTTTGCGATTATGAGATTTTTGGACACCTTTGTTTTAAGTAAGCTTGGAATTAGCTACACCCGATTGGCTGATGTTGGTATTATGCTAAGTTAAACCAGGAAAAAACAAAGTTATGGCTTGAATCTCGGTATCCCCCCCCCCGAAAAAAAGTAATAATAAACCATTAGCTGTCAAGTGGAACAAATTTCAGAACAATTTATATAATAACAATTAATGTACAGGAGGCATATTTGTTGGAAACTCTCAACTTTTGTAATTTGAATACATACTGTAAAATAAAGGAAACGACAATCGGCTATAAGTGACTCATGCACGAAAACATCACACGCAGATGGCTCAATTTATTCACAGTACAATAGAGCTCACTACATTAGGCTATATGTGGCATTTCGAGATTTCTTAAATCAAGACCCCGGGATTGTCCGAAAATTGTAAAAACAAATCTTTTTAGCTAGATTTATGAACATTATTTTAATTCATTCCTATTTAAATATATTGCAATAGATGTTGTAGGCTACTCCTCTAAAAACATTCAATTTCCAGTGACGGATAATTCCTAACGGATTATCTCCAGGAAATCCGTTATTTACATGTTCAGACTAAGAGAATAGCTTGTAGATGCATCAATCATACTAAGACTCGAAAATGGGAATATTAGGCAAATAGTTTTGTCCAGTGATCATTTACGAACTCCTAGCAAACGAGACGGAACATCCCATATTAAAATCGGAAATTGCAAAATTTTCAAGCATCAGATTTGCTAATCAATATACTAATTTTTTAAGAAAAAAGGTAAAATTTCGGTTTAGGTACTATTAGTAAATCTCAAAAATAGTTTTGCTACACAAATCAAACATTAAGTAAATAGGATTAAACTGGAAAACTCAAAGTAGGGCTCAGGTTTTTTTTGCATAATTACTATTTAAGAGTTTTCGTTGCCATCAAAAGTCGCTGCCAACACACACACACACACACACACATACACACACACACACATAAAACCCTCCGAGGAATGAACCTACAGCCAAGAATAAGCTCAGGACGGTGATTTCAAATTTATAGATTCCCTCCTCCTCCAAATGTAAGGCTGAATGGTTTCCCAGCGGAGGTGATCCCTAGAAGACAGTCTTTAACGGGATTCAATAGCTTAAAATCATTTTGCGAGCCTCTATGTCGGCTGGCCGTCTCAAGGACAAAGAGCCCATTGGAGAATTCTGACAGGGGTCTAGCCACCATTAAGAGCTATTTAGAATTTGTGGTTTGACTATGAAATTTAATTGTAAATAAAAGAAAATTTTACGTTCCCTATATCGGCAAAATTTTTAATTAAAGCGGGTAGCACCATAGGGAACTTTTGAAGCTGTGAAATGATATTTCACTTGAGATGATTATTAGCGTTTCCCAACAGCTATGCTAGTATACTTTTAGGGACAGCCCTTTCCTGAACTTTAAAAAGGAGATTCTGCTCCGTTTAATAGAAAAAATTACAATTTTTAATGATATAAGTTTCATTGAAACTAAATATCTCTAACTCCAGTAACAAATGCATCTTATGCTAATAACTTTCAAAAAAGTCTAGGTGAAATATCTATCACTTTTGTGTTTAGAGAGGAAAAAGGACAAACAATCAAGCGCCATTTACGTGTATAGTCGAAGATGTTTACCTGATCACGTGGATATCCCATATCTACAATATTTTGCACCATTTTATTAGCTTCTTCATCACCAACAGCAATCGAAGGTTCAGTTGTTGCTGCTGGTGTCTCTTCAGTGGCTATCCTGAAAATATGAAAGATTTTAGACCATTCAAATATTAACTATTGTTTTACAGGTTGACCCTTATACAATTAATTTCTCTTTTCCTCGACTTGTGATTCCAGAACTTACTTGAAAAACCAGTAACACCGTTTAAATCTTTCTTCTTTATAAGAAAATACCTAAACGATTTGTGTTTTTCCTACTTATATGTGTTAGTCTGTGCTCCTCAATGTGGGGTGAAGGCCCCACCTGCAGGGGTATGGCAATATTTTGGTAGGACATGGACTGAAAATGCACCCTTCGGCTGACTATACTTTAAAGACTTAATTTTCCAAAAAAAAAATCCTGCAAATGATGTCGTATTAGGAGATATATTATAGTATTGCAGCGACTTGATATCAAACAGTTCATGGTAACGAACTGTAGTAAGGAGCGACCCGGCTCGATGGGAACCAAAACTCTAAAAAATAGAATTTTGATACCAATAGCTACATCAAAAGAATCGCATTTTAATGGAGATTTTAAATATATCAGTTTCATCAAGTTTAGTCTTACCCATAAAAGTTACGAGCCTGAGAAAATTTGCCGCATTTTAGAAAATAGGGAGAAACACCCCCTAAAAGTCATACAATCTAAACGAAAATCACACCATCAGATTCAGCGTATCAGAGTGCCCTGTTGTAGAAGTATCAAGCTCCTATCTACAAAAATGTGGAATTTCGCATTTTTTGCCAGAAGACAGATCACGGATGCGTGTTTATTTGTTTTTTTTCCAGGAGTGATCGTATCAATTCAGTGGTCCTAGATTGAGTGACCAAAAAAATTGGAGGGCACCTAGGCCCCCTCCCACACTAATTTTTTCCCCAAAGTCACCGGATCAAAATTCTGAGATAGCCATTTTATTCACCATAGTCGAAAAACATAATAACTATCCCTTTGGGGAAGACTTACTCCCCCACAGTCTTCGTGGGAGGGGCTGCAAGTTACAAACTTTGACCAGTGTTTACATATAGTAATGGTTTTTGGGAAATGTACAGACGTTTTCAGGTGGATTTTTTCGGTTTGGGGAGGGGGGAGAAGTTGAGGAGGGGGGAATTACGTGGGTGGATCTTTCTATGGAGAAGTTTGTCATGGGGGAAGAGAATTTCAATGAAGGGGGTGCAGAATTTTCTAGCATTATTTAAAAAAAAAACAATGAAAAAATAAATATGAAAAGTTTTTTTTCAACTGAAAGTAGGGAGCAGTATTAAAACTTAAAACGAACAGAAATTATTACGCATATGAGGGGTTCACCTCCTTCTAATACCTCGCTCTTTACGATAAAGTATTTTTAGTAATTTCAACTATTTATTCTATGGCCTTTGTGATTCAGGGGTCATTCTTAAGGAATTGGGACAAAATTTAAGTTTTAGTGTAAAGAGCGAGGTATTGACGAGGGGATGAACCCCCTCATATACGTAATAAAAACATAAGAATATAGAAGTTCGTTACATAGATTAAGTCGTAAGTTGTATATATGTTTTACAAATGAAAACATTCGCCTTTTTAAATAATCAAAAAATTGGAGGGCAACTAAGCCTCCTTCCCGGCTCCTTTCTTTCTCAAAATCTTTTGATTGAAACTATGAGAAATACATTTAGCCAAAAAAAAATTAATATACAAATTTCGTTTTAATTGTTTATGTGCGGAGAGCCAAAATCAGAACATGCATTAATTCAAAAACGTTCAGAAATTAAATAAAAAAAAGTTTTTTTTAACTGAAAGTATGGAGCGACATTAAAACTTTAAAAAAAACGGAAACTATTCCGTATATGAAAGGGGCTTTTCCTCCTCAACGCCCCGCTCTTTACGCTTAACTTTTTTTACTGTTTTAAAAAGTGTAGTTAACAGAAAGAGTCAAACTTTAGCGTAAAGGGGCGTTGAGGAGGAAAAGCCCCTTTCATATACGGAATAATTCCTGTTCATTTTAAGTTTTAATGTCGCTCCATACTTTCAGTTAAAAAAACTTGTTTCTTTTATTTAATATTGTATAAAAGATGATTAAGGTGCTGTACTGAGACAATGTTTTTCATAACTATACGCCTTTTGGATGACTTGAAAAATATACCAAGTTAATGGCCTTTTAAGCTTCCTTCGGGTGAATACACCTAAAATTTTGAATAACAAAATTTAAATATCAGGAAGGGGGATAAGGTTTTAAGAAACGCCTAGGTACGGCATGACCTTAAATCGGACGGGAGCAACTAGTGTAAATTAAGGGTTGTTTTTCCCATTGAAATTATAATTAATTACTATTTGTGGTGATGAAGAGGTTCCAAATGTCACCCACGTAATGAGAAAATAAGGAGCTGCCAATCTGTTATGTATGTTCGATGATAGCAACATATTTCTTATTCCTTTCCAGGCTTCAATAAGAATTGTAAGTTTCAAAGCAAATAAATTTTAACTGAATTTTAAATATTTTATTCTGTTGAAATTTTCCACCCAACAATAAAAATTATTTCCAAGAATGTATTTTCTTACGAATTTTGGATAATAATTGTTGCTCGTGAAACATCCTTTTAAACCTTGTAAACTAGACTACTTGCCTAAGCTGATAATTTACCAGCTCATCGACAACCCAAATAGCATAGTTTGAGGTCCATCTTCCGAAAGCCTGTTCTTATACCTCAATTTATAAACTTAGCAAGAAGTGTGACCATAGCAAAAAATCATCAATCTAACCTTGAGAGAAGGGGTAGCAGGGGCGTAATTTTCTATGGGGAAGGGGGTAGGGGGACAACTACCCCCTCCAAACCCAGTTTGCCCTCCCAGCTGAAATTCAGTTTCTTTAAAAATCTTCTCAAAACTAAGATAAGCCTGTATAATTCAAGCATTCAGAGAAACAGGTCAGTTTTCTCTAGTATATTTTTGCCTTAATAGTATTATATGGCTCATTTTTCACTGTCGTTTCCCCTTGATTCGGTAAAATTGGCTCCAACTTTGCCCCCCCCCACCAGAATTTGACAAAATTACGCCACTGAGGTGTAGTAGACCTGCATTGATAGACTATGTCATCCTATATTCCTCAAAAGCTATAATGGAAGGCTGCTCAAATCGAATTGATGGCCACTAAATTTTGAATGAGAACTGGTTGGAAGTAATTAAAGGGTAGCAAGACCACTTCCTCGCCTTTTGGCCGAAGCGACCATATTGGAAAAATATGATAAGAGATTAAAAGTCAAAATAGTTATTCCAATGAGTGAGGATGAAATATTCAAAAACTTTTATACTGAAGGTAAGACCATCCCTGAGTATCCTTGAAATACCGGAAACTTGATATAAAAAGGAATAGATATTAACTTAAAAACAGGCTTTTGACATAAGAGTAAAGAACTGCAACATTGAGTCTCAAAATGAATTGTCCTCCTTATGAGTCGGTCTGCTATTCTCCCAGCCCCCTACCCACTGTTACGCTAAAGTCTAGTTCTTTTCCAAAAATACTTCAAGAAAAGATTATCTTATGAAAAAAGAAATGTGATATTTTATTTTTGTTTACCATAAACAACAAAAATTTTTAGAACAAGTGTTTTGAAAGGCAGTCAGTAAATAAACACTTGCAATTACCAACTAGCTGTATCAACGCATTCCAACATTTTTCAGTTAAATATTAGTTAAACTTTAGTGTAGAAAGGGGGGTTTAGAGGGAAAGCACTCCTCATACAAGTACGGGATAATTTCTCTACTTTTTCAGTTTTAATGACGCTCTTTACTTTCACTTACAAAAACAACCCTTTTTTAAATTTTCAACGAGAAATATTCCAAACACACGCTACATTTTTTCCAAAAACGAATGTGTCAATTTTGCACAGAAGAGATCCAATGCTTGCAGACAATGCTAGTCCCACTGCTTATTACTGAAGCGTTACCATCATATTGACTGGAATCATGGTTGCAGAAATAGCTGCATCCTAATGCAGAAGGAACCACGGCCCATAGTAACCAGAATCTTAACCACGCGTTTGAAAAAAAAAATCTGATGAGAAAGAATTTCCATTTGAAGTTAGTTCAGGAATGGTAACGATCATTTGTATTAATATTAATAGTAAATGTTTTTGCAAAAACGAATTAATGAGAATTTCAAAAAAAAAGCTTGAAACCGCTCAAAAATAACGTCGGATCGAAAAGAAAAATGCATAAGTTTAATCATCTTAGTCGAAAACCCTACAACGGAGAATTAAAGCCCCCCGACATGAACAACAAGGAAAATCACCTTTTTGCATAGGAAGTACAGATCTAATTTCATTTCTTTTTTCATTCCACAGTCCGTGATCCAGGGGCAACTATCATTCAAGAGGTAATATATATATATATATATATATATATATATATATATATATATTTGCTGCAGTTGTTTTGAGGATCGTTATAACGCTAATCAATCGCTCACTCTGAATTTTTGGGCACACCAGGTCGAAGCCAGGTAGAAAAGGTCGGTTTTTGTATATTAACCCAAAATTAGACAGTATTTTCTGAAGCCTTGTTATTGTAAGCAAATCACTGTACGTATACTGAATCCCAAAGATGAACGAACTTTGGCAACATTCTTATTTTTCGCCAAGACAATTTAGCATAAGTTAGAGATCTCCAAAATGAATAACGTTTTTCATGTTCTAGTGAGTTTTTTGAACCCGTTGAGAGGGATGTCGAACTACATCAAATAACACTATGAGCATCCAAGGTTGTCAAACGGGCGTATCTACAATATCTCAGGAACGGCTAAGGAATTAAGTTGAAACTTTCAGGACATGTTGAGGGGGATAGTCTATTAATATATATCTACATTCAAAGTTTTAACATTATTATTAAAATTCGTTGCAAATTTGGTCCAAAAAATAAATAGCAAGCTAAAATCTTGATTCTTAAGGGGAAAAACCAAAAGAAAATTTTTTAATATTCTTTTATCAGCCAATAAAGACAAACAATATCCCTTAAATAACGAACGAAAATTGTTTTTTCCACAAAAGAAGTTTTCAAAGAAAAGTAAAGAGTTACATTAAACTGAAGACGAGCAGAAATAAAGTCTAGTAAAAATTCAGGCATAAAACCCAAAACGAACAGTCCACAACAAACAGGAAAATATATTTTAAAAGTTTTAAAATATATTTTATATTCTAAAATTTTAATTAAAAATTATTTTAAAATATATTTGAAAAGTTTTCCTTTTGTAACGTTAATAAATTGGAAATTGTTGAGAGAGTCAAGTGTCAATCCACATTCATTTGTTCTTAGTTATTTTTTATTTATTTTGATGTTACGAAAAAAAACCCAGCTCGAACAAAAAATATTTTCAGTACAGCACAAATGACGTTCTGTTCTTTAGAAAGTATAGGGGGTTTTAGTCCTACTGCAGTTTGTGGTAATTTCTGTTTGTTTATATTTATTGCAATTTTTGTTCGTTTTTCTGTTTTAAGCTTGAACTTCTATTTGACTTTCTTTCTGTTCATCTTTGGTTTACTGTAGCTCTTTATTTTTCTTTGAATAACCTCTTTTTCGAGGAAAGTATTCCTAAATTGATCACCATAAAAATCCAATTCTCTTGACGCACAAATTGTTACCAAAACTTCTTTTCAGGTTCTCGACAAGTTACTCCTTACTTAAACTGTTTGATCACATCCCAGGCTAACTTAAGGAGTAGGCTAGCCTCCTGACAGGTTAAATACAGAACTAGCTGGAGGATTTTACCAACACATTCGAAGGACATATCCAAGCCAAAGTCATCGTAGACAGACTGAATGGGATTAAACCATTTTATTTAGGGTAGATATTTGGTACATCAGCACTACCCTTCATTCCCAAAATCTTCCCCAGACAATCCCTCTGAAAGACGTTTATCATGGCAAATGAAGAAAACTCAGATAATGGCTTGATTAAAACTAGACAAGGATTTAAACACTTACGCTTCCTGCCTTGTATCTGTAACTGTTATATCAGATTTCCGTTCAGCTTCTGTCGGTTTTGGCGTGGATTCAGCAGAAACAGTTGCTTGTGCTGGAGCCGTGACAGGTGCTTCTGATGGCACAACCTTGGGCTTTGTTACCATTATAACAATAAATTTATTTTCGTCTATTTCATAGTCACTAAGTTTGTTATCATCATTCAATATTTTACCTAGAAACAAAATTATAACAATAAACAATCTTTTGTCTTATGAAAAACTAATTATCCATAACTCGTCTGACTTTATTAAATACTTTCCCATTTCAGTATATTGCACAACGCATGTTATTCCTACAAGAACAATAACTCCAGGTTTAATAAATTTTTCAAGAATCCTTTCTACCCAAGTCCATTGTCCACATTTTCCCTTCATTATTTTTGTGCGTTATCCTTTGAATAAGAGGGGACCTAGCAGAAGTTATGCATACACATAACTGGTAATTATTTAATTGACAAAATATGCGAAATATCATCAAAAAGTTGATAGCACAAGAAACTTTGTTATGAAGGTGAAAAAGAAAGATATGCAATATTACATGTGAGTAATATATATATATATATATATATATATATATATATATATATATATATATATATATATATATATATATATATATATATATATATATATATATATATTTCATGTGAGGTGCTTTAGGTCGTTACACTAATTTGCTTGCCCTCCGCTGTTTTGGTTTAGTTTCCCTTTTAATTCATATGTGTTTTTCGTGTGTTTTATGCTTCGTTCTTTTTTTTGTGAGTTTTTGGACTTTTTTTTAGTGTCCCTTTTAATTTGTAGATATATATGTTTATTTCTTGTTCTTTTCTGTATTATTAGACTTTTTTTGTCCCCTTCTCTTTTTTTCTGACTTATATATTTTTTTACTCATAATTTGATTATTCATTATTATTAGTGTTTTTTGCTTTGTTTGTTTTATTAGTCGACTCCGAAGTCCGAATTCGGCCCTTTGAGGGCTTGTGATAGTGATTTTTTTGAAATAAATATCTTATCTTATCTAATTATCTTAAGAGATAAGTAATAGGGTATTAATATAGCTTTTCGTTGGCATATATCCTGTTTGGAGGCTTTGGGGAGGGGCAAGGGCCTCGGGAGCTTAAAATAACAAAACCCATTACATGTTGCATATTCAGAGCATACTAGAAAACAAGCATGCTTTGAAAACAGCATTTTTTTCGATAATGCTCCCATTAGCAGACTTTTTAATTAGAAGTTTCAAGTAAATTTCAGCAATGGTGCAGTAGTCCCACAACCCCTCTTTAGGGGCAGAACAGTGACAATTCAAACTTTATTTTCAGTTAAATGTTACCATGTTTGCAGTGTGCAAGGTTAAACCCAACAGATTTTGTCTGAAAAACATTTGGTTTTCAACTTTTGTCAAGGCCTACTTTAACTATTAATTACTGTCACCCCCTATTACAAACTGAAGGGAAGATATCTGTCTGCAAGACGTAAAAGGATTAGTTAAAGAGTGCTATTATGTAAAATTATTTGGTGTGAAATTAATCTGGTAAGTTATCAGGTTGTAAAGTTCACATTTTCCGAACTTATATTCAAATTTGCCTAAATGTTAAAATCAGGATGGGAGCATATTTCAGATAAACATACTCTAACAGACTTTAATGTATTATAAATTTTATGGCGGACAGAAATTGAAATTCCCATAATAATAGCACAATATTAAATCATTTTTCGGCTCTTCAAATTGACACCAAAGAAGATCAGTAGTATTAATCATATTGCACAAATAGAAAAGGGAAGAAGTAACCTACAGAGACCTACTTCAGAGGGCTTTATGTGCAATACTAAGAACAGCTGATTATTAACTTTAAGGCATTTTTTTAATAAACTCTAGAGTTACCACAAAAAAAAACAGGCAAAATATGAATAGACATTATAATTAAGCGAAATTCCAAGTCACTGTTCTTCAGCGTAAGAGCCGCGATCTCCGGCGACATGGGATCTTAGGTGGTCAGAAATGAAAAATGTAATACTTATGTATGAACAATCTTTTATCCATTATCAAGCAGATTTTGATCAAATATGCATATATATATATGACTGAACAAGAACTTAAAAGAACGACTTTGCATGCATCAATCAACAGCTAATGAGGTAATTTGGCTTTGATTATTATTTATTTTTATTATAATTGGGTTTTAAGGGGACTAGCGGTTTTTTTAACCTATCTATGACGCTAGAAAAGGCTGGGAAACAATGTTGTAAGTAAACAACACCATACGTCTACCAGGTCTGAGAAATGTGTATTTGGTTAAATATAACTGATAATTCAGAGAAGGTAGCTTCACAAACTTCCTGGCGAACCTACTGGAATGAAAAAGGCTAGGTATCCTACCCCTACAAGCAGCATTATATCTTATCTGTATAAGCAGCTGATAAAATGGTGACTTTATAGGAAACACCTGCATCGCACCCCCTATATAATTATCAAGAAAATGGGCTTTGAATAGCACTTATATAACTTCGAAGACCACACTGCCTTTCCATGACGAAAGTAAAACAGTTCAAAATAGGGATAATACCTTTTTATTGACAGTGAAATATATTTCACTGTCAATAAAAAGGTATCATCCCTATTTTGAACTGTTTTACTTTCGTAATAGCACTTATGTGACAATAATACTTATACATTGTTAGGTGACAGTAATGGTAGGGGTCATCAGGGGATGCCCTAAAGTCGTTTCTAATTGGCACTAGATCCTCTGATAAAAATAAATCTTGGACATGTGTGTAGCCTATTTATGTTATCTGACTGATTTATTACCAAAGATCTGTCCTCAATGGGTAGTTACATCCAATCTATTGTCTGACAAAAACTTTACCTCATCATTACCCTAGAGCAGATGTACTGATCTGAAATAGCCTGTACATTTTTTTTTCCAAGACCACATTTCACACTTTTCCTTGTCTAAGTTTTGGCGCTGCTTCGCATGCATTTCAATGAAGCATACAGTATCTGCTAGTCCAGTTGATATCAATTTGCTATGGATACTCCTTTTTATACTAAGAGTTACTGAGGCATTGCAGTTAGACAGATACAACTTTTTTGGCCTCTAAAACAGTGTGTCTTAAAGCCTATATATCTAATTCTTCATGAAACTTGATATGTATTTAATATTTTTCTAGGAGACCTATTCAAGTAAATCTCTGTTTGAAAAAGTAAAATTCTACCTGAAAAACTTAGCATCAAGGAAACCAGTTCAATTTTGAAATTATCAAGCTACTATTGCCCCAATATAGCTGATATTTGTCTGGTACATTTATGCATTAAGTTAGAATAATGCAATAATTAAAACATTGAAATCGTTGATAAAATATTCTTAAATATCTAGTTTTTTTGCAATGTAATAGCTCCAGACATATTTTGATCCAATGTTTTTGTTTCATCATACTTGTCACTTAAAATCAGATACTGATTGAAGCATAAACTGGAAAACAATACATTTCTTTTTAGGTGTAAAATGTATTAATTTTCCAGGATACTTTTGACTAACCTTGAAAGGCGGAAGGGGAAGCATTAAACTTATTTGTGCATTTCTTAACATAATCAAAACTTTATCCAAAAACAATAGATCGCATAACCATAAATGAGAGCATACCCGCATAGATTAACTTCTGTCCTGCAGCTGGATAGTCACTTGGTCCTTTTTCTTTCTCAATTTGTTGCTTAAATTCACGCACCTACAAACACAAAAAAAGACACATATACATATAATTAAGCATACACGTAGCCTAATACAAGATAGATAACCGCACAAAAAAGTTTCATCTTTCTGCGAGAGCTTTTGTTTGATTGAGAAAAAATATTCTATCTTGGGCTAAATTCAGTTGCATTTTCTTACAAGCAAACAGCTTTCAATTCAGGATCACAGGAGAATTTCATAGATTTAATTTTGCTTATTAGAGAATGGGGCATTATTTTAAACAATCAAATAAAGATACAAGAACTCAAAAACATTTTGTTAATTAAAAGAGGGCCTTTCCGAAGCCAAGAGCGGGGGGTTAGGGGGGCGGCAGCCCCCCACAACAAAAAACCTGTACAAAAGAGTCTTTAAAAGCGGGGGGTTTGGGGGGCAGCAGCCCCCCAACTGCCTCTCCTAATTCCTGTACGTTTTAAGGTTCGACTTTGGGACGCAGCCTCTTTAACTCTTTAAGAAAACGAAGTTTTTTTCATATTATTTCTGTACGTTTTTCTACAATCCATGGTGGATGTAATTTAATAATTCCTGTACTCCTCGTACAGGAATTAGGACTGCCTCTCCTAATTCCTGTACGTTTTAAGGTTCGACTTTGGGACGCAGCCTCTTTAACTCTTTAAGAAAACGAAGTTTTTTTCATATTTTGTGAAAAAAACCGCCCGATAAAGGACTTGAACCCTTGACCTTAGGATTAAAAGTCCCACGCTCTACCGACTGAGCTAACCGGGCATGTTTGAAGTCGAAATACCTGCATGTGTATAAATATAACTTTTAAATAACTTTTAAGCATTTCAAAAATTAACATGGGCTCTTATGGGGAAATGGGTTTTTCTAAGCTAGAAAATCGGGGGGTTAAGATTTTCCGACGAAACTTTCCAGGAAAATTACTCAAAGAATTCCGCATCGAATGAGTCTTCGTACACCCAGATCCGATGTCGGCTGTGACCTGTAGGCGTGGCGAAAAAAAACAAAAGGAGAACATGAACATTAAGTGGCTATGCGTGGTTTCTGGAAAACAGGGAAGGAGTTATCGGATCGAGCTAAAATTTCGCGGATAAGCTCCTGGGCCCTAGGGGACCTTAATTTGTGAATTTCAGTCCGATCGGACAAAGTTAAAGGGGGGGGGGGGTTGGGGGGTCGAAACTTTCGGCCAGATTTTCCCCATGAAGGAAAAGTCGGAGGGGGATGAAATTTGGCAGGTTTCTTAGTTGGAGCTCGGGCTACGAAATGCATCCCTCCCCATCCCTCTGCGACCACTGGAACCGAAGATCGCTTAACATTGTCGTGGTTCGCCTCTTTAAAGAGGCATGAGTGTGCCTCCTTGAAATGGGTTTTTCTAAACTAGAAAATCGGGGGGTTAAGATTTTCCGACGAAACTTTCCAGGAAAATTACTCGGAGAATTCCGCGTCGAATGAGTCTTCGTACACCCAGATCCGATGTCGGCTGTGACCTGTAGGCGTGGCGAAAAAAAAAAGGAGAACATGAACATTAAGTGGCTATGTGTGGTTTCTGGAAAACAGGGAAGGAGTTATCAGATCGAGCTGAAATTTCGCGGATAAGCTCCTGGGACCTAGGGGACCTTAACTTGTGAATTTCAGCCCAATCGGACAACGTTAAAGGGGGGGTTGGGGGTTCGAAACTTTCGGCCAGATTTTCCCCATGAAGGAAAAGTCGGAGGGGGATGAAATTTGGCAGGTTTCTTAGTTGGAGCTCGGGCTACGAAATGCATCCCTCCCCATCCCTCTGCGACCACTGGAACCGAAGATCACTTAACATTGTCGTGGTTCGCCTCTTTAAAGAGGCACGAGTGTGCCTCCTTGATACGGGACCCTTCCCAGTAAGTCTCTGTTTAATGGGTTTTTGATTTGATTATTAGCCAATATATGGGAGATTATTGAATAATCTAATGATGTCTCTCACTAAGTCGTACTTTGATCAGAAACACACTGAGCTTATGATGAAGATTCTTAGCCTGGAAAAGAGGATTGAGGCTTTGCAAAGAGAATTTGGAGCTTGAAGAAGAAATATGGTTCTCAAAGCCAAAGTAATAAATCTGAAAAAGTCTTTTCTTCAAGTTGAACTTGTTTCAAAAAGACATAACATTCTGCTTCAGGGCATACCATATGTTCAAGGTAGTAACTCGGAAAATGCTGCTCGTGAGTTTCTTCCTGAAATAGGAGGTAGTAACGCAAATTCAATGCTCTTTGTCAGTGCTATCGTTTGAATAGAAATAAACCATCAGGCTGTAATACTAGGGTAACCTCTAGGACTACATCAAAAGCCAGGCCAGTTTTCGTGACTTTGGCTAATTTAGCAGATAAAGACACTATTATGAAAAATTGCGGTAAACTGGAAGGATCTGGAATAAGCATCACTTCTGATAACCCGCGTGAATTTGCATGCTGTAGAAAAGAAATGCTATCTTTCGGCTACAATCTGCGTTTGTCATCTGACACTTCAACAAAAGTTGCTGAAACCCAAGTGATAAAGAAAGGGATTAGTGTGGGGATTGAAGCAAAAGTCTTCAAAGAGTAAGACTTGGTTGCGAATTGAGGACTCATGTTTTGATCCCTTTAAACTATCTAGTTATACAACCACTGCGGTTCCCTCCCCTGCTGTGTCATTCGTTCATTTTTTAGTTATTTATTAGATGTTTGCTAGTTGTTGTTTTTTTTGTAAGTTATGATATATAATTTTTCTCCTAGATTATGAGATTTAGTTATCTTTTCATTGCTTTTCATTTTATATACAAGTTTTTGTCTTATATAAGGTTCTCTGTTTTTGGCCTTTATTTTATCTGTTTCAGTTTCATTTGTCTCAAAAATGAGTTTATCATTCTGTTTGCCTAGTTGCTGTCCACTTGTCATTGTTATGAAGATACCAAGCTGGGTTGTAAGTGGCACGTGATGGATCATAGTTAGTATGTATTTTGAATTTGTCTGACTCTAGTTCAGATGACATCTCCTCCTTGGGTGAGCAACTATTTCATCTTCAAAATAACCCAATTGATGTTCTTAGTTTGATAAATAATTCAGTAGGTTAGTCTAATAAATCACCATCAAATCCTCATTTTTCAGTTAGTAGTAAGTATGTATTGGATTTAGATCAAGTATCCAAACGAGATGGTAGATTCTCTGTAGTTGAGCTTAATGTTCAGGGTCTTTGTTCTTTATTTGATGAGTTGAAAAAAATAGTGCATATTGGCCGCCCTGATAGACTTTCCTTGATTCAAAAAAGGAATCTCTATTGCATCTCCCAGGGTTCAAGATGGAAAATTTGAATCGAATTAAGATGGCTAAAAGCGGCTTTGCTGTTTATGTTTTGGAATATCTTCTGTACTCTGTTAGCCATGACCTGTCAAGAAATGAAGAAGGAATTTTCGAATCCATATTATTGATATTAAAACTCGAGGTAAAACTTTGATTGTTGAAAATATATACCAGTCTCCTAGTGGGTCTGTTCCCTCTTTCCTTCAGAATCTTGATGAGGTTTTGGAAATAATCCAACTTCATTCATGTGAACTTGTCATTATAAGTGACTTCAACATTAATTTGTTACCAGAGGTCATCCTTGTCCTTGGATTTTCTTTCAACAATGCTTGCTTGTGGAATATTACCTTCTGCATGCATTCTAACATGCATAACTAACACTACTGCTTCTTTGCTTGATAGTATTTTTTCATCCTTGACCTTGGTGCAAAATTCTGTATTGATGAGTGATATCTCAGACCATTTTCCTGTTTTTCCAATGTATGATTTTTCCAATTTGTTGCCTAAAAGGAGCCAAGGAGCTGGTTTTTCCTCTTTAAAATTTAATGATCAGGGTTTGCATATTCTTAGGTCACAGTTGGAGGGTTGTTTGTGGAGTATTTCTGAAAATGAATCTGACATAAACTATTTGTTTAATTCATTTTATGATTCTTTGAAAGAAGCTACCTTGGATACATGTGATGCACCCCAGTCAAATCTGGCATCAAAAAGAATGCCCATTTGAATCCTTGGATGACTCCTTAAAAGTTGGAGAAAAAAAAATCTTTGGAAGGCTTACAGATCCTCTAAACCATTTTTGCGTGATTCTCAGCTTCAGCTTTTTGAAGCTTATAGAAGAGTTTACAATCCACTTTGCCAAAAGGCTAAATTGTTATTTTATTATAAAAAATTATCTGCATGCACTAAAGGCATTAGGAAGATATGGCAAGTAATCAATTCTGTTATCAGGCCATCTTTTCTGCCTCCTTCTGTCCCTTCAAGTGTTGTGTTGACAACAAAAATGTAGAGGGTGAGCTAAAAGTTCAAGATGCCTTTACTTCCTGTTTTGGTAATATCAGCAAAACTACAGCCTATTCTGTAAGTCCTTCTTCTTCTCTACCTGATTTTAGGTCTTACCTTGGACTGCATTGTCCTAAATCAATGAGATTGGAACCTGTCTCTGAAGCTGACATAGCCAGAATTGTCAATGGTTTGAGGGGTTCTTCATCTTCTGACCCAGACTGTATTCCAACTAAGGTTGTCATTCTTCCTGTCATCGTGTCTGCCTTCACAAAACTTGTCAATCTTTCTTTTGAAAATGGTGTCTTCCCAAGAGCTTTAAAGTGTGCTTGTGTTATTATTCTTTTTAAAGGTAGATCAAGGGATGATCCAGCAAATTATCATTCCATATCTCTTTTATCAGTGTTTAGTACAATTTTTGAGAAAGCTATGCTTTCTTGATTTATTAATCCTAAACACTTTTTTTATGATTTTCAGTTTGGTCTTAGTTCAAAGCACAAAACTAAGCATGCATGTGCAACTCTCTTGAATTATTTACATTCAGCTCTTGACTCTGCTCTGATACCTGCTTCTCTTTTTCTTGATGTTTGAAAAGCATTTGACTCGTTAACACACAAGATTCTCCTTTTGAAACTGTCCCATATTGGTATAAGAGGGAATGCTTATTCTTGATTTCTATCATATTTATCTGGTTGAGTCATCTTGGTTGATCTGCAGTTTTCTAACCCTTCTGGAATAAAGTTTGGCATTCCACAAGGATCTGTCATTGGGCTGATACTTCTTTTAATCTACATCAACAACCTTATTAATGCAGTTGAAAATTTAAAACCTACCATTTGGTGTTGTCTTTGTCAACCAGTATCTGTCACTAATTGTGACAGGAGTTTGTCCTTACCAGATGCACTTATTGCTTTTATTATTGACAGTACTCTTGGCATAACTGGTAGAGCTGAGCCTGATCTTTGTTCAAACATGACAGCCCTTTTTTAAAGAATTACACAGTGGTTTAATGTAAATTATCTTGCCTTAAATGTTGGAAAGTCATGTTTTCTCATTTTCTCCAGAGTCTCAAAGGCTTGCCCTGACTTAAATAAAATACATGTGTCAAAAGGTTCTTTAAATAGACCTAAGGATCTCCACATTTGATTCCTAGGCATCTTGCTTGACAAAAATTTTTCCTTCAAGCATCATATTGACCTGATTAAAATGAAAGTCTCCAGGAGTCCCAGAATCCTTAGGAAGCTCCAACACATATTTCCACAGTTGATTCTTAGAATCCTGTTCTGCAGCCTAGTTCAGTCTTATGTTTTATTATTGTTCTGATATTTGGATGTGAACTTTTCCCTTGCCTCTGAAGCCACTTTCAAAACTTTATGATAAGTTATTGTTCTGATATTTGGATGTCAACTTTTCCCTTGCCTCTGAAGCCACTTTCAAAACTTTATGATAAAGCAAGGACTCTTATTCAGGAAACTAACCAGTCTTCACTTAAACCCTTGCTTGATTTGAAATCTCTCTATTTTCTTTCTTGTTTGTCTTTCATATTTTTTACAGTTGCACAGCAATCTTCCTGCTGTCTTATGCAATAATATATATATTTCGTTTCTGATCAATTGACTTATCATTTCTTCACTTTCAACAATTTGCAGATTCTTCACACTCCATCAGTGAGGTCTGACTTCAACCCTCTGACAGTTTGCAACATGATCTGAAACACGCTCCCAGAGTTCACACAAAGCTGCCACTTGTTTGGTATGTTCAAAAACTATGTTAGAGATTTTCTAGCTAGTAAATAATCTTTTTTTATTCCAGCCTTCCTTGGAGTTAATGTCTCTGGATTGAGTTTGATGTTTAATTGAGTTGATGAAATAATGTGCTACCCCCTGCCTAACTTGTCATTTTTGGGGATTATTAAGGTGGGCGACTTGATTTTTTGGATTATGTTTTTTATATTTTTTGTGTTAGAATTTTTTTCTCCCCTGTTCTTTCCCAGCCATGGAGCCTTATGGGGGAGATTGTCTTAAAGTAATTTTTTGTTTATGAAATTTATTGTTAAATAAAGAACTCAGAACTCAAATGTCACCCTTAACTGTTAAATTAAATTAACAGCCATGCTGTCAACTAGGTAAGGCAAATATCCCAGGTAAATTATATCCTCTAATGACACACTTTACACCAAATTCTCTGCCAGATCAACCAAGGCAAATCCTGTATTTAGATGAATCCTGAGGGCAGTTTTCCTCAAACCACAAATTAGCTACCAAAGCTCTAATTTACAATGCCATAGTCTCAAGCCTCATACTATATTCTTCTGAGACATGGTTGGTAACTTAAACACAGCTACAAAAAATCAATGCCATTTAGATTAGACACCTGGGTTGAACAAAAGGCTTCAAATGGTATGACAAGGTCTGCAACACTGAGATCCTGACAACCTTCAAGCTGACAAGTCTCTCTACTCAAAGAGAAGCCCATTGCCTGAGGAGGCATGGCCACCTACTCTGCCTCCTGCCAAGCACCCCTGCAAGGATCATCATGGATTTAAAACCCCTAAAAATGGCTGGAGACATCCTAAAGGGAGACTTCGCACCAGGTGAGAGATTAATAAACCAATGAATCCTTGACCACAATATCAAACCAAATGAGGCTCCATCACTAGCCCAGGACAGGACCACTTGGAGAAAACTGACTGTACTGTCAACAAATTTTCTCTACACTGACAACCCTGCTGAGTAAGAACATTAAGTTGATTTAAGTCAAGTCTCATTTTTAAGTTCCCTGATACATTGCAGAATCCTACAGGACAGCACATCCTACTTGTTTTACTACAGGACAGTATAAAATTGCTTTGATGAAAAAATGAAGAAATTATTTTGAATTTTTTATCCTCCAAGTTAATTGTGACAAATCAATACTTGCAGATTAGGCTACAAACCTTTCAAGCAAAATATCATTTTCAAGGGTTCAAAAAGACTTACAACTGACTTTACAAGGAAAGTAATTATTAAATTTAGAAAGAGCATAAAAGTGGCATCCAGTATCTGCATGTCAACAATATGAACTGGTCAATATTTACCAAAATTGTTAAAGGTCAAGCCCCCTCTTGAGAGAAAAGGAGCAGAACTATTCACAAGAGTTAAATGCACCTTTCTCAAGTACTTTCTAAGATAGCAAAAAAACTCCTACACCAAACAAAGAGACCAACTTGATTTAATGTTCCTTCAACATAATTATAGCCTACTCCTATTGGTATTTAATCTTGACTTAGTTCTGCAAAGTAACCTAGGCCTAGCCAGTCCATTTACATACGATCTCAATATGCATGGTAACTTATGGGCTGGCAATACTTACGGTGGCTGACGTGTCTACTTCTAATTGAAAAGTTTGATTTTGGAGAGTCTTGACTGTTATTTTCATTTTTAAAATATGGTTTAATTACATGAAGTTTTACTATAAGTAACTTCAGATAGATGGCAATTTAAATTCTGAAGTATATGTAAATAACTGAAGGTTATAAAAAAGACAATTTATTGAAATAATATCATTTAAAAAAGTTGTCACAACTGTATTTATTTCTTGTTTATTCTCGCGTAATAAACAGTCTTTTAATCATCTTTTTTATCTATATGTAAATATAAATTGTCCGTCCAACGCCTTTTTGCGCTGTCCAAACAAAACTTTTAACTAAGGTTCACACTTCCCACTAATACGACTTTTTTCTTAACACAAAACGGCTTAGGGATAATGGATCCTGGAAAATTACCAAAGTGATCAGAAAATATTCAGACGGAAAAGACTCATTGAAAACGTTGAGGTAGGAAAAATATTTAAACAGCCCAGCCGAAACGAGTGTGTTTTCTAACGCCCCGGTAACAACATTTCAACGCAGCCGTTGAACCGTTATGACGCATTAACCTGTTGCCAATAACGGATGAAATTTGACAGATCACACAAAACAACCATTTAAAAAAGCTCAACAGTAAGAGCCAAAGTCTATTTATCAATATTCCCAAGATCTAAGTTTCAACCAAGCAAAAACTGTTTGCTAATTTTTGAAGCGGAGACGAATTTTAGTTTGGCGGTAGGGACGGTTAGTTTTGTTTACTTTTAGAAGGTTTAGTTTGGCGGAATTTTAGTTTGGCGTAACTGATCCATGGTGCGCCACCGATAGACCAATGTTTTTTCGTACTTTTTTGTTTATTTTTTAAATAAAAATTTAAAAACTGAATTTGTATCAATCCTTAATAGAAATAATTTTTTCTAAGCTAGAGTTCTTGCGATAACAATGAAACATTTCAAATAGGCCACATTTACCCAAGTCAATATGGGAATATCATCGCTTATTTCCCTTTACAGTAGTGTTGCTGGTGATTAATGTAGTTAAAAAGTATCTTAAAAATGCTAAGACACCTAATATACTCTCTGTTAAAAAATATTCTTGTATGTAAACTGTTTGATTTTTGCCTCATAGAATTTTTAGGCGTGGTAGTTTATTCAAGATTTCTTCGTTCATCTTCCGTAACTATATAGAGAATTTTCTTTTCACACTTAACTACTCTTGTACTTTTTTTGATTAAGTACAGGTGATCATTTTTTGTTTCTATGACAGGCGACAAAGTTGCAGGTAGGTCTTTTAGTCTTTGAAAATACACTCTTTATTTTCGGTTTTCAAGGCTATGTTTCAGAGCTCGGAAGATTGGTAGGCAGTAAGGGCGTATTTCACTGTCAACACAGGTAGCAGTGAAGTGGCCCATTTCATGTCACCGGTAGCACTGGCAAGCAAAAACTACCATTCTTAAGTGGGTAAGCACCGGATACCAATTTCGGGCTGGACTTTCTTAGCTTTCCGCAGGGTATATGTTTAAGGGAACGCAGTTTGTATGAATGGGACTTTTGAGGCTGATCAGCTCTTTCGCAGAGTGCGATTAAAGAAATAATATTTGATGCATCATAGACAATCGGAACTAAAAGTATAATCCTGGCACTTTACTTTGATTTACCTGAGATTCCAAGTGAGCTGTTGCTGGTTTTCAAGGTGGATGCATTTTTTTGCCTATTCCATTGATAGCCGAACTAGTTTCCATTTGTCTTTCTTTCGTTAAAATTAATGTCATCCTCACTTAAGATTCCACAACCAGAGATAATAAAAATTTTATTACCTAACAAGTGCTTTGGGGGATTTTTTGCAACAACTGGATAAGACAAGAGCAAAATCTACTGAACTGGCTCTTAAGCACAAGGCCTGGAGGGTAAAGATCTTTTTAAGTTTTTCACTTAGGCTACTGAATTCCTGGCGCTACTAAGGTGGAATGCAATCTGTAGCTGCGTCTGAACATACGGCGAACTCTTTGGACTCGTAAGTAACAAACCGGGTAAAACTTTTTCGACTTTCTAACGTTGTCAAAGAATCTTTGCTATGTCCATAATATTATCCAAGCTTTAGCTGAAAACCTTCAGCTTTTCATTGTAGCAAGCTTTTTCGTATGAGTTCTATGGTTCCTTTTTTGCCTCAATTACAGTTTCACGAGAAAAATAAAGTGTGCAGGTCTGATGGGAAATAGTTTTATGTTCTCAACAATGATCATCAAGCAAGATTTACGGAACGTACAAGTTCCGCATGTTCTCCCATTTTATAATCAGTTCGAATAATCATTATTCTTAATCATAAGTTCAATACGAACCAGTAACATCCGCCTTCCCCATTACGACGCCTCTGGTAACTGATGTACCAGTTATATATTCACAAATAAACTTTATCAGAATGTTATGTTTAGTTTTGGAGATGAAACTAACGAAGTCAGTATGGTTTTTTGAGGGCAGTACATATAGATTTTAGTTCTGGCATCCTACAAATTTTTGCTCAAGATTGTGTAACTTTATCAGAGGCTACGCTCTAGCACTTCCTAAAGCAAAGAGCCTTCAATGTATTATTTACGATTTCTTACCAAAATGACCTCATATGGGAGTCGTTGCTGTAAAAACTTATTGGGGGCATAAATTTCAATGGAAATTAAAAAGTTTTAGTGCACTTTCTAAGGATCAAAAGTGATTAAAGCACAACAAGCCCTCACCCTTGCATTATTTTGCTACCAGGCCCACCTTTAACTTCCAATTCATCTCAAAGAGTTTTGAAATATCCATTTTGTTTAAAGAGTCGAAAGCCTTAATAAATATGCCTCCAGAGATAACATAAACACCACAGGTCCTGTGGGAGGGGACGTTAATATAAAACAAATTGTTAATAATTAAAAAATTTTTTAGGGATGGAGGAAAATGGATGGGGGCAGCTTGTGCAATATCTCTGGAGTAAAACTTTAAATTTCTATTTCTTAAAGGGGAAAATTTTCTGGTGTGGTTCTGGCTTGAAACTCAGCTGAGATCATAGGAATTATTGAGTCAAAACATTTAGCTAGCTAAATAAAAATTGTCTAAAAACAACAGCATAAGCTAATACCTTCAATAATTTTCTGTGTGATTTAAAGAATAGCTAGAACGTAGGCAAAACTCGATTGTATTAAATTGCTAGTTTTCTTCTAATAAAAATACCCTACAAAGCGTAAATTACTCCCTTCACTAAAAACAAAATCTTGAACTTTTACCTTGGGAGGAGCTGCAATGAATTATTTAAAAGATAGGAATAATTAACATTATGCTTTTTGATTTTTTTGGAGGAAGCAATAATACTTTAAATATATTCCTTATCCTTGAAACAAGTAAATAAAGTTGTTATTTTATTGTATGTCTTTAGAACCTTTTTAAAACGTTTTAAAGCCCCCTTTTGAACAACAGCACTGATGATTCACAGGTTCAAGAAACTTGCAGTTAAACGGTCACATTTTTATCTAAAATAACAGTTATATGGGGCTGTTCCTAGGACTGATGGCACCCAGAATAAGATTAGCCCTGGCTCTCGTGTGAAATTTCAACTGAGATTTACATCTATTTTGATCGTTGTGACACTACTAAATATGAAAATAGTGCGAGTTAAACATTGAATTAATTGTTCGACTTACTATCATCAAAATATTAATATGGCACATTTTGAACTTATTTTTTATTTTGGAACTTTCAGTGTTTAGACTAGTCTACAAAGCAATAATGTGGGACCCAAAATCCTTTTCTGGTAGACGTTAAAACATGTTTGTTTTGTTTTAAGTGGTTTTACTAAAATATCGGCAGTAATCTTTTGTGGTTCATGCATAAACCCACAGTTAAAAACAGATGAAATTTGGCAGATCACGCAAAATGGTTGTTTTTCCGTGAAAGCGGAGCAGGGTGAATCAAGGGCAAGCAGGCAAGGTAAAATTATAGCTAGATTAGGTGCAACACTTTTATGGCTTTAGCACCGAAATTACTGTCTTAGCCTATTTCATCATGTGTAACACTGTAGCATGTCATAGATTTTGTAATATTTTCGTTTATAAGATTTTTTCTTTTTGGCAAAGGCGAAATAATGAGAATTTTGAAAAAAATATAGAGGAATTAACAGAAAGGGTGGGCCGCATATTTCTGTAATTGTTTCGAAATATTTGCGCAAAGTTTGATATAAACAGAATCACCTTTTTGCCGTGTTCTTTTCGAAAGATTGGTACTAAGTTTGAAGTACCCGGGCACAAAAAAAAATCTGTCAAAGTCAAAAATATTGTCGAGATTGGTGTCCCTAAGTGAAAGAGCATCCGGTCTAAGAATTAAATATTTCTCGCATATCCAGGCTTATGGAACCATGCATGTTACATATGCAAATATCTTTGCTTCAAGTAGAACTTATCTTTATTAATAAAGACTTGAATCCTAATTATGATATCCAGACTATTTTGGCTTAACAGATCTCAAAGGCGTATCCTAACTATTGAAAAATATTTTCAAATGGATCTGTTCAGAGGGAGGGAGCTGGAGCAAGAGAATGTATCCCATCCCTGAATTTGAACATCTATTCTCCTCTCCCGTTGGGATCTTGTATCGTGTCTGCTGAATTATGTGCCATTCGCCTGGCCTTAGATGTATTTATAAATTATAACATGGAATCTGAAAATATACTCCGTCTCTCTAACTCCAAATCAGCATTACTATTGCTCCAAAATATTAAAAGAATCGCCACTGACAAGGACTTTTATAATATTAGAAGACAGCTGCTTAATCTTAAGAGCAAAGGCAATGAGTTTAATTTTTAACATGTTCCAAGTCATAAAGGCATCAAATATAATGAAATGGCTGATTCTCTAGCAGCAAAGGCTTCTGTATTTATCCTAGTCCTTCCTTTGACCTCAATGCACGAGATTGCCAAAGATCCAAAGATCCAAAAATGCCAAAGATCCAATGTTAATCACAGTAAATTAATTTTATCCCCATTTCGTGCAAGATTAAATACTGTGTTATATTCCCCACTAAAATCAGGTCCTCTACTTCTAAACAGCTTGTTATGTAATTGGAAGCTACATTATTCCCTTTTATGCCGAGTCTGCTTTTCAACAGATGAAACAATTCAGCATGCATTATTTGATCACCTAGCTCAGAGTGAGGAGACTATTGCTCTAAAGCGATTTTGATCCTTGGCTAAGATTCTAAATACTTATACAGCTATTCTGAATTCTTACTTGTCCTCATATATTGATCGTAAGATATTTAAGGCATCTATTGATATCTTCAAGAAGAAGAACATTGCTTTGTGATGATTAATGCTTGAAGAAGTCAATTTTAAAAGGATGTGATTTATGTATAGTTTTTGATTGTGCAGAAGAGAGCGGGAGTGAATAGGAAGAGCCGCATAGGTACCAGCCAGCCTAGTGGCCTTAAACTGCTAACGACAGGTAGCTCAGGTACCCGCACTTCCCACAATCAATAGCAGTGTATTACTGTATATAATTACATGTGCTCATTGTTTGCTGACTGGAGGAGAATAGCGCTTCCAGTGGCTAGTTTTTCTGAAGAAGATGTCAAAGAGGTGAAAGGACTTGTTGTAAGTCCATAAGCCTCCCGACAATATTTGGAACTGAAAAATAAAATTTGATCTAAAACTAATCCAACTACTCTTGGTGGGCCACAAGTGAAAAATTTTTGACTGTAGTACCGTAAACTGTTATGAAATAAGCAAATTTGGGCGATATTCGCAATTTTGGAACTGACCGTGTTGGCAGTTTTGACTTTCAAAGGCTCTGGTTTATTTTTCAAAGTTTCTGGTGTATTTTTATCTTCTTCTGACAACACTGCTTTTATAAGAAGGTAAAGAACGAGATAAATGAGAAAAAGAAAAGATTAATTTGATAAAGCATTTTGCTAATTTTCTTATTTTCTTTGTTTTACTGTTTAAACAGTTAATATTAAGGTATTTAAGATATTTTTCCTTCTCTTCTTTTCACCCTGTGACTGGTTTTGTGGAATTTCTTTCTACTTTTTTTTTTTTTTTTTTTCTGTTGTGATTGGAAAGGCTTTCATCATGCCTAACCCCCATGATTCAGGGGGATCGGGTGTTCTCACGGGTGAGGACAGTATCATTAGAGTATGGTTGACTAAAATAGGGCAGCCTGGTCTTCATAATCCACCACTGGGTGTAATCATGAAAGGAATTATGTTGTTGAGAAATCAATTTAATGAATGCCAAAAAGATACAATTTTGGTAGAATCCTCAAATGGTTCTAACTGCCTTAAGATCAGAAATCAAGCAGTACTGAACAAGATACTAGCGATAGGGGAGCTAGTTTTGGATAATAACCAATCATTAACATTCTCATGTGAGAAGGATTCCTCAGCTCAAGGCTCTCAGGGATTGCACTCAAACTCCCCCAACGGTTTCATGCCTGAGGGGCTGGTATTCTTTGACAAGGGTATTTTTACAAGTGAAACCTTATTAGATGAACTGATGGATCAAGGTTTCACAAGAGTACGTCCACTTTTTGGTCAACAGACATCTGACAAGATGAATGTTGATGGGTTTATCCTTACTCCTTCACTTGACCTTCCTGAATTTATTTGTATTCTGGGTATGGAAAAAAAAGTCAAGACATATATTCCCCGTGTCATGATCTGCAATCACTGCCAAAGGCATGGCCACACTGCCAAAGTATGTCGCAGTAAACCTAGATGTTCAAGATGTGCCAACAACCATCTAACATCTTCTTGTATTATTAAGAGAGATAATATTACACTATTCAAGTGCCCCAATTGTCTTGGCAACCATCACGCTAAAGACAAAGCATGTCCTGTAACAAAAAATGTTGAAAAGGTTATTGTTAAGGCAGTACAAGAAAAAATCACTATTGGTGCTGCAAAAAAAAAGTATGCAGATATCCTTAAATCCAACATGCAACTAAATGACACAACTCCAGCTCTTTCTAATGAAGAATTCCCTCCCATTCCATCCCCTGAAAACCCCACTCCTAGCCCATTCATGTCAACTCAACAAACAGTATTAGAACCCCTAATCAAGAAAATAATTGATGATATCTTGACAGTTAGAATTCCTGAAATTATCAGCTCATTCCTATCCTCAAAATTTAAACAAATTGAAGATTCTATCTCAGGCCGTTTGGAAAAAATGTTTCAAGAATTTAGTTCCTCACATGCACCATCTGATAGAACATTTAAAGATCTCACCTCAAATCATTCTATTTCTGAAGATGATTTGGAATCTCTTGACTCTGTCCTAATCTCTACCTCACCTGTAAAACCAACATCAGAAATCTCCAAAAAACCTTCTCCAGCAAAAAATCAATTCCTTAAAAGAAATGCAAATGCTCTCTCACCTATCTCAAAACAGAAAGCAACTAAAAACAAACGAAAACAATCCTTAATATCAAAGACAGCTAACAGTTTAGAATGAAAATAGTTCAATTTAACACTACAGGTCTACCCATTGATCGTTTGGTTGAGTTAAAAAGATTTTTGGACATTGAATCCCCAGAAATTGTCTGCATCCAAGAATCCCATTTGTCCCCTGGAAGAAATTTTAGCGTTAAAAATTATACATCACATAGAAAAGATAGGGTCCTAAATTCCTCTTCTCAAAAAGGTGGAGGCCTATTGACTCTTGTGAGAAAGGACTTGATTAGCTCTGTTGTCAATATTGATGTCCAGTCATCAATGGAAATACTAGTTATAAAGGTTGAGATGGATGACCTTCCCCCCTTGTCAGTAGTCAATATCTATATAAATAAACCCTCTTCTTTCAATAACCCAACCTTCAAGAAATTATTAGATCTTTCCCCAAACCAACTAATACTTGGAGATTTCAATCTTCACCATCCCCTGTGGGACTCAACCCACCCTAGAGACCCTCAATCATTGTTGCTCTTGGATTCAATCTCTATCAGTCAGATTTCCCACACACTAATCACACCTAAGAATTTAGGAACTTATGTGCACTCCTCCAATGGTAAAAACTCAACCATTGATCTTTGTTTTGTTGGTAGCAGACTATCTGCTTATAGTAAGGTGTCCAGGTTCCATGACAATCTTGGCAGCCAGCATTACCCACTTATTACAGAACTGTCAAAAAGACCAGTTCTCTCTAAATTTAACATTGCTCCTAGATGGATTTTCAATGATGATAATTGGAAACCATGGGCACTTAAATTGGGGAGTATGGTACCAGCTCAAAATAATGATATAGATGTTTTAAATGAAAATATCACTAAAAGCATCATTGATGCTTCAAATTTATTTTTTAAACTCCAAACACAACTAGTAAAAAATAGAAAAAAAAATGTTCACTTTTGGAATAATAATTTAGAATCACTAAAACAAAATAAGTGTAATGCTAGAAAAATCTGGTTTTCAGATAAAAGCAACCTTTTCAAAAAAATTGAAATGAGAAAGGCCGAAGCTACTTTTAAGAAACATGTCCTAGCTGAAAGAAAAGCAGCTTGGGAAGATATTTGTGAAAATCAGTTTAATCAGTCAACTCCTTCTAAAACACTTTGGAAAAATTTCAGAAAATTTGCAGGTTATCAGCATAGTGATCAGTCTACTCCAAAGATTAAGTCCAATGATGGTTCAATTATGTACAAGCCATATGAAGTGGCAGAGTCTTTGAATAGTTATTTTGCAGGTCAATCTTCAAATAGTAACACATATAATAACTCTATGTTTATGGAAGCTCAGTTTCCCCCAGGGTCTGTCACTAATCTTGACAAAGATTTTGATATGGATGTGCTAACTTCTACAATACAGTCTCTAAATGACTCAGCAATGGGTGAAGATTTGGTCCACAATAAGATGCTTAGAGCTCTTCCACCGACTTTCTTGGTCCCTCTTCTTTACTTGTTTAACAGATGTTGGGAAAGTGGCACTGTCCCATCTGCTTGGAAGTCTTCTATTCTAGTCCCAATATATAAAGGTAAAGGGGATTGTTCAGACCCAGCTTCATACCGCCCAATTGCCTTAACCTCATGCATTGCTAAACTCTATGAGAAAATGATTAAGTTGAGATTTGAACCCCTTATTGATAATTCTCTTATTGCTGAACAAGCAGGTTTTCGGAAAGGTAGATCAACCCTTGATAACCTAATTCAACTTGATCATGACATTAAGAAAGCTTTTACAAGAAAGAGAGTTGTTTCTGCAGTCTTCTTTGATATTAAGAAAGCTTATGATACATTGGACCCCTTTGCAATCCTAAGACAGGCTCATAAATTTAATGTTGGAAATAATTTCTGGAAGTGGTGCAGGGCAATGCTTTTTAATAGGACTATTAAAACCAGAGTTGGATCCATATGCTCCTCTGCTAGTACAGTCTCATTAGGTGTTCCTCAAGGAGGAGTTTTGAGTCCTCTTCTTTTTAACATACTGATTAATGATATTATTTTGGCTGATATGCCCTCAATAAAGTTTGTCTTATATGCAGATGACTTAGCTCTTTGGACTGAAGGCTCCTCTCCTCTCCTCCTCTCTTGTCAACCCAAGCTCCAGGGAGCAATTGATAAACTGTCAATATGGCTTAATACAAAAAATCTGGTTTTTTCTATCCCAAAGACCACTGGCATGGTTTTTTCTAGGAAAATTGACCTTAGGCAAGATTGTCTCTCAATTAATCTGACTATATAAACAACAAATTCATTTTGCCAGGAATGTGAAATTCCTTGGTATGTGGCTGGATAGTAAGTTAAATTGGAATGATCATATCTCTCATCTTTGTGATGCACTTGAAAAACGACTGAATTTTATGCGTGCTGTTGCTGGGCAAAAGTGGGGAGCTAGCCGAGATAGTCTTCAAAAACTATTCACATCTATAATATATGGAAAGATTGAATATTGTCTCCCTGTCTATTACTCAGCTTCAAAAAAGTTAATTTCTAAAATTGAATCAATAGTTCACCATGGCCTGAGATTAATCACAGGTGCACTAAAAAGTACTCCTATTGCAGCTCTGTTCAATGAGGTTAATATACCTTCTTTAGAAGAAAGATTCTTGAAACTTTCTTCTAATTACTTTATGAAAGTAAATACTAACCAAAACCTCCATGTTCTCAAGGAGTGTCTCATAAATCATACATTTCTCTATGAAAATCGGAAGACATATAGTAGTCCAGCCATTATCAAGTTGGTCTCCTTGCTCAATGGCATAGGTGTTCCTGAAAACCTAATCTTTTCTTGTCAGACCCAGATATCTCCCAACACTCCTAATAGCATTGATAATGTTATAGATATAAAAATCCCTGGCATGGATTTTCCTAAGAATAAAATGAATAGTCTAATCCTTCATCAACTTACACTAGCTAAAATGGTTGAATTTTATAATTGGAAAAAGATATTTACTGATGGATCTGTCTCAAATGATGGGAAGGCATCCATAGGCATTTTTTCTGAGTGGAATGGCTCATCAGTTGGGATTAGAGTTTCAGATGGAATCTCCATTTTCCATGCAGAATGTCTTGCTCTCCAAAAAGCTTTGGATACAGTGCTGGAAGTAGGATCAGGCTCATTTGTTATCTTTTCTGACTCTAAAAGTGTTCTTTCTGATCTAAAAAAGAGGCAAGGAAAAGTTATTCCAATTATTGTTCATCTACAGGGAAAAATTCAGAAAATAATGTCTTCTGATGGTCTTCAACTGAAAATGGTCTGGGTTCCTTCTCACATAAGGATTAAGGGAAATGAAATTGCTGACAGTATTGCAAAACAGGCTATCCACCACCCAATTACTTGGAAGGTTGCTCTCACTGTAAATGAAACTTCAAAGTTAATAACCTCTGCTGCAAGTTCTATTAGAATTAATAATAGATGTATTGCAACAACAAATATTTATGTTTTGTCTTTTGAGGGGCATTATATCCCACATCACCTTATCCACCCAAATAGGAAAATTGCAAACTCTATTTTCCGTCTGAGAACTGGTCATGCAATGACCAGATCTCGTCAAGCACTATATCATCTTACAGATAGCAAGTCATGCCCTTTTTTTAGGTGTGTAAATATTGATGAAACTATAGATCACATTCTCTCAGAATGCCCTCGTTTCACAACTGAGAGAAATATTCTGATCAGAAAAATTGAATCATTGGGACTGAAGACGTCCACTCCTCTCGTTTTAGGTTTCACTCGTGTTAGTAAAGATAAGGAGTTAAAAATATTGGAGGCATTGGGAGTTTTTGTATCTTCAACAAAGATTTTCAACTGGTTGTAATTTCATTTTTTTTTTTTTTTTTTTTTTTTTTTTTTTTTTTTTTTTTTTTTTTTTTTTTTTTTTTTTTTTTTTTTTTTTTTTTTTTTTCAGTCACAAGAGTGTGGTGAGAAGAGAAGATGATTTGATTTATTTGTTTTGTATGTTCTTTTCGTTTCTGTGATTTTAAGTTTAATTATTGTTTGGTGACGCAGAGGGCGAAAGCCGAGCGTATTTTCTCTACAACAACAACGAGATAAATATTTTGATTTGTAAAATAGAGAGGTTGGCCTATGTTTTTGTCTTTGGATCCTTTTTTTTTTATTTCCCTTGAAAATGCCAAAGCACAATGAAAATCACATTCCATTACTAGAAAAAGTAAAACTTCTGCAAATTGGAGAATGTGTGTGCTCATTGTGATAGGTTACTAACAGGGTTCTAATAGGTCCCTGACCTTCAAGTATGATTTAGAGACATTCTGAACATTATAGATTTCAAGAATTAATAGGTTACGTGGTATTTTTGGTAAAATTCTAGTTAATTGACTTCTTGCTATCTTGGAAAGTGTTTAGGTTAGGAAAATGAAACTTTCAGGGATAGGTCTACAGGCTAAAGTATATCCCAGTGAGGTATTTTAAAGTACCCACCTCCACTCCTTCTCCCTCTAGAGGGCTCTGACCTTTGATGACCTTTAAAAATATGTGTGTTATAAAAGTGAATCTTGCAAAATAGATCTTCTGCTTAATTGAAGTAGCCTACAACAAAATTTTTTTCAGCTTCATAACTTCACTCAATCCCATTTTATAAGGCTTTAAAGATATGCAAATACATTTCCTAAATTAAAAAAAAAACAACATAAATATGGCTCAAAATTCTACTAAAATAACAGGAATTGCATTTTCAGAACTAAAAGCAGAGAAAAAGCAACTAGTAACTGAAAATTAAGGTAAAATGTTGTTTTGTCAAAATTTCAATAGGTAAATAGAGCTGTCATGTAGACAAATTTCAGGGCCCTCTAGTGGTAGAAGGAGTGGAGGTGGGTACTTTAAAATACCTTCCAGGGATATACTTTAGCCTGTAGATCCATCCCTGAAAGTTTCATTTTCCTAGCCTAAAATCTTTCTGAGATAGCAAGAAGTCAATTAACTAGAATTTACTATATTTTTTCTTAACATGAGACATATTAAGAAAACAATTCATGCTTCATAATAAGCATAATAATTGTATCTTACACAGTTTGGATGCAGCCCTACTACACTTTACCCCCCTGTCCTAATAGGACAAATGTATTCTGCCACCAGTAAATTTTTAATTGTTCATATTATTGACTAAGCCTACAAATAAAGTGACCATAGGTACCACTCAATGCCTTGTTTAAGCTTTTATGAATATGTTAATTGCTTCTAGCCTATTGCAAATTTAAGCCCTTTTTCAGTTCTTGAAACTTAATCTGAATTTGTTGACATTTTGAATATCTATAAAAATTAGACAGGCCTACCTCTTGGGATTAGAACCTCATGTGATATTTATCTAGCATACACCCTCATCCATCAGCTTTCATATTTTTGGTATTTTACTGAAAATGCATACTTAAGTGAACATTTGGCATCAAGGAAGAAGAAAACAGCAAAATAATGTAAAATTTATTTATCCAACTTAATTATGTCAAATCAGTGCTTGTGGATTATATAATATTAAAAAAATGGATTTATAATAAAATAATAATTTTGAAATCAATGTTTTAAGCCTTTTTTATACCCCAAAACTGGAAAAATTTGGTCATGTTCAAGAGCTGAAAAAGGCCTGAATTCAAATTTTTGATAGAAGCAATTATTAGCCTATTTGGGTAAAATTCTAGTTTACTGACTTCTTGCTATCTCAGAGAAGGGTTAGGTTAGGAAAATAAAACTTTCAGGGATGGGTCTACAGGCTAAAGTATGTTCCAGGAAGGTATTTTGAAGTACCTACCTCTACTCCCTCTCCCTCTAGAGGATCCTGACCTTTAAAAATATGTGTGTTATAAAAGTGAAACCTTGCAAAATAGATCTTCTGCTTGAATGAAGTACAACAAAATTGTTTTCAGCTTCACAACTTTGCTCAATCCCAATTTATAAGGTTTTAAAGATATACAAATACATTTCCTAAATTTTGAAAAAAAAAACATTGATATGGGTCAGAATTCTACTCAAATAACAGGAATTGCATTTTCAGAACTAAGGGCAGAGACAAAGCAACTAACAATAACTGAAAATTATGGTAAAATGTTGTTTTCTCAAAATTTAGGTATAAAAAATAGGCATAGACCTGTCATGTAGGCAAATTTCAGGGCCATCTAGAGGGAGAAGGAGTAGAGGTGGGTACTTTAAAATACCTTCCCAGGATATACTTTGGCCTGTTGACCCATTCCCAAAAGTTTTATTCTCAAAACCTAACCCCTTTCCAAGATAGCAAGAAGTCACTAAACTAGAATTTTACCCCTATTTGTAAAGAACATAAAAAACCACATCAAGTGGTATGTTCATTTTATTTGTAAGTCAATAATATGATCAGTGAAAAAATTTATCCTGTCACCAATCACTTGTTGTTCTGGTTCTGTCACAGTTGATTTGATTTACTGGTAGCCTACATAGATTGGATAAAAAATAATGCATTGAGAGTAGGTTATAGATAAGAAATGTAATTTTGATTATATATTTGTTTATTAGGGGGGGGGGGGATTTAAGCATAGCAAGGCTACATGCAAATTGTGTTAGCTACAATTAGATTGAGTCTTCATCTAGTCTTCAAAGTGCAAACACCTCTTTGGATTTATTGGATTATAAAGCCTGCTTTGGACTTGTATTAATTAAGTGCTGTGAACTTGAATTAATTCAGTAACCATAGCTAATTCAGGTGTTATTTCATAATATTTGCTATAGTTCAACTTGACCTAGATTCAGAGTGAATTCAGTGGCTTAAACTTGAATTATTTCAGTGAGCATAGATTATTTTTGATTTCATATTATTATAAAGTATACTGGGTACAAGTAGGAGAGGGGAAGGAACCTCCTGCAAGCAATGCACTGTACTTGCTGTTATTAAGTTACCTGTAAATTGTGGGGAATAGTTGAGGGGGTCCTTACACATCCCTTGTTCCTAGGTTCCTTTATTAATGGTTTGGATTGATGAATGTGCAAGGAAAATGGACTTTGATCTTGAACCTTTGAAATGTTTAGCTTTTTCCCCTATTCTGAACTTTCTCCAGTAGAACGTGGATAGAGGAGTAGAAGATGCAGTTATTTTGAAATCAACTGATCTTGCATCTTGCTATTACTAATACAGGAATAAGGTGGAAAATATCAAGAACCTTAAATTACACTTGCTAGCAATAGGACAAAATCCTGTATCTGCTAGATTCATGTGATAGCCTTGTGGTGTCCATAGAATATTTTCCTTCTAACAGCTAGAATTCAGAAAGTCTATTCAATCAATCAATAATTGGATTGACCCATATAAAATGACACAAAAGTTCCCATATGGAGTAAAGGAAAAAAAAGAGAAAAGAGAGAAAGTATGAGTGACTACACTCTAAAGATGAAACAAATACAGCACATTGTTGGTCCACAGCTACAAATGGATCAGTAACACCATATAGTTGTGTAACTTTGCAGTTAAGAGCCCAAACAGGAAGACTTAGAAGATACTTTGCATACTTGTAATATAGCTCACAGATTGTCTGCAAATCAGTCATGGCAGGCTAAATAGCTTCCATATAGGAGCTAGGGCTAGGACATGAGGGATTGTTAAGCCTTATAGAGTCTAGCCAAAACAATCTTACTTTAACGTGTTTTAGCATTAACTAGTAGTCCATAAGCTGTTCTAGCCTTTCTGCTTAAATGCCCAAGTAGCCCTGCTTGATATCAAAATCACCCAAAGTGACTGTGGTACTATCAGAACCTGGTTGTTTAGAATTGAACTTAAAGCATTCACTCTTACTCAGATTGAAATTTAAACTAATATCATTATACTCCTCACTTAAACTTGCAAAATTCTTGTCTATTAAAGCCAGGGTTCAACTCAAATTAAGAATGTTGTCAGCATAATTCAAAAGTGATAGGTCCAAGCCACAAAAAATAAAGCTCATATCAACTTTCTTCTGGGCATCAATAACACTGTTGTTAAATAGCAGTGGTGAGATTTATAGCACCTTGTTGAATACCTTTATGTACAGAAATGGACCTGTCAATTAACAACAACAACTGCTTCATTTAATCCAGCTGGTTTCAGGCACTGAACTATAGAGAGATGTTCATCAGATGTGCCAGGAGGAGTATCAACCAAAAGATAGTCAGGACTTTCCCAGTCAACGTCTTTTAGAAAGCGTTTTATCAAACCTCTCCTTCTGGGGCGTCCATCATGAAGACTTCCGACCAGACCATAATTCCCTCCGTTTGAGGTTCAGACCCTCCATGCCACCTGAATCCTGTTAGGGGAGCATTTGCTGGATCATTCTTTGCATCCCTGTCTTTTCAGGTATTGCATCATGAAGTTTAAAAGGAATGACTTTCCTTTTCTAGATGCTCCAGCTATGGAAATGAGTGCTAGAGGTTTGTCTCTGATTTGAATGCTCCTGACTGAGCACTGCAGTCAAAGTTATCTCATCCAAGATCAATGTATGATCTTTCTTAACTCTAACAATTTGAACTGCATGCCCTTCAGTTGGCACATCTTTAACTTCCTCCATTTTAAACGCTTCTTCAACAATACCCTTAAATTGCAACTTGGAGCAATTGAAGGATTAAATCAGAGTTTTTACCAGAAAGTGACTTAATCTTTATATTTAATCTCCCATACATGTTTTGAAGGGTAGCTATTACAGAACTGTTCATACCCCAAAGAAGTGCCACTTGTAAAAGTTGTGGGTGGATTCCAGAGTCAAAAGCTCTACTGATATCATGGCTGGCAAGAAACAGTGGATCTTCAGATGAGACAGTTTTGAGTATAACATTTGCAAGGATGGAGTGGATGTGCTCACAGCTATGACCATTTTTAAAATCAAGCTGATTTTCTGGTGTGGAGCAAGTCTGATTGAACATATTGATCACAAGGGATTCCATTAGCTTGCACAACACAGGAGAAACAGTGATTGGGCTGTACAACAGGCAATTGGTGCTATCTTTACCCTTTTTGCTAACAGGTGTAATATAATAAGGGGCAGAGACCCATGAACAAGATGCACACCACATAACTGATCAGCACCACTAGAATGTTTCTTCTTCAGTTTCAGTATCACATTGCAAATATTCTGGGTTTTCACAACAAACCCAAGATCACAACTGTGGGACTTGAGGCCCTGATCAAGCTCTAGGTTGAACTTTCTTTCAAGATTATCATTTGGAGCAGCAAACTCCCTTTTGAAGTGTTCTACCAGCTCATTGTCAGTAGGAGCAGCTTGATTAAGCAGCACAATACCAGCCTTCTGCTTTACAAACTTCCAAACAGCTATCGGATTATTGTGAAGAGACTGGCTATGCATATCAATTATGTTTGCTCTATGTTTGGCAAGTTTTTTTGGCAAACTGACGCTTTGCAAATATGTGAACTTGGTTGGTTACTCTGCTTAGGCTGAGTGCACTCCATCCATAGTCAGAGCCAGAACTTGGATCTTTGACAAGCTAGCACTAGATCAGGGTTCAGGGACTATGGAACTACTTCCAAACCAATGCAAACACGACAAGAAGGCACTGCTGCAAGTTCAGCACAATGAAGAGTGTGCATTATTTCACTACAGTAGACATTTAAGAGGATTTGTTTCTCTTCTTTGGGTTGACTGGTGTAACTGGAAGGGTATCTTGATTTTCAAAATTGTCCAGCACTTTAGCATGCAAGATTTTATTGATATTATTCCTCTCCTTCTTTACTGACCATTTGCAACTCTTACTGTGGTTCTGAGACTTGGAACTATCAATGGCAAAACTGTTCAAGATTTGCACCAAAAGAAAAATTGACATGGCATGGTTCAGGGGGAGTAAACACAAGAGAACAAAGCATAAAGTCCAAGGACAACGTTGAACAGAATTGTGGATCTAAGTGAAGGGAGAGTCATTGTCAATGTGCCAACTCTGCACACATGCAGCAAGCAAAAGTTGTGCTCTGGGGCTGGCTGCATTGGACAAGTCACAGTTCATATCACCAGCAACCACTATGGACAAACCTAAAGAGGCACAAGAGCTTAGGGATCTTGCAAGGCTGGCACAGGCTCAGGCAAATCTATTGTCTGACATGAGGTCCTGGTAGTCCATTGGCATGTAGATGGAATAAACCACTGTTGTGTTTACTTGCACAGCAACAAAGAAAGATTCCTCTACATAAAGGGTTGGTTCTAAATGCTTATTAACAAGTATGGCAGCACCACCAGAGGGTCTGCCTTGTTCTGAGGTCTTGGCTGGAACCAAGGACACTTTGTTACATTGCCAAGTTGAAGCAGGTTTAAAGATTCACAAATGAGAAAATGTTCTTGCAGGCAAGCGAAATCATTGCATAGCATGAGGCTCTTGATAAGGGGAATCTTATCTAATGCTCCACCATTAATATTCCAGCTAGCGATGAATACATTTGTCAAGGTTATTGTTTAAGGATTTTCTGGACAACAGGACATTTATTACTGTAGCACGGATGGTTCTTTGAGCTGCAGAGGGCACATTTAAGCTTGTTAGTACAGGGAGTCTCTTTTGAGTTGGCATGTCATTCCCCACATTGGGAGCAATGGACAAGATTGGGACATATACACGCAGGGTGACCATACTGCTGACAATTGTAGCATTGCAGTGGGAGAAACTTATATTCGAAAATTCTTAGTCTCTCATAACCTAACGTAAGAGGAGACTAGATAGCCTTATTCAGGTGTTCTTTACTTTTAAAGTGCAGTTTGTACATCCAAGTGGAATGGATTCTCTCAGCTTTGGTACAGTTTTTTTTATACAAGTGGAGAGGTCATCAGCAAAGACATCCTCGGGAATGAAACAAATTATACCATAGAACAAAGGACTAGAGACTTTGACAGCACCAGGCTTATTTTCTCTTGCTAGGGCAGATGCAAGTGCCTGAGCTGCTTTCTTATTGCTCATCACAATGCGCAATTCATTTTTTCTTGGTTTCAAATCTACAATATGAGAGCAAGACTCACCACACTTACTTTCCAAGAAATTATTATGTGAGGCAGGGTTATCAAGTTCTGCTGGAGGATGCTTTAAAACGACAGCATAGGTGGGATTTGTTGGGAAAAGGTTGGGCTTAAGGGTTGCAGTGGGGGTTAGGTTTCAAGCACGCTCAGAAGCAACATAACTTTGAAAGGTCATACATAGCTTGTTGACTTTTATCATGATGGTGGCGGTTACTTCACTGGAGAGTATAGGGACCTCATCGGGTTCTGATATTGCAAAACAAGGGAGGGAGACGTGTTTTTTGTCACAGCTCCTTAAAACTCGGATCAAGTCCAGGACATTGTCTTGATGATTATATCTTTTGGTCATGCATGTGGGAACACTGGCAAGAGACCATAATAGTTCCTTGGCCTGAAATATAGCTTCCGGCTTGAAGAATTGTGAGCATGGTTGCCATCCATCGTTTTCCACACTCATTCCAGCTTTGGATTACTAGCAACTAAAAAATTGGAATCCTGTATTTTTTGCTAGAAAAAAGATCATGGATATATTTTTTTTACCTTAATTCACACTTCAGAGCAAAATACCAATGTTGGATCTATTTGGCTCCATTGTCGGGATGGCAGCTAAAAATAGATAGATAGATAAGTGTATTTCAAAAACCCGTGGGCCATATACACAAAAATATAAATAAATAACAAACAAGCAAGGAAATTAACAACAGTACGAACACACACAAAAAAAAAAAACAAAATTCAACGCAAAAAGTACCTAATCTAACTACAAAAGAAATTAATCATATAAAACTTTTTCTTCTTATTAAAGATTTACCTATATATACTCCCACTCGAAATATTGTGGTTGGGTTACTATTTTGTAGAATACCCGGAAGCATCAAATTAATCCTATGCAAATAAATTTCCCGTAAATCCAAGAGCACCAGGCATTTCCGGAGAAAATGATCCAAGTCTTCATCATCATCTTTACAAAGGGGACAAACATACCGCCTATCAGGACCAACTATCATTTTATTTTTGTCGAACGTTTTTTGCCTGTTCTGGATTGGAAGACAATTTGCCCTAAGCTGAATCCAACGACGTAGAATCATAGCTGGTAAGTTAAATTTAAAATAAACTTCCTCCCCAAAACTAGGTTTTGCCTGATTATAATGTTGTAGGGTTGTAGAATCAAAAACCAGCCCTTGCCAATGCTGAATTTCCTGACTCTCTAATATAAATCGTACCTGGCTTTCTAAATTTGTTGGTACATCACGAGAGCAAAGGCCATTATTCCATAAATAAGGCATTCCTACTTTTTCTAGTAATGATTTAATTTGGGATGGCCATGAGGTTTTTAAACCACATTTCAACATCTCTTCATATGCTGCTCTTACTAGTCTATCTTCATTATTCTTAGTTAACTTCAACCAGAATCTAAGCATTAAAATATACCTACATAGCTTTAAAGAAAACAGGCCCATATCACCTTACAGAATCTGTGAATGAGTTGTCTGATGTAGACCAAACACTCTTTTATAATACTGGAGCTGAAGGAACTCCAGTTGCTGCACCGCTTCTCCACCCCATATCTCTGCTCCATATTCTGTCACGGGTAAAGTTTTTGTGTTAAATATTCTTTTATGCATTTTTAGGTTTTTGATCCCTATTATCGTCGGGTTTCTAAATATAGCTGACATGGCCACCCTACCTCTCTTAATTATTTCATCAACATGACTCCTTAGGCTTCCATTTTCCGATAAGATAAAGCCTAAATATTTTATTCTTTTACTTGTAAATAGTTCCTTATTATTAAATTTAAATGTATATTTTTCATCGTCCCCAACCTTCCTTTTTTTAAAATAACAACTTTGCTCTTTTCAGTATTCAGCCTTAACTTTTTTATATGCAAATATTCTTCTATGAGATTCAAAAGAGTCTGTAGATCTTGCGGTTTATTAGCCACCAAAGCAATATCATCTGCAAATAATAAGAGAGATAGTTTTTGAGTCCCTAGGCTAACTTTCGGAGCCCATCTATTCTCTAGAAAATTAACAACATCATTAATAAAAATATTAAACAACTTAGGTGAAAGGGTGCTGCCCTGTTTTACTCCCCGCTTAATATCAAAAAGCTTCGAAAACCTATTACCAACTTGAATGATTCCACTCACACAAGTATACATGCTCACTATCAATCTAACAAATGAATGGGGAAGGCCAATATTTAGCATGGTATCCTTCAATAACTCTCTGTCGACACTATCAAAAGCCTTATGGAGATCCAGAAATCCCACATAAAGACAAGTTTTACCCTTTCCATATTTATCTATTAATGCCTTTAAAATAAACACACTATCTGTCGTCCCATACCCTGTCCTGAAACCTCCTTGTTCCTCATGTATTAAATTATTTTTATTTAACCAATTGGAAAGCCTGGTATCTAATATTTTCTCCAAAACCTTACTTAAAGCAGGGACAAGTGCTATTAAACGATAATTTTCATGAGCCTTCGGGTTTCCTCTCTTAAAAAGTGGTATAAACAATGATGTCTTCCAAGCGCTTGGCCATTGCCCTGACCTTAACACCTTATTACAAAGAAGAACAATTATCGGCATCAAAATGGAAAGAAAATTCTTAAATAACAATATTGGTATACCATCAACACCCGCAGCAGTACCACCTTTTAAATTCTTAAATATTGACTTAATCTCTTGGCCATTCACATCACCCACTAAATCGTAATCATGTTCTCTCATGGGATAAATAACCATCTCTGGGGTATGCGCTACCTCCTGAAGATCTGCACAAACACCTTCTGAATTATTTAGGTAATCAGGCCATGAATCAGCTTCCAGAACAGCCTGGGTATTAACATTTCTCCTTCTACTATCATTCTTTATATAGCCCCAAAACTTTTTAAGATCTTTATTTCTAAAATCATCAGCAATATCCAGTTTCTTCTTATTCTCGTACTCTTTTTTTTCTTTCTATTAAACTTTTATATTCTCTTCTTTTATCTTTATATTTAGCCAATTTTAGACTTTGATTAATTATTAATTAGCACATAATCTAAAACACTTGGAGTTGGACCCGAAAGGCAAGTGAACTCGCCCCTGCCCTTATCATTCCCAAACCTACCATTCGCAATCATCAGACCATGTTCCCCACAAAACGCCAGGAGCTTTGTTCCCCATACATTTATTTTTCCTTTTTTCATCCTTGTTGCTTTGTGGTATTCTACAACAAATTGGGAGAAAATCACCTAAATCTGGGATCAACACATCTAATCTCAGCCTCCAGGCCAGTATAAGCATTGAAATCCCCCATAACACACAATCCAGATCTTTATAACTTTCTTGTATTAACGAAAAGACTTTGATCTTCCGCGCTATCAAATTCATTCAAACGATTTAATAAATATTTTGCTTCTTCTTTCATTAACTTGCAATCCAAGTCAAAAATATCCCTCATTCTTTTTTGATTTTTTAGTCAGGCCACATGATTCTGCACAACTGCCCATTATTTCATTTAACAGCATAATTACACTATGTGCATCTTTTTCATTGTCTTCTAACGCTTTCAACTTATTTTTTACATGCGAGTCCAATAGCTCCCTTCTAAATTCCTCAATATCTTTATCTGTTAGATCACTTCTAATTCGTTTTTCTAAATCTATTTTTCTATGATCTGCATTATAGAAATTTCTTACTCGTGAACCGTGGTTCACAAAACGGCCCAATCTTTACCTCAAGCATAATAGCTCTATGATCAGATCCAACAAAATCTAATACTCCCATATTTATTGATTCAGGTAAAAATTGCTTATTAATTAGCACATAATCTAAAACACTTGGAGTTGGACCCGAAAGGCAAGTGAACTCGCCCCTGCCCTTATCATTCCCAAACCTACCATTCGCAATCATCAGACCATGTTCCCCACAAAACGCCAGGAGCTTTGTTCCCCATACATTTATTTTTCCTTTTTTCATCCTTGTTGCTTTGTGGTATTCTACAACAAATTGGGAGAAAATCACCTAAATCTGGGATCAACACATCTGGAATCTCAGCCTCCAGGCCAGTATAAGCATTGAAATCCCCCATTAACACACAATCCAGATCTTTATAACTTTCTTGTATTAACGAAAATTCTTCTCCTAAAATTCCTAAGTATTTTCTTGATTGTACGAACTATTCTGTGGAGGTATATACACTACACCCAAAATTAATTTCTTCCCACATTTCAAATAAATAGACAGCCAAAGCAAGTTTTCAGATCTACTAGTAATTCTCTCATAGCCATCAATAGCAGATGCTTTAACCAAAACCAAAATGCCACCATAATAGGTGGCTTTTCTCTTTCAATATGCTATGAATGATAACCAGACATCATCCCCCATTCCTCTCCAAGCTTGCACAAGTGGGAAAGACCTGGGAGTCACTACAGATAATCTTCTGAAGTTCCATGAACACTCTACACAAACTGTTTTGAAAGCAAATTCTAGCCTGGACTTATTAAAAGAGCACTTACTAGCTGGTCACATGGAATCTTCTTGAAGCTATACAAGGTAACTTTGAGATCAGTTCTTGACTTTGGAACCTGCCTTGCTGGTCCTGTTTACAAAGGTGATATGCAGTTAATTGAGGATGTACAAAGGAGGACCATCAAATGTATCTCTGGACTTGGTAAGAAACAATATAGTGAATGGCTATCTAACATAAAGCTCCCATCTTTGACTTCCTAACACAAGCAGAGTGACATACTGTTCACAAATAAACTTGTCAACCAACCCCAAAATAAGCTCTTTACCCAGTTACCCAACAAAAGACAAACACAAGGATATTCTAAGAAGCTTCATAAGCCCAGAGTTAATATTAGAATCAGACAAGACTCCTTTAGCCAAAGGGTCATCAATGATTGGAACTGTTTAAGCAAGGAGACAGTGTCTTCAACATTAGCTGACGTTTTTAAAAGGAAACTCAACAAAAATGGGAAGCCAAACCTTCAAAATACAACTGGAGCTGCCCATCATCAGTGTCTCATAAATAGTGATTAATATATATGTATACAAGCCCCCCCCGCGCGCGTAAGTCGTTACGCGCCATATTAGTTACGCGCCATTGTAGTTGTGTCCCTATGTCCCATCTGTGAATACAGATAGATATATATATATATATATATATATATATATATATATATATATATATATATATATATATATATGTTTTTAACTACGTAAAACTTGCGAATATACAACATTCTTTGCTGTCCCATTGTCTGTGCATATAAATAGATTGTCAGGTTTACCGACTCTTGAACATGCAACATATAATGGTCCATGGGAAAACAATCCGTATTCAGATCTATACCTCATGATTCTAATGATTGCCCTTGAGCTTTGTTGATGGTGATTGCTAATCGACCATTCCCTGAGTCGCCATCGTCATTTATATATCCCCCTGTGCACCCCGGCGTCCCCTTTGTAGTTATGTCCCTGTGTCCCGGTCGTCATTTATATTCCCTGTGTCCCGGTCGTCATTTGTGTCCCGGTGTTCCAGTCTGTGATTTCTCTTTGAGTGTCCCGGGCGTCATTTATATTCCTTGTGTCCCGGTGTCCCGGTCGTCATTTATATCCCCCTGTGCCCCCCGGTGTCCCCATTGTAGTTGTGTCCCTGTGTCCCGGTCGTCATTTATATTCCCTGTGTCCCGGTCGTCATTTGTATCCCGGTGTCCCGGTCTGTATATACATTCGTTTTTTAGTTTTGTTTTTCTCCTTTATTTTTTTCCTTTTTTCTTTTTTTTCTTTTTTAGTTTATTTAGATTTTTAGATTTTTTAGTTTTTTTATTAGTTTTTAGTTTTTTTGTAGTTTTTACCATTTTTTTAGTTTTTTTAGTTTTTTTTTTTTTACTCATGTCCTGGTCGTCATTTATACTCCCTGTGTCCCGGTCGTCATTTGTGTCTCGGTGCTTTGTTGATTGCTAATTTATATTATATTTATATTTATATTTTTTATATTTATTAATATTTTTTTAGTTTTCTTTTTCTCTTATTTTTCAGTTTTTTCCTTTTTTTTTTAGTTTTTTCTTTTTTAGTTTTTAGTTTTTTTTTGTTTTTTACCTTTTTTTAGTTTTTTTAGTTTTTTAGCTTTTTTAGTTTTTTATTAGTTTTTATTTTTTTTTAGTTTTTGCCTTTTTTTAGTTTTTTCAGTTTTTTTTAGTTTTTAGTTTTTTACCTTTTTTTAGTTTTTTTTAGTTTTTTAGCTTTTTTAGTTTTTTTTCTTTTTAGTTTTTTTTGTAGTTTTTACCTTTTTTAGTTTTTTTTCTTCTTTTGTATTAGTGTGAAATAATTCAGACGTCATATGCGGACAAACACGACGTCACTCGACAAACAGACAGACATAACCCACAAACAACTTATTTTTATATATATTTATTCATATTTTTTTAGTTTTCTTTTTCTCTTTTATTTTTCAGTTTTTTCCTTTTTTTTAGTTTTTTTCTTTTTTAGTTTTTAGTTTTTTTTAGTTTTTTACCTTTTTTTAGTTTTTTTAGTTTTTTTTTAGTTTTTTAGCTTTTTTAGTTTTTTTATTAGTTTTTATTTTTTTTGTAGTTTTTGCCTTTTTTTATTTTTTTCAGTTTTTTTTTAGTTATTAGATTTTTACCTTTTTTTAGTTTTTTTTTAGTTTTTTAGCTTTTTTAGTTTTTTTTTCTTTTAGTTTTTTTTTGTAGTTTTTACCTTTTTTAGTTTTTTTCTTCTTTTGTATTAGTGTGAAATAATTCAGACGTCATATGCGAACAAACATGACGTCACCTGATCCACAGATCCACACACAGACAACTTATTTTTATATATATATATATAACATCATTATGCTAGGATGCTGCTTGTCATACCCAACCAACTTACATACTCTATAAGAAATTGGCATTGTGGAGCAGTGTCTACTCTAAACTATAGAGGAATTGTCCCCTTGATCATACCTATCTGTGGTCACTGTTACCAAGTCGGCTTAAACTGCATCTATCCTGGCACACTCTAACTTGGAAGACATGTCACTGGGCTGTAAACACAGTCACAACCCTTTTCTTTATATTTTGTGTAAAATATTTTTAGCTGTTTTCATCAGTTTTCATTCAGAGTTCGAGGAGTTAACAACAAAACCAGATTTCATTTCTTTCGGATAACATCCATGCTTACATTTAGACAAATTGTGTAACTAACTAGTTTAAACCAAGATTGAAATAACGTTTCTCTCCCGCGTGGCTTTGAGCCAATATTGTGATTTTTTCGAATGGTGAAAAAAAAGTCTTATTGCTAATTAACGACACTGGATCAAATCAAGGAGTGATAAAGTTACATTTTGCACTTTGATAAGTTTATAAGGGTGTAAATGGCAGTCCAAACACGAGAGGCCGAGAAAATGCAAAGTGCCCAGTTCTTGCAAGACATTAATTTTAAACTGGATTTATTACCGGTGCTTTCGCAGAAAGTTAATACAATTCCTGAACTTTCGGATAGCATTGATGCCATACAAGTACAGTTAAGTAACATTATTACGCAGTTATCTAACAATGCTAAGACAAATGATGAAATTAAAAAAAAGCTGGAAAATGTGAAATCTAACCTAGCAGTCTCTTATGAACGAGCCAACAAGCTCGAAGCAGCAAATTTATTTCCTTGTATTCTTAACCTTACTCATTGTAATGCTGCTGTAAAACTGGGTCATATCGGGTTGCTGGATTTCATAAAAAATTGTTGAAAAGTGAGAGTTGATTTCCAAGCTTTACCTTGTTGGAAACCAGGTACTACGTCTGTAGGGGGAAGGGGCCACCAAGTGGTTTAAATTAAGGCATCTTTTAGTGAAGTTATTTAATTCAAGCTTGCTAATGTATTAATTGTGGCCTTTCCTGAGTCTTGAACCAATCTGAATATTATTGGGAGGGAAAAGAGTTAGGGAGAGGTTAGGTCTACTCAGATTAAATTTATTTGGCCATCTACCAAAATGGGTGATTTAATCCAAGCTAGATTTTGTCAAAAGTAACAGTTAATATCATAGTTATATTTTTTCCCTGAATCACATGATTTCTTTGACTTCCTTGGGAAGAGGAAAGGAGGTTACTAAATTTTTTTCATTGCACACTTAGCAGCAAGGGCGTAACATCCCATCAAATTTGGTAGGAATTTTGTTGGAGGAGGAAGGTAGTGGTTTCAAATATCTTGTTGTGAGTATAATGACTCGACAGGCTGGTGGAATTTATTGAGCCAAACGTTGTCAATTGCTTTAGGTGTTTCACAGCTAAAGTTCCAGGTGTTTAACAGGACCTCGAAGAGCGAAAAGCACCATAGTTGTCATCTGTATATATCGGAAGGATGTGTTGCATCTCAGTTAAATCCATTAAGGGTTGGTAGATAGGGTTTAGTTGGGCCTCTAAGGTCTTTGAATCTGATAGAGATAGTTGTATTCATTGTCCACAACTGTGATCCATGAATCATGGTCTCTGCAATGCTTCAAATGTCCTTGATGTTTCCAGTTTAGTTGCTGTTCATTAGGGTTTTCAATTGGTTCTTTTCATTATAAGTTTTTTTCATAACTTTTGTTCATTTTCAGATTGTTTGTAGTAGGGTAAATAAATTATATATTGCACAGCTGTGAGTCAGTTTATTATTTTTGAGTCTAGAATAGATTCTGGTAAATCAGGTGAAAAAAATAGCTGTATAATTACGATATGATAATTCCTTTTGCACAGAACTTGAACTCTGGCGAAATAATTTACTCACATATAGTGGGTTTAATAATATTTTGTTCAATAATAAAATAAAGTGGCTATGATTCTCATTGAACTTTGTGTTTAGTTTAGAGACAATTACAAGTTGACACGTAAAGATAAACCAAAACTGTTTATTTATTAATAGTTGCAAAACCAAATACTAAAAGAGTATGATATGGAAAAAAATCTATAGAATTTGTCTATTCATGCATCCTTTTAAGTTGTGCTCCTCTCCCCAACCCCACCTGAAATAAATTCCTACATACTTTTTTGTATGGGTATCTTGGGTTTTCTAAACTTGTTAAATATCTATTGTTTGTTTTACAGATGAACTTGTATGATGACATTGAAGCACCCAAGGCCAATGCTTGGGCTTCTTCCGGCTCTAGAAATCTTCTTCAGTCTCAACTTCAGTTGAAAAAAGCTGGTGTAACAACCGTAAGTAATTACATTTGAATTACTTGCATGAATTAAATAGTCTTGAAGCCCTTATTTTTTTAGTAAACAGAATTAGTAGCAGTATTGCTAAACAAGAGTGTCACTTTGAAAATACGGTAAAATTTTATTTCTTAACATAATTCCTTTTTTTATTTAGACCTAATAAATTTTCAAAAATACACAATTCTGCCTTCCATAGTTGTCATCTGAGTGTATAGTTGTTAATAGGATTTTTTTGTCATTCCTTGTTACATAGAAAAAGTAGTTGTAGAGCATTTAGGGAAGAGTCACATCATTCGAAATTGGAGATTTTAAGGCCCTTTCCAAAGGTAAGAGCTGTTGAAGGGTAATCTGCGCCACCCCTTATACTGTTTTCACTCCTGAACTCCCTATTAACCCCAACGTCGTGGGTTTTCAATATAAGTGTTTTAATCAGACTGCCCAAAGGCATTGGGGACATTAACACTACTCCTATTTGTCTTAGATTTTGTTTGTTTTAGTTTTGACTTGGTCATTTGTTTTAATTTAGGTTCTTTTTGGGTTTCATGCATTTATTGATACTGATTTATTTTGATTTTGCACTTGAATTGCTATTTGACTTTATTTGTCCTCGTTTTAGGCTTAATACAGCAATTTACGATCCTTATAAAAACTCCTTCTGTGGAAGAAGTTTTTTTCATTAATTTTTCTTCGTTTTCAATTGACATAGTTTTTTCGTTGGTTAATAAAAGGAATAAAGGAATTTAAAAAAAAGGAATAAGGAAAAGGAAATAAGGAAATAAGGAAAAAGGAAAGGAATAAAGGTTTTTTTTTCAGTTTTTCACCTTAAGAACCAAAATTTGGGCTTGCTCTTTATACTTTGGACAAAAATGCCTAATAGATTTAAATTACTGTCTGCATAATTTCAATCGAAAATCTGCATAATCTGGTCGTTAACTAGCCTGAAGCTGTTCTCACCGCCACCATGTTACAATCCTTAGTATAAACAAATATTAATCAATCATCCCCCTCAATATTCTCTGAATATTTCAACTTAATTCCCTTGGTCACAGGTTTCGCGTATACATCTTTTTGACAACTTTGGATGCAAATAGTGTCTTCTGTTTTAATTCAATACGCCCCTCATAATATCCTGAAATTTTGGATTTAATCCTCTTATCCATTCTTGAGATATTGCAGATACAAGTTATCCTTCTTGATTTTATCTATTTACAGGTAAAAAGAGAACAGGTACGGAAAGGAGTTCCAAATGTGGGACCCATTTTGGAAAATTTGAAGCCAAAAATCAAAGAAGAAGATCATGTTAGTCTCACCTCGTTTGGACAGATTCCAACCTTATCCCAAACAAGTGGTTTCAGGGTGAGTCTTATTAAAATCTTTTTTTGAAAATCGCTTTCCATGACTGTTTACAAATATATTTAGCTTTTTTTTAGAGCTATTTTGCTTAAGGAACAAATTATAAATCTTCTTGACAAAGACCCTGTCAGACAACAGACATAACTAAAAGAATCATAGCTGAGGGTTCGGTTTTTAGTGGACACTAATAGCAGGGGTAAAGAACAAAATGTGGTATCTGGTCCCTCCAAAAATATGTTCTTGAAGGTAAGTCAATTAATTAATAATAATTTGAATTCTTGATTCTTCAATAATTTTGATATTAAACGTATTATGCGTAGCTTAGTTTTATTAGGTACTAGCTGTTGGTGGGGCGCACACCAACACCTAGTTGGTGGGCCGCTTTGCGCCCCCCAAGCCCACCCCCCCGCGCGTAAGTCGTTACGCGCCATTGTAGTTGTGTAATAGATTGTCAGGTATACCGACTCTTGAACATGCAACATATAATTGTCCATGGGAAAAACAATCCGTATTGAGATCTATACTGCATTTTTTTAATGATCGCCCTTCAGCTTTGATGATGGTGATTGCTAATCGAATATTCCCTGTGTCCCCGGCGTCCCCTTTGTAGTTGTGTCCCTGTGTCCCGGTCGTCATTTATATTCCCTGTGTCCCGGTGTCCCGGTCGTCATTTGTGTCCCGGTGTCCCAGTCTGTAATTTCTCTTTGAATTCCTGGTCGTTATTTATATTCCCTGTGTCCCGGTCGTCATTTGTGTCCCGGTGTCCCGGTCTGTAATTTCGCTTTGAGTGTCCCAGTCGTCATTTATATTCCTTGTGTCCCGGTGTCCCGGTCTGTAACGTCATCTTATGACGACGTCATATACAAAGCCTTATATACTTATAATGACGTCATATGCAAACCCTCTTTTTATAAAAAACAAAACAAACATGCATACAACTTATTTTTATATATATAGATTTAGTAACATTTATTTCTTATCAATTATTATTTGGTAACAAGAGGTTAGGGTTATGTTCTTACATAATTTTACTCAAAGAATCACTTTTTTCACAGTGTAGTACCAATCAATGGTAGTGTTCGTAATTTACAACAGCAATCAGGAAAGTTATACTTTCTGAAGCTCCATGAGGATAAAAATTTTTTTCGCTCATTTTCTGCTGATTTGTTATTATTATTATTATTTAAGAATTAACGACGCTTCTTGACTACTATGGTCCCTGCGTCGGCCCTGCAGTGCATTCCTGCAGCGTGATTCGATCTCTGGGTCCCGTATTACCAAGCTAAGCTCAAATCCACTGCGCCACCACAGGACCTGCTGATTTGTCACGCATACAATCCTTTTTTTCAAACATGATGCCTCCTAAGTGCTAAAACCACATTACTGCATCTGGAGGTCTTTTTGTCAAAAATTGTCTTCCTGTGTTTTCCTAATTTATTAAGACGCATATGGTCGTGTAAGTTTTCACTTAACCAATTTAACGATTCGTATTTCATTTTGTAAAGCCTACGTGACTGGACACTTAAACGTGTAGGAAGAGTGATCAGCTGAACCGAAAAGGCTGCATTTCACAGGGCTCTTACAAGGAGTGTCTTGGGTTTTGGACGATTGCCGGAATTTCTTGTGCATTTCGGTGCGTTCTTACACAAATTGTCAACATGACATAGGAGGTGCTTATAACCAAACACTGAACTGACATGACCGAAAAGCTTGAGATCATTTTTTTCGGAAACTTCATGCCGAAAAAACCTAGCTGCTTTGCTTCGGATCAGTTCACTACTAGTGGAATGATATCCCCTGCTCTAAGACATTCAGGAATTTGGCTAACAATTCCAAAATACATTGGGCTTTTCACTTTAACTTCCGAAGACTGGTCGTGAGTTTCAAGAGCATGTATGGTCGACTGAGCTGCAACTTTATCAGACAAAATGTGACACTAAACACCCTTAATACAAATTAATAAAATAGTACGATCACTAATGTTGCTGCAAACTTTATTAAGCATTTTTTTACGAGGATTGGGATTTTCCAGATCTTTTGGTGAGCTCTTCAAAATTGCCACTTAGGTTCGTTTTAAAACCCGAGATAATTTATTGGTTATTTCACCCGGTACAATATGCACCTCACCGGGTTCAAAAATAACCATCAGGTCAGGGCTAAATCACAGTGATCAAATTGCGCTCTCTATTGGAATTGAAATTGCCAGTATTATAGATGACGCTGATACTGCTAAGGTACTGCTGATACTTTGGCTTTACTCAAGAAAGCCACTTCCAAAGGATGGTCTCTCCCCTCTTCCAATCTGAGGAAGAAGGAGGGGGTACCCTATTTCTTATCGTCAATTTTTTTTAAGAAGAAAAAATATCCCAAACAAAAGTGGAGGGAGGGGGCTTAAACTTCAATAATCAAAACGTATTCCAGAACGGGCTCTCTAAAATTAAGTAAAAAATGAAAGGTAATTTCCGCAATTTACCTTTTTGGGATCGGTACTTAATCTGACCACTGCAAGGGGAGGGAATTCCTAAATTTCCGTCGTCAGGATATCTACCTGAATAGGCCCTTAGAAATCAACAAAACGTGAGGAAAGGGAGTAACTAGTGCCTAGTGTTCAGTTTTGGGAGTCCAGGAGCAGGCCGAACTCTCAGGGGCTGTCTTGGGGGCACATACTTTCTAGAAATTACCAAAATGATTTGTTGGACATCAATTAAATTTCATATATATAATAGTTAAATATTATAATCAATAATAGTTAAATATCTTAGCTATTGAAATACAGAATCCAGAGCCCATTCGGATTAGGTGAGGGAGAGGGGAAGGGGCACATAAATTCTTGCCAGAAGCACACCTACTAGAAGGAGTCGTCAAATGTAAGCCAAAGCAGGGGAAACTATCGTTTGGCTTCCAATTGTTTCTTTTGAGAGTCTGTACCTGAAGTTGCCTCTTTGGAGCTGTGGGACTGGGGGTAAAATTGCATTAGCACAATTGCTAGGTGCGTTGATGGAATTCATTCAACAAAACTTAGCCAACAGCTAAAGTTATAGTTTCAAGTGCCCATTCTTTGTTAGACCTCTGTGTGGGAAGAACTAAGTTCCTGCCATCTGTATCAGCCAAAAGGGCTTAGCTATTAGTTCTCAGTCAATTTGGTTTGAGATTAGGAGCTAGGGTTTTAGTTACAGCTTTAGGGAAAATGAATCCACTCCAATAGCCTATAAAGTATTTACTGCTTGAAGCAAGTGCCACATGAGATTCGATCTCTCGAATTATTTTTTTTAAATCAAGATGCGTGTTCATAAACGTACACTGACCATTTTGTGAATGGAATATATTCACAGACAATCGAACAAGAGCGGGACGTGGGGGATTAAAACAATAACTTTGGGAATTCAGAAATTTGTTAAAATCAATTTTCAATTGACTGATTTTATTTCTGTCTCTTGCAGCGATTATACCTTCCTCGGGTAGAAAAATTCGCAAATACAACCATGTTAAAGTTTTTTGTATTCCTGAATATCATGACCTTACTTCAGACAAAGGCTTATCAAAATTCAATCTATATATTTGATAGTAAAACTCATTTCAATTTATTTTCAGATAACTGCACAGTATTTGTATGGCTTGGAACCTGATTGGAATGTAGACGACGAATACGACCCTCTTCGGCCCAATGAATACAATAAAGTAATAAGAGGTATGTGTGACAATTTCTCAGGCCTAAATAAACCTTGTAATGTTGTTCATTTTATGAGCATACTCACATAATTGAACGTATTCCCTCCCCGGGATGATTTTGGAGGAAAAATTAGAAAATAATGGCCGAACGCCTATTTTTTCTTGTGTCTTTTACCCATCATCACAGGGGACATTCCCCTATGCCCCCCTTCCGAAGTTTGGTTTTATTTGTATGTTTGTTCATTCCTACCATCATTCGTGCTCAAAACCACATTTAATACACCGTGTGCAATCATATTTTATTTCTGTTATGTGCTTAAGTACAAACAGTTGTCTAAGTTTTACGAGTTTTTAGGTTTGATAATCATAATTTTGGTTTTGTCCTCTTTTTTTTTCTTATGACAGCGATTTCAGTTCATTGCAAGATAACTGGTAAGAGTCTAACTTTACCAGTTTTTATGGAAGATGTGGTCACTCACCAGATTGAGAAATATGATATAAGATTTTTGAAAGCTGCATATCGTTCTTGCTTGGGGCTAAAAAGGATGGATTCCGCGTGTCCCCTAGCCAGAACCTACAGTGTTGGAGCTGATGTTGAGTTCTACTGTGTCTGTTGGAAATGACTATCTGAAGTTGTTCATCAAACAACTTCAGATAAAAAGCTACATTACGAGTAGAAAGCTACATTTAAGCAGGTAAGCTAGCAAGAAATTATTTAAAATCAAAGTTATGTTAAAAACTGAAAGTACTCAAGATGAGTCAAGCCTTCCAAGTTCCATTGCTAAAATATTTTCTTAGAGGGATAGAAAAATATATAGATACAAAAAGGAACATTTTCCCATGCGTATGAAAGTGCAACGACTTTAGTAAGCCATTTTCTGTTCGTGACTCGGTTGAGTTTGCCATTTATGTTTCTGTCTTTGGGATTGGGGCAGAGGAGTGGTTTAATATGTGGCTTCTAAAAAAGTAATGAGATTTCCTTTTGCTTTTTTCTTAGTAGTGGAGTAAGAGGCCTGTGGCTCCTCAATATTCTTACTCCTCCCATTGCCAACCTTCCAGCTGAAAGGTAGGCTTGTTGTATCTTGTTTGAACCAAAATTACACAAGGCTTTTTAGTTGGTATGATTGGAGGACAAAAGTGGACAAGATGGTCTGTATTACTGTCCCTGCTCTCGCGGTAGCAATGTTTATCACAAAGATAGGCATGGTCCCCTTTGTCTAAACTGGAATCAGGCAAATAGATCCAATCTGCTTGATAAACTAGAAAATAAAATATATCACTAAATTGTGAGTTGCGTTACTTATGTACAATTCTTTTCGGACAGATTGTACGTGCCGATGATGTCTACCATCACCTCGCTGTGGGGTTCGAAAGCGTAGAAAATACTGTAGAAGTATATCTAGAATAACCTTTGTGTAATGAGCGGATCTTGGCAGCTCTTGCTTCTTCGAAAAGTGACTCAGAAAGATAGGAAACTTTTTTCCTAGGAGTTAGGAAGCACGTCAATGCTGCTACGGTATTTGTTGGCAAAATATATTATTGGTTGGCCAGGTTAACAACGAGTTTTTCTTAAGCCTTAGCTGCTTCAGCCTTCCTAAGCCAGATTCCCAGCCAACGAGTTGTAGTGATGCTCTATACGTCGCAAGAGAACTTCCGTCTGAGACGAACATAGGGGAAGTCCAGGGAGAATGGTTATTCTTACAGTTATACCCTGTCTCACCACCAACGAACAGTACACGAATCGATACCCATTGGCAAAAGATCCTAGAACTGAAAACACCAGGTGGTGATGTGAAATATCAGGCCTTGAGTCGAGTAGTTAAAGCAGCTCTTTTGCTCTGCAACTGAAGCACGGGTGCAGAAGCAGAAAATAGCAAAACTTGAGTCAAACATTTTACGAAAAAAAAGAGATGGCTAAACAGAAGAAAGAAATCGTTGATACTCTTCTGAAAGAAGCAGGAGAATGTCTGAAGAAAGCAATAGAACAGATGGACTTTTTAAACATTGGTCTGGCTCATAGCATGCTGGAAGCAGCACTAAAAGTTCGTTCCAAAGAAAGGGAAAGGGCAAATGATGCTGAATCTGTGGAAGTACTTGTTTTGAAGATAAAATCAGAACTGATCGATCGCCTCTCAAAAAAGCCTAAGAAGTGACGACACTAATTATGTCAAGTGTAATTCTGCCAGTGATTTGTTACGCTTACTCGTGGACGCCAATCGTACGATCTATTCCTGTTTCTAAACATTCAAATGTTCTGCTTCACTAAGGTTGTTTGTTCCTTATACCTATTGAAGTTGTACTTTCATTAAAGTTATCTTTTTGTATGAGCAAATAAATTAATCGAAGATAACATAAGACCTCCAGCCTTCTTTTCCGTAACCTCTTGGCTTTTAGAGGGCGATGATGATCATAAGGAAGTAACTGTAACTTATGTAGTTATTCTGCCTATGCTTAGATTGCCTCTTGGTAGTCATTTTTGTCACTTTTTTTTAGTTGTGAAATGATTTTACTTTTTTCGGGAACATCTTTGCGGCCCTGTCATATTTAGAGATGAAGTTTTGACATCTTGTACTAGTGGATTACTAATATAAATTGTACCTCCGACGTCTAGTTGTATATCGGGCTCCAAGAGTTGATCTTCATGTCGAACGATCCTGAGATAAAGACTACAGCTCGTCGAGGGATGAACGTAGATCTTGTGCAACAGCCTCTAGAGAATGTGCAACAGCAATGGTGATCGTTTTCTACCACTCTTCTGGAAGCCTTGAGGTTTGAGCATTACACGCCATATATAAGTCTCCCATGTCGCATTTGAGTAATGTGACTCTAAAACTGCCACGTTCTTAGTGTGACTTAACAAGTTATTTGTGGCTGCTTAGTGAGAGACCTGATCTGGGAATGAATTTCTCTACCAGTCCAGCTAATTGTAAGTATTCTTAGTAGGCGAGTGCTTTCAAATATAAGCAGCGGCTGTCTCTTCAGCTCTAGATAGACTCCAGGATCTGCATCCGTATGTTAATATAGATCCTACATTGCTGTTGAACAGGCACATCTTCGGCTTCAGAGGTTATTTTCTATATCTCTAAATATTATTTAATTTAGGGATGCTGCACCTGCACATGCAATTTGAAGCATTCTCTTTGTTAAAACTGCCGTCTGGAGATAATATGCCACCTAGATATTCGAATTAAATAACTTCCTCAGTTTAATTTCCCACAAGTTCCAGACCTGCGCGAAGCGAACTATGAAAACCATTTGACATCAACTTTATCTGGCTCACATTGATCTGTAAGTCTGTTTGGTAAGGTTTTTGCAGCTAAATTCTCAATATTCCGTTGCATACTCTGCAAAATGAATCCGTTGCATAACGAGCAACAAAAATTATTTCTTCGGAAAAATGCAGTCACAAAAATTTCTGAGGATTTAATTTTAAACCACCATGGAATTTGAAAGATTTCAAAACTAAGTCTCCAATATGGCAATTAAAACTGGGGATATGAGGCATTCTTGCCCTACACCACAACCTGCAGCAAGCTTCTCAGTCTGTACTGCATACAACTGCTCTTCATACAGGGCTTTTATTTTCTTCACAATTTTCCCAAGGATTCCATATAACCAAATAATTTCCCATGTCTTACACCAATTCACTGGTCCCAAATTTTCTGGTGACACCTTTGCAGCCTAGCCAATTACACACAGTGAGTTTGTTCCATAGCGCTCTATGCGTTTAACTTTCCCTGCCGTCTAAGTCCCAGGACGACTTCATTGACGTTCATTTTTCAATTTATTCCCTGTTCCAATATAATTGATTCTACTTTTCGCAATGTACTTTAACATGTATAAATCTTGAGCTTTGGTCTAAAAGAAGGGCTAGAACCCAACATTTCGGTTGATTTTGCTTGTTTACCTGGTTTTTTATTTACTAATTTATGAACACTTAAAGCAAAAACTCTTCATGTTAATTCATGTTCATGTTAAGTTCATGTTAATTAATACCACTTTTTCCAATATCTGTTGTCCAAAAGCAAAATAGAATATCAAGTTTTAGGATTTTTTAAAGTACGAGAGTCCTCTGGGGACTCACCGAGAACCTCCACATCTGTGGTTGCACCCCGCTCTAGATTTCCATGTGCTATTAAATGCTCCTTGTTGTGCTTGATACTAGATTAAGATTGCTCACTATTATGCATGTAAAAGTTTATTAGTATTTATTTTCTTAAGTTGGATTAGTCTGGGCTAGCTGGAAGGCTTGTTGTGAAAACACCCTGAACCATATAGACGTGGCTGTAACAAACAGGACAATAATAGGGAATCAGAACTACAGTTGTCACTTGTTTTGCAGCTAAATGCATTTAACAGTATATAATATTGGGTATGTAAATTTTAGAAAAACTATTACATTTAGGGTCATTTCTTTCTTTACAGACAGGAAAGAAAAAAAGAAGGAAGAGGACAGATCCAAAAGAAGAGAATCGAAATTTGAACCCGAAATTTCTACTGGAGTAACGCCATCTGGGTTTTCTAGACGAGTCCCTGATGAAGAGGAAGAAGAGGAAATGCAGCGAGATATTAAATCTAAAGGTAATTCACTTTTTTATTACAACTGAATATTATGTTAAACTAACGAAAGTATGACATCAAGAATATGAACAGACGTTGGCAATACCTAACATCTATTATATATATCAGGATTATAGATGTTATATTGTAGGTATTAGGGGCTACCAGCTTCCGGATGTGCTCCGTTTTCTTTAGTACCTTGGAGTATATTACACCTTTAGTCTAATTCAAACGATCATGAAAAACTGTTTTCGTACAACATTATCGTGTTCTCCATCCAGGGATAAAATGCAGAAATGGAATGACTGATTACTGTTTTCCTGCAAAACATTCAGGTATAAACCTAATTGCTACGTTATTCTGGTGAATTTACCGCTAGTCTCTTCGTTAGGTTTGATACGAGCTAGTATCACAATTCGTGCTTCGCTATACGCGGTTTTTCGGAATCCAGATCCAGTTCTACCTCTGAAATGAACGGGCGAGAGATTGCGTAAAACTTTATATTTAGGACATATACTGGAACAGTTTATCCTTGTTCGAAATTTTTTTAGGGTGAGTAATAAACTCTGTTTTCCCTTAAGTATTGGCCCCATATGCGCTCTAGAAACCTTCTACAGATCCTAGCTAATTCAAACACAGCGAGGAACTGCTGGCCCTTGCCAACCTAATGGTCGCTAGACGACGTTGAGTACATTTTACGTCTTACCTGTTTATTCTTACGCGAAAGCCATGAGTATTCTGGGTACAGTAGCAAAGAAAGATAAGGAAGGAAATAAACTTTAATTGATTATCACATATCAATGGATAACTAATGATATGATTAGACTCTAGTGATAAAACACGTAATTGGACTCAAATTGTATTTATTATAAGGGGGTTGAGAAGTGATTAACCTATTTTCTACCAGTTGTTTTTAAGGGGGAGGGTGGTAACGACACTGAATAGTTGTGGAACTGTTTAAACCTTGACGTATGTCCTCCAAACCTGGTCTGCACATGAAGCAAAATGAGCCCTTTTGTGAAAAGGTAACACTTTCTGATGAGTTGGCTTTAATTATCTATTCCCGATGAATAGTGCTATAGATGTAATGACATGTAGTGCTATAGATGGCCTGTAAGACACCCTTTAGGGTTCTCAGAAATGACAATTCTAATGATACACTTTCCGTTTCGATCCGATCCACAACCATTTTTGGCAGTCTTCTCTATTCTACATAGTACTACATACAAACACATAAACTACATACATGTACATACAAACATACTATTCTTTTACAAGAAAAAATCTCTTTAACTGCAGCGCTGAAGCATGTCAGACGACTGGAATTTCTTATTTCACTTGGAATAATATCCCATACAGAGGGAGCAAAATTTATGATTACCTTGTTCCAGTCTTTACCCAATAGCAGCTATTGCTCTAAAGAAATATGAAGTTATTCGGTAAAGATCGAAAATTTAGTTTAGCAAACAGATTTATATTAAAAAATTACTTTCTCTTGGTATTTTTAAAATAAAATTCTCTGAAAATTGCTTGAAAAGAATATATTACAGCGGAATTTCCATGGATGCAAGTTTTACATACAACTTTTCTTTCGGTTTTCACGCAACAAAGAAGTTTATCCAGGATGGCAAATAGCTAAAATAGCACTTCCTGTATAATAACTAAAGTCTGAACCATTTTGCATAATATACGAGTTTATTTTTCCTTCTTTTTTTGCTTCTTTAGGCAGAAGACTCGTGGCTTTAGTGTAACATTAAGTATAGCTTTGCCTCTTATCTCCGAAATCTAAGTATTCTTACGTTTTTTCCGGTGATTTCCATTCATATAGATCGCCTGTTTTTGTGTTTTCTCTAATTTCCTCGACTCCTCTAAATCCTGGGATACATGCAAGTTTTAAATAGAAGAAAATATTTAAGACTTGGGAAAAAAATAAGACCCCCCCCCCTCTATTTTGAAATCTTCAACTGTCTCTAAATTTTAGCAGTGTGACACTAGCTTTCAATCGATTTATTGTATATTATATCTATAGCACTATTCGTCAGGAATAGATAATTGTGACTAATTCAATAGAGTTCTGTCTCTTCACGAAGGCGTCCTTAATGTGCATACCAGGTTTGGAGGACATATGTCAAGGTTTAAATTGTTCCACAACTATTTAGTGTCGCTACCCCTCTCCATTTAAAGACATTGGTCGAAAATAAGTTTAATCACTTCTCAACCCCTTATAAGAAACATAATTTGAGCCCAATTACCTGTTTTATCATTAAATTATAATTGTATCATTGATCATCACTTTTTGTAATATTTTGTTGTTAGTGGATCAATTTTCCAAGTAAAAAGGTGAAAGGAGATAGTAATGAGAATAAATCGAAACCTACTACAAAAATCTCTTTTGTAATGTAGGTCCTGTATATAGGCCAATGTTGATATGTAAAATTGCGCTTTATAGCTTTTTATTTTTATTGTTACATTACTTTTGTTTTTTTAGCCCAAGGTGCCGCAATTGCCCCGCCTCCTTCCCTGCAATCTGAATCCAAAACTGTAGCCCCACCTGGGCCAGTAAATGGGGCCGGAGGATTAGCATTTGCTGCAAAAATCATGGCAAAATTTGGCTATAAGGTATTATTTCGGATTCCTTTAGAGTAAGACTTGTAAAATCATCAGCATCCGAAACTCCAGGGCTCTGTAGAAGGTCGCTACAGGTTCCCTGAGTAAGTGTGAGCTGTAGTGAAAAATATGAAAGAGGTAAGATGAAAAGTCTTTTAAGATCCAGTTTATCAAGGAAAAGAAACGCCATATTAAGGATATGCTGCTCTGTGGGCTATTGTTGGAAGGGCCATGTGCCGCCTTTGACGCTAAACATAAGCCATTTCGTTAGGTCGATAATTTGGTTCTTTTATTGAAAAGCTGAACGATAAAGTACTGTTGAAATACTGTATTACTAGAAAATTCTGTTTTGAGAGATAGAATCTGAAAATTTAATTAGCCACAACTTATCTTTTAATAGATTATTCTACTGCAAATTATACTGATTGCTCTACCGGCTATTATTCTGTTGTACTGTTGTTTTCACTTGATTTGTAAATACTTTTTCTTTACGTGACTGATTCCTGGACCGGGGAGAGGGGGGTGTATGCAGCTCGATAAAACACTCAGAAATTAATGATTTCTTAATAGTTAATCTTGTAGGTGATAGTGTGGATGTTTCCCCTATTGCTAGTGTTCAAGGAATTATTACAAGGTGACTAACGTACTCCCCTCGTTTCTTATTTTTGTCAAAATCCAGATACCCTGCTGTAAAATGAAGCGAATGATATTTTGAAGGGAAGTTACGCAGGAAAACTTTACTATAACTCTAGCAATAACTATTTTCTTCAGTGGCGTCAATTAGGGGGGAGGGGAGGGGCACTTCTCCCTTGGATATTGTTCCCGCCCTAGATTTTGAAAAGTACCTTTGTTGGGGGTATTTTTTTTTATTGAAAAGGCCTTTTTTTAGTATTTTCATTGAAAAATAACGGCAGATTTGCCCCTCCCCTCTAGATATTGAAAAATACATTTTGCTTGCACCCCACCCCCCTTTTCCCCACTAAATTTTCGTAAATGAAAGCCGACGACCTTATTGTTTATTAAGCAAATTGTTTTTCACCAAAATAAAAGATTGACAAAGGAAATTTCTGGCCTTTAAGAAATTTGTTGAATTAAACTCAAAGAGGAGCAGAAATTTTTTAATGAAACAGTTGCGTAAAAAGTTGACATTTGATGGCGGTTTTTTTTTTTTTTTTAGAAGCTCATCCCGGGACAAATGACTCTTGATGTTTATTTGAACCGTTCGAATATTAATGCGATCATGTACATATAAATCAGTGGAGGAAAATCAAAAAGATGATTCATTGCCATATTTCAACGTTTTAGTCACCTGATGGAAAGTGTCTAGAATTGTTTTGTTTTAACTTAAATTCTCGGATTTTGAAAGGCTCATAAATACAATTTAGAACAAACTTTGTCAAATTAGCTTCTTCTCAATATTCTTTCGTCTTTAATGGCAAAAAGATGGATACTGTTATTTTTTACCAGTCCTTAATCTTAGGGAATATCCCTATGTTTATACAAATATAAAAGTCAATGAATTGCTTTGTTGCTAAAAACTTGAAAAATTAAAAAAAGCACTTTGCCAGTTAGGTTTGCTTATGGCAGGCTCATTGTTCGTTTATTTGTTTTAATTTATGTTTGCTATAATTAGTGATTCGACACTTTTATTCTTGTGAATTAGTTGCATAAGAAGTTTTTTGTTGTAAAAACACACTGTCCATGTTTAACTAAAAGAGAGCACTTTGCTAGTGCATGGTGGGTGGATAGAATAGTTTTCTCTTCGAAAATATTTGGCATATTTCAGACTATGGTAAAAAAAAGAGCTAGAAATTATTCTAAATATAATGACGATAATCATTATATTATTAAAATTGTAAGAACTGAATCCAAGAGTGACTAAGTCCAATGCTTATCTGAGTGATTTTTGGGGTTAAACTTGTTGAAATGTTTTTGTTTAAGTATTTTGCTTTTTTTGCCTTCTTTCTCTTCATTTTTAATACTTTAAGACTACTACGGAAATTTAAATCCACCCTCATTCAAGGAAAAAACCCAGCCCTCATGAAATATTTAGTAGCTAATTCACATCATTTTAAGTAAATACAATTCAATAAAGTCTCTCGGCTGACCTCAGCAAATTTATAACAATAGTATATTGCTTTTTATTGTATTTCATTTTCACAGTTAGCTATCCAAACATTCCTTTTTTTCATTGCCTAAAACACAAAATATGAAGTATATTAAGCAATTCGTAAGACTCGTGTACTTTTCCTAGTAATTAAACAAGTAATTGCTGCAGGTGTAAATTTCGTCGTTGCTAAAATTAAAAGAAACCCTTTTAACATAATTCAGAAATAAAGAGACTCAAAGTCTCTCCTAATGGAAAACTGAAAAATAGTGGGTAATGTTGTATTGCTTTGCATTTACACCCCCCCCCTCCCCTATTTTTTCTTGGCTTTTTTAGCTTGTTTTTTCTGTTTGTTTGGGAGGGGGCATAGATAATGTCCTTATGAATCCATTACATAATGCTTAGTGATCATAAAGTACTTAAACTGCTTACACATATTTGAGGGGTATCCCAAATTCTCTTTCTGGCCGCATCACTATACATAATCTTATGTAAAATCTTAAATCTTATTGTAAATCTTAAAAAGCTTAATGCAAATCTTATGTAAGACTAAAATCTTTGGCTTAGTTTTCAGTTACATGATGATATTGTTTTTTATATACTTAACTTTATGGTCATATTCTGAAACAAAAATACAGTAAAGCCAGGTTGATTCCATCTAAAGGGGTTAGAGTTTTTCCTACTAGCTTCCAGCCGAAAATACGATGGACGTCTAGTTGTTTCTAGAAGCAAACATTTTATGTTTATGTTATGATGTGTGTTTTTTAGGAGGGACAAGGCTTGGGTAGACAAGAACAAGGAATTTCATCAGCTTTAGTTGTAGAAAAGACTAGTAGGCGAGGCGGTAGAATTGTTGTCGAAAAGGAGATTATGCCACCTCCTCCTGTCATACCCTCAGCTGCTCCCAAGCCGGAGCTATCCATTGCTGAAATGATGAAAAACCCATCAAAAACGATACTGTTGCGGGTAAGTTGATATTTTTTTTGTATGAATTACTATGTCGTGATGAAGAGAAAATTATCTGACAATATCTATTGTTTTTTCTTTATTAATTTTATTTAGGGGTAGTGGGGACAACCTTATCGTGGTACCCCTGAGAGTCGGATTCACTAACAATAGTTTACTGCAATTCATTTCAGTCATCGTTAAACTACTAGCAATCTTCAACAAGGTCTGACCATTGGGCAGGGTATTTTGTAGATTATGCTAGTGAGAGTGGATAGGCCGGAACCAGTAATAGCTGCCAAAATCATACCCAGAAGGGGGACGGGGTCATTCACTCTGGAGATATGAAGTGCAGACCGTGGCGCACTAGGATATTCTTTCAGGAACAATCCAAGAAGTTCGTTGAAGTTCGCTTGCTAGTATTGGTTGTGAGGATCAAGGGATGTTTGCCACTAATGGCTGGCGATTGATGGGTGACTCTCCATCTTTTTTGGGAGACGAGTGTTAACTGCTCAATTTGGGTGGGGTACCTAGAGGGAATGCAATGATGGACATTTTGACACTAAACTAACAGATAAGGCTCATGGGGGGTTGTGCCTGGGTTATGGTTTTGTGGTGCTGGAGCCTAAACTCAGTTTTGTGCCTCCGACCTTAACAGAAATAATGATAATAATGGTGACGCTTCAGCAAAAGTACTTATTGCTGTTTCGGCGTGTTAATATTAACCTCAGATGGGGTGTGGCTCTCTTTTTGTTGGAAATATTGCAATTAGGCCAGGAAACGTTTAACTTAGATGTTGCATGCATTAGGTACTTTCATAGATTGCACTGGACTACTTTTCAGATGGTGCTTGTACGATTTAATCTGATCGAGTGGAAGTCTCAAACTTAGGTTCTTAGCCTTTAATCTTGGATATAATCCTTACCTGACTTGACAGCGTTAAATGAGGCAGGTACGATAGGAATAGTAGAATCCGAACTACATGTTTTCCAGAAATTTTTAAACAATTTTTATGGAGGCATTGCTTAATAGCTTCTCTTTTAGTATTTGGACAATTCGCCCCCCCACAAAAAAACATAAATAAGAAGCATACATGCTTCCCGTCGTATACCTGCTTTTGAATTTGGACAATTACCCCCCCCCCCCCCAAAAAAAAAAAAAACATAAATAAGAAGCATACATGCTTCCCGTCGTATACCTGCTTTTGTATTAGGACCTTCCTCTCCATACTTGAAAACACTAATTATACTGCTATGGGACTTTCAGTTGCTCTTTTTATTCCATTTTACCTTAAATTCAATATTTTTTAAAGAACATGGTTGGTCCTGGAGAGGTTGATGAGGATCTGGAACCAGAAGTGAAGGAAGAGTGCAACGGTAAATATGGAGATGTTACCGATGTGACAATTGTGCAGTTAAGCAATGTACCAGAAGAAGAGGCAGTTCGTATATTCGTGGAATTTAAACGAATAGAATCTGCAATTAAAGGTACAGAGCTTTGTTGGTATTATCTTCTTTGGAGTTCTCCTTTTCGTCTTTTCTTTTATTCGCATTCAGTTTTACTGATAACTGCGGATTCTTTTTTGCATTAACAATATTTCTTTTATTAGTATTTTCAGACTGCTTTTTATTATTAAATTTTATTAAATTATTGACTACATTGAATTTATTAGAATCTATTGTTGTCTTTTTAATCTAGTAAATAAAGGGATTAAGCAATAATTAGCGTTGCCGTCCAGAATCAAATCATCGGATGTACTTTCTAAACCTAGACGACTAGGAACACAAGAGGATAGTACAAGATTAGACTTCATTAGTTTTTTATTATGAAATTTTGTAATTCCATGCTGTGTGCGTGTGAACAATTCGTCCCCAGTTTTACCTCAATCCATTTAACACAGTCCTCGTTCAATTCAATTTTAATTCAACTCAATCTCCATTTAATTTAATCCCTGTCTATCTTAACCCCAATACAGCTTGATCTCGGTTCAACTCAACCCCCATTCTATTTGACTTTCGTTTAATCCTCAATCACCGTCCAACTCATCCCCCATTCATCCTAAATAACTTTTTGTAGGGGTTGAATTCAATTTGGGTTGCGTTAGACGGGGGTTGAGTCAGGTTTAATTAAATTACACCCGGATTGAGTTGAATGAGAGTTGAACAGAATGGGGGATGTATTAAGGGAAGGTTAGGTTAAACGAGAGCTGAGTTAGATGGGTCGAGTTTATCATTTGTGTTAAAAAAGGAAAAGAAAGAAGTTGTGCATCGAGTTTCAAAAGTGTTTTTCAAGTAAAGCGACAGCAAATATGCATAATTGCTCTATATGACGATTGTGATGAAATTAATTCTTTCAGTACTTTTTAGAGTGGCGCTTTACTTGTGAAATAATAGTCTTGTAATATATCAATTGATTTAACCTTCTGTTCTAATAATTAAAATGTCTTGCAATTTTTATCTCATTTTTAGTAATCGGGGTCGAGGTGTCATTATACATTTGGAAGCACCTCACCATGGCTACTTTTAAATCATTTTACGAGCCTCAACGTCGGCTAACCGTCTTAAAGACAAAGGGCCCATTAGCGAATCCTCCTAGGAGACTTTCCATGATCGAGAGTTATTGAGGATCTTAGGTTTGAATATGAAATTTGATTGAAAAGACAATGAAATTTTGTGTGTCCTGTGTTTGCATGGTTTTCAATCAAAGCGGGTGCTACTACTGGGAACTTACAAAGCGGCTAAATTGCCTAAATGATATATCCCTTGAACTAATTTTTAGTGTTTTCCTATCGGGCATAGTAGAGCGTTCTTAGGTACTGCTCTTTTCAAACTTGAAAAAAAATCTGCTTTTTTTAACCGAAAAAAAATTCACATTTTCTAATGAAATAATTTTAATTAAAATTAAACATATCTATCTCCGACACAAAACGGAAAAAGTTAGATAGGTTTTCTAAGATCTTTGGGAAAGTAGCTGTCGGCTCTTAGCTTTTACGTTTATTCAGATCCCTTATTCCAGCTCTAAAAGTTATTGCAAGATCACCCAATCAATTCGAAATATTTTTTGGTTACAAGCATTAAAAAGTTTATGATTAAATTCACTCACTTCTGAAAAATATTATGCCAAGTGGTAGGTATTCCAAACTGAAAACCTACTTCGGCGTTCAGAAAATACTCAGCTTCCTTAGAACTAAAATTGCTTGTTTTATTTTACTAAAATTGTTTGTTCTCTTTAATAAAATTGCTTATTTTATTTTGCAAAAAAAGTCTGATAACTGTGACTATCGTCCCTGAAGATGTTTTTAGCCTTGAATTGCTTACCAGTTACTGGCTTCTATGCGAAGTTAGTTCGGTTTTGTTTGGCTTCTCTCTTTGGCCTTTTTGTCACAATTGTAAAACTGGAAACTAAACAAATTTTGTTAAATTTCGGTAAGCGTTGTTAAGTCCAGTCAAATTACTAAAAAAAAATTTATTCTTCTATTTGCCAACTTTCTAAAAAGTTAGTATCTTTTGTCTGAAAGCTAATTTATTTTTGTGCGTATTTGGAGGAATTTTGGAGGTTTCGAAATTAAGCATGATATTTAAGAGTTTTCTATGAAATTGTGTTTTTATTATATCTCTACATTCTGACTTTTGTGTAACTGTGGCACGATGGTGTCAATTCGTTATAGGATTTAACTCGATCCAACTTAAAAGTGCACTTGTTATGTTCTATACTATACCCGTATATTTTCTTTTCGGCCTTTTTCGTTTAGCCATTTCTATATCATTTCAGCTGTTGTCGACCTCAATGGGAGATATTTTGGTGGAAGACAAGTAAAGGCATCCTTTCAATCGTGATTTCTTTTCTTTTATCTTGTGTTTAATGAATTAAGTTCTAAATAAAATTTGCGCCTTTTCCATGATATTCATAGTTACTTAGTTTTCATTCGTGATGGAAGTAGTGTCTTTGGTATTTCAAACTCTTCTTGCCTTACAACTTACAAGATTTTGCAATAAGTGGTTTCAATAATCCCAAACCTCAGTGCCAGTGGTTAGGCTCTGTTTATTTAAATGCAAAAACCAGACAGCGTTTTAGCTGCCTATTGTATTTTGAAATTGCTAGCCAATCAGTCTTTTCTGCAGCATCTTCTGATTGGCCGACTATGAGTTAGCTCAACTCAACTAACCTTGATCTTGCTAAGATTTCTTGGTTAACGGGTTTGTATGCAACTGATTTCTCAAATTACATTTAGCTGAACCCAAGAGGCATTAAAGTGTTGCGTAAACACTGTGAGAATAGGAAGGGAATTATTTTGTACTGTGCTATCCTTAGCACTTTACTGTATTCCGTCCTTAATTTGGGTTGGAATTTTTATTTATACTAATTAAGAGAGGAAAGAAACGAAAAAGGATTTGCTGAAAAAATAGTGCTACTAAATTTGAATCAAAATTTCTCTAGCCGGAGGTCACTGTCTGAATTCTTTACCCAAGACCTGAACAACATCAGATTCAGCGTAGAACCCTATTGTTTAGGTTTTAAGCTTCTATCTGCAAAAATTAGAATTTTACATTTTTTGCCAGAAGAAAGATTACGGATGCGTGTTTATTTGTTCAGGGCTGATCATATTGACCCAGTGGGCCTAGAACATGGAGAGAGGGCTCATTTTAACGAAAATCAAAAGTAATAGTGGCCTTTTTAAGTAACCCCAAAAATTAGAGGGCAACTAGGCCCCCTCCCACGCCACGTTTTTCCCAAAATCGTCAGATCGAATTTCTGAGATTGCTATTTTGTTCAGCATCATTGAAAAGTCTAATAACTTTGTCTTTGGAGATAACATGATCCCACAACCCCTGGGAAAAGGTCTTTAAGTTATAAAATTGGTTCTTCGTCTAAATATAGTATGTGTTATTGGAAAGTATGTAAACATTTTTTCAGTTGGTGTGGGGAGGACGAATATGTCTGGCTTTTTCCTTATCTACTCAATTTTATGCGTAGAGGTTTTAAGGGTAGCTGTCCGGGGTAAAGTTTCATCAGGATTTAATTGTTCAGAAGATGTTTCCGTGGAGGTAAATAAAATAAAGTTTTCAACTAAAAGTAAGGAGCAACACTAAAACTTAAAATGAACAGAAATTATTACTTATATGAGGGAGGTTGCCCCCTCCTCAACATATTGCTCTTTACGCTAATGTTTAAATTTCGTCCCAATTCTTTAAAAATGGGTTCTGAAACACAAGGGTCGTTTAATTAGAACAATAAGTATTTTTTTTAAATGCTAAAAGCTCTAGAGTGAAGAGTGAGGTATTGAGGAGGGGGCAACCCCCCCCCCCCTCATATACGTAATAATTTCTGTTCGTTTTAAGTTTTAAAATTGCTCCTTACTCTCAGTTGAAAAAACTTGTTTTTTTTAAATTTCTTTAAAGAGTGTTTAAAAGGTTCAATTACTGGTCTTTTGCAGGCTTAACCCCCTATCAAAATTCTTGGCTCTTAACCCTTTTTCCATCAACCTGGAACAGAGAAACCTCTCTTATGCGTGGTCCTCTCGTTTTCAACGACTTGCAGGGGAGCTGCAAAGGAAAAAGGGCGGGCTGCTTTCAAAAATAACAATAAACCTAAGACAAATAATAGACAACACTACTTACCTTGGTTTCCCTCCCTGTCTGGGAATCTCTGAAATGATATCTCTTGGCTCAACTTCAGCTATAGAGTGTGAAAAGCCCCAGCTATATAAGAACTGGTATAAATTTTTTATTATCCTCAATAATAGCGCATGTCTTTTTTTATACATTGTAAAACTGAGACAAGGAGCTTTTTCAGTTTTAAAACAAAATCGACGTTTCGAAATTTTTTTGGATGACTTCCAAATTTTAATCCTAGGTCCTCTACAATATCTATGTCAGCAATGTATATATAGATATATATATATATATATATATATATATATATATATATATATATATATATATATATATATATATATATATATATATATATATATATATATATATATATATATATATATATATATATATATATATATATATATATATATATATAATAATAATTTGTTCCAGAAAAAGCCCGTGGGCCATAGGAAATTTACATAACAAAAAACAAACAACAAATAAATTAAATTAATACTATTTAAAGAAAACACTCCCGATGTGCCGCTGCAATCCTTACAAATCTTGCCATCCTTTTAATACTCAGGAAATTTGTCTTTTTCATTCTATCTACCATCCATATCTCATTCAATTTTTCCTTACCATACATCTCTCGCCTCCACTCATTCAATTCGCACAAAAAATGTATTAAACTTTCATCCTGAGATCCACACATAGGACAAGCAATAGATTCTACCTTCTCCCCTTTTCTCCCTTGATACTTTCTTTTCTCCCCAATCAAAAATCCTTTTCCCCTCCCATCCAAATCAGCCTTCAAATCCTCTCTACTTAACCCAGCCTTCGAAAATACCTCCTTCCCCCAACTACCCTTTATCTGTCTATACAATTTTAGCGACCCTGAGCGATCCAGACTTGCCCACCATATCTGTATTTTTTGGTTCTTCAACCTCTCTTGTACCTCCCTTATTACTATTTCCTCCATATCCATAATCCCCTTTCCTTCATTCCACCATTCCCCTAATCCACACTTATCTAAGATATCCTTAATCTCCGCCGGCCACCCTGTTTTGCTATTCTGTCTCAACGCCTCTAAGTATGCTGCCTTTGCTACCGTAAATCTCTGCATACCCAGTATCCTAACCCAATATCTCACCATGGTCACTAGCCTCATAGATCGCAGCGATACTAGCCCTAAATCCCCCTGGATTACCAAATTACTAAACGAATCCCATAGTCCTAACATCCTCTTATAATATCTCATCATAAACCACCTCAAGTTTTGGACCTTTCCGATAGCCCCAGATCTCTGCTCCATAATGCATCGCCGGTACTATCTTACTTGTCCAAATCCTTTTATGTACTCTAATGTCTCTCACCCGTCTATTCGTCGCTATTTCACCGCTAAAATACCTCCCCCTTGCATTCGCTAGATCCAGATGCCCACTGAATTTCCCATTACTAGTAAACTTTGCCCCAAGATAAACAAATTCATTATTCACTGGTATAGTTTCATCTTTAAAGAAAAAATTCACATCTTCACTTTCCATGGCTTTACGACCAAATCCCATCACCACTGACTTCGATGTGTTCAGGATTAACTTCTTCTCTTCCAAATAAACCTCCGTAATCTCTAATAATTGTTGCAGTTTCTCCTTTGTTTCAGCCAGTAATACGATGTCGTCAGCAAATAGTAGTAAGCACAGTTTAAGCAATATATATATATATATATATATATATATATATATATATATATATATATATATATATATATATATATATATATATATATATATAAAATATATGTTCTGTTATATTTTACTTATTGTATTTTGTTAAATTTCTTAAGTCTGTTGCATTTTACTTATATTTTCCATGAGTAACCGGGAAGGATAAACGAAACTTTTAGTTGAACGTAATATGAGCAAAACTGAAAAATTTTTTTCAGTGACAGGAGAGTAGCATACCCTTGAAAGTGATGATCTGTCTTTTCTTGGATTACTTGAGTAATTTGAGGCACTTCATTATTAGTTACAACTATGCATTATCCTACTGATTTGTTTTCTTGTTGCTCAAGAAAGAATAATTTTAGTGTTACTGTTTAAAGAATAATTTCACCAAACAATAAATATATAAAATAATACATACATGTCAAATAATAAATACATGTAAATTTATTTAAAAATGTGATTGTTTAAGTAATAACGATAATAAAGTCTTTCTTCTAGTAATCCAATAGTGAATCAGGCTTGTGGTAATGATTTGCTTTTTCTCCAAAACCAATCAAAGCACAGACACATGCAATTGCATAATCAAGCGGCATTACACTTTTCGTGTCCTTATACCAAACTTCCATTCTTGCTCGAATCTGTGTACACTCGTGAAAGGGACCACACAACTTGCATGCTTTATCACATTTCGCCTCTACTACCTCACTGGGAATCCTGTTTGAGTCATAATTAATAGTCCAACTAAAGGCACAACTGGCATATCTACCTGCGTCCTTCAGCCGGTGGTTGTGACTTACAAAGCAATTTTCTGACTCAGGAGCTTTTGCTCGATGAGCCCCTTGGTTTCCACTCTGAGATGAGCCAACGAGAAATGCTGGCTCATCTAAGTACACATTGTTTCGCAGCAAGTATGACTGTGTCACTAGTGCAAGGAGAGCAATAAACAGAATTGGTAATGGTTTCATTATCGTTGCTAAACCATCACTGGCTTCAAAAGAAAACACTCGTTTGTATTTTGGTCTTCACTCGTTTGTATAACAGTCACAGGATATAGATAATTAAATTTATCAAGAGTTTCTAATAATAGAATTAACTACGACTCAGAGAGCACGGAAGCTAAATAAAACGACAGAAAAAAAAAAACAGAGTGCAAAAGCTTAAAGGTACATTTTAAAGTTAAATTCCAGTTTTGGTAACGGCACCATATTTTTTCTTTACTGTCAGACCAATCAATAAGGATTTTTGGAAAGTTTGTTATTATGGCCCATTCGCGGTGAGATTTTATTTTTTACCGAGATTGAGATAGCGCTAATTTCGGGAATCATTTAGAACCAAACCTGTTCACAATAGGGATTTAGCTAGCGTCCAGAACTGGATCGAACCAAAACGGAATTCCAACTGATTTGAACTTAGGTAAGGCCGAGCCAGTCCGGATCTTTCTTAGAATTTCTAACCTTATCTAGATTAAATTAAAAAAACAAACAAGTTCCTTTTCAACTGAAAGTAAGGAGCGACCTTAAAACTTAAAAAGAACTGAAATTTTTCTGTAGATGAAAGAGGTTGTCTCCTCCTCAACGCCCCGCTCGTTACGCTAAAGTTTGACTCTTTCTCACAGCTCTACTTTTTAAAACAATAAAAAAGTTTAGCGCAAAGAGCGGGGCGTTGAGGAGGAGACAACTCCTTTCGTATACGGAATAATTTCTGTTCGTTTTAAGTTTTGATGTCGCTCCTTACTTTCAGTTGAAAAAAACTTGTTTGTTTTTTATTTAATTTCTGATTGTTTTTGAATCAATGCATTTTTTGATTTTGGCTCACCGCACATGAATAATTAAAACGAAATTTGCATATTAACTTTTTGGCTAAATGGCTTTCACAGTTTTTATCGGATGATGTCGATAAAAAGGGGCGGGGGAGGAGCCTAGTTGCCCTCTAATTTTCGGCTACTTAAAAAGGCAAGTAGAACTTTTTTTACGAAAGTTTTTACTAGTAAAAATATACGTAACTTACGAATTAAATTACGTAATGAATTTCCATATTTGTATATTTTTATTACGCGCATTATCACGCCTACAGCATTTTCCAAAAAAGTTCATGCAAAAATATCCGTTTACACTAGAATCGATCATTTAAACTTAAGGGAAAATCCCCAATAGCGTTTATTCTGATGACTCCTGGGAATTGAGGCCAGCGTGACACAAAATACCCCCGTGATGGCTCCCTCTGGCACACATTATCCCACTTAAGGCATTTTCAACCTTTTCCCACGAAAATATGGCACACGAAACCTCTGGCGTGCATTATCACACATCCTGCAAAATATCCGTTTACAGTAGAATCAATCGAACGTAATGAATAATCCTCAATAGCATTTCTTATGACGCATGGCAGTTGACTCCAGCGTGGCATAATGCACCCACCCAGTGGAACCCCCTTACATGCATTATCATACTTAAGAAATATTTCAGGCATGTTCAGGCGAAAATATCCGTTTACACAAGAATCGTTCGTTTAAACTTAAATAATAATTCCCAATAGCGTTTCTTCTGATGACTTGTGGCAATTGACTCCAGCGTGGCACAATGTACCCTCCCGATGGCACCCTTTTGCATGCAGTATCGCACCTAAGGCATTTTCAACTTTTTCTACAAAAATAAGCTTAAAAACTTAAACTGACCATTGTTTTAAATTAAACTGCGGGGCCATATCAATTCGTTGTTAGTGTTAGTACAAGGCAATTGCCAGACTGTGACACTCAATGGCTGACACACGGCACCCTCCAACGTGCTTTATCACATATAAGACAATTTTCAGGCATTTTCAAGCAAAAGCATTAGTTTACAGTAGAATCGTTCATTTAAACTTAAAGAAAATTCCCAATAGAGAGTTTCTTCTGATGACTCGTGGCAGTTGAATCCAGTGTGGCAAAATATACCGTCCTGATGGCACTCTCTGTCGTGCACCATCACACCAAAGGCACTGGCATACATTATCACACCTAAGGCATATTCAACCCTTTCCCCGCAAAAATAAGTTTATAAACCAAATTGGACATTGTTTTTATTTCAACTACGGGAACTTGCCATTTCATTGTTAGATTGCGATGCCCTTTGGAACTTCACGTCCCCTTCTCCTTATTTCCAATGCATAGAAATCAAGAGACCAATGCAAAGAAATTTAGACCTAACCATAGGAATCAAGACCAAACTGTAGAAATCTAGACCAAGCCGTAGAAATCAAGAGGTCAAAAGGTAGAAATCTAGAGCAACCCCATAGAAATCCCGATGAACTCTCAAAAATCAATAGATAAAAATGTAGAAATCCAGAATAATCCTTAGAAATCAAGACCAATACATAGAAATCAAGACCAAACCATAGATATCAAGGACAAAATGTAGAAATCGAGAATAATACATACAAATCCAAACTAAACTGTAGAAATCAATACTAATGCATATAAATCGAGTCCCAATCATAGAAATCGAGACTAAACTGTAGAGGTTCAGGCAAACCTTTAAAAATCATGAACAATGTATAGAAATCCAGACGAATTCATAAAAATCAAGACTAAACTGTAGAAATCAGGACCATCCTCTCAAAATACAAACAAATTCATAAAAATCAAGACCAAACTGTAGAAATCTAGAGAAATTCCTTAGAAATCACAATCAGTGCATAGAAACCAGACAAACTTGCAAAAATCAAGACTTGCAATCAGCATGTAGAAATCAAGAACAATCCTTAAAAATCAAAATCAATGCATAGAAATAGAGACCAAACCATTAAAACCATGACCAAACTGTAGAAAACCTGACAAATGAATAGAAATCCAGACCAAATCATAAAAATTAAGACCAAACTCTAGAAATGAAGGTAAACCTCTAAAAATCAAGACCAATCCAAAGAAATCAGGACAGCAGGTAAAAATCAAGACCAACACATACGAATCATGACCAAGCCCTAGAAAGCCCGTCAATTTCCCAAAACTTAAATCAGACTGAAGAAATCAAGGCCAGCCTCTAAAAATCAAGGCCAAAACGAAGAAATAAAGTGGTCCATACGTAGAAGTCTAGAGCAGCCCCATAGAAATGGTGACCTACTCATAGAAATCCAAATGAACTTACGAAAATAAAGAGATCAATATGTAGAAATCCAGAGCAATCCTTAGAAATCATGACCAATATACAAAAATGAGGACCAAACCATAGAAATCAAGACTAAACTGAAGAAATCAAGGCGGTCCATAGAAATCTAGAAAAATCGCACTGAAATCACGACCAATGCATAGAAATTCTGGGGAATTCATAAAAATTCTAACCAACACAAAAAAATCGAGACGAATTCATAAAAACTAGGGACACTAGACATCAAGACCAATTCAAAGAAATCCAGAGATCAATATGTAGAAATCCAGAAAAATCCTAAAAAAAATCATGAATAGTCTATAAAAATCTACTCCAAACCATAAAAAATCAAGACTAAACTGTAGAAATCGAGGGCAACCTCGAAAAATTATGATTAATATAAAGAAATCAAGAGATCAGTAGGTCGAAATCCAGACCAAACCATAGAAATCCAGACCAAACCACAGAAATCAAAAGACTAAAGCAGAAAAATCCAGACCAAACCATAAACAAAGACCAACCCCCAGAAACTAAGAGTAGAATTACGGTAGACTTTTTTAGAATTGCGAATAATATCAATAATTTCTGGTGGTAATTTGCTTATGTCATCATATAAGAAAGTAGTATCAGGAGCTTTGGGTAAAATTACAGTAAAATTTTGGTGGGATTTTGGTAGTATTACGATAATAATTTCTGGTGATAATTTGTTCATGTCATCATTTAAGAGACTAGTATCAGTGACTTTGGGTAGAACTAAGGTAGAATTACGCTTAATGTTAATAATTTGTTTATGTCTTCATTCAAGAGACTAATATCGGTGGCTTTAGTCAGAATTATGGTACAATAATGAGTATTTTCGATAATTTCTGGTGATAATTTGCTTATATCTTCATATAAGAGACTAGCATCGCTGGCTTTGGGTAGACTTACGGTAGAATTTTGGTATATTTACGAGCAATTTCTGATACTTTGTTTATGTATTCATATAAGAGATTAGTATGAGGGGCACTGGGTAGAATTACGATATGTAAAATTTCGATGGAATTACGAGTAATTTCAATAATTTCTGGTGTTAATTTGTTCATGTATTCATTTAAGAGACTAGTATCAGTGACTTTTGTTAGAATTACGGAAGAATTAAGAGTAAAGTCAATAATTTTTGGTGATAATTTGTTTATGTCTTCATATAAGAGACTATTATCAGGGACATTGGCTCAAATTACAGTAGAATTACGAGTAATGTCAATAATTTCTGGCGAAAATTTTTTTATGTCTTCATATAGGAGAGTAGTATAAGGGGCTTTAGGTAGAATTATGCAAAATTTTGGAAGAATTTCTACAGTAATTCTATCTAAAGCCCCTCTTAATACTCTCTTATATGAAGACATAAACAAATTTTCGCTAGAAATTATTGGCATTACTCGTAATTTTACCGAAAATCTGCCGTAATTCTAGCCAAAGCCGCTGATACTTGTCTCTTATATAAAGTCATAAGCAAATTATCACCAGAAATGATTGACATTACTCGCAAGTCTACCAAAATTCAACCGTAATTTTAACCAAAGCCACTGATACTAGTCTTTTGAATGAAGACATAGAAAAAATAACACCAGAAATTATTGACATTACTCGTAATTCCACCAAAATTCTATTGCGATATTATATTTATAATTGTATTTCCATAATTTTTTTCCATTTCTCGCAATTCTACCAAAATTCTACTCTTGATTTCTGGGGGGTTGATCTTGATGTCTAAGGTTTGTTCTTCGTTTTTATGCATTTCTACAGGCTAGTCTTGATATATATGGTTTGGAGTGAATTTCTATGTACTGGTCATGATTTCTAAGGATTTTTCTGGAGTTTTACATGTTGATCTCTTGATTTCATTGAATTGATGTCTATGGTTTGGTCAGGATTTCTAGGATTGCTCCTGATCTTTATGAATTTGTCTGGATTTCTGTGCATTGGTTATGATTTCTATGAATCCCCCTAGATTTCTATGGATTGGTCGTGATTTCGGTGGGATATTTCTGTATTCAGTCTAAATTACTACAATTGGCCATGACTCTTCCACTTTTCCCACAACTATTCCCTCTTTTGTTAAATTCAAAAATCAACGGATCTCGGTCGAGGCCTTCGGCCTCGACCTCTTTTCTTGGTTTCTGTGGTTTGGTCCTGATTTCTATGTATTGGTCTTAATTTCTAAGGATTGTTATGGATTTCAACATATTGATCTCTTGATCTTTGTGAGTTCGTCCGGATTTCTATGAGTCAATCATAATTTCTATTGGGTTACTCAAGATTTCTCCATATTGACAACCTGATTTCATCGGTTTCGTCAAGATTATTAGAGGTTGGCTTTGACTTCTTCAGTTTGATCTTGATTTTCATGAAACTGACGGGATTTCTAGGACCTGGCCATCATTCGTATGCAGTGGAATTGATTTTTGGATGGTGTCCTCTATTTCTTCGGATTGAACTTGATTTTTAGAGGTTGACCCTCATTTCTAGAGCTTGGTCTTAATTTATATGATTTGTTCGGGATTTTTGTGCATTAGTCACGACTTCTAAAGTTTGGTCATGATTTCTATGGTTTCGTCATGATTTCTATGTATTCGTCATGATTTCTATGTATTGGTCTTGGCTTTTAAGGATTTTTCTTGATTTCTACATATTGATCTTTTGATTTATGCGACTTCGTCTCTATATACTTACGCACTGGTTATCATTTCTATGGCGTTTCTCTACATTTCTACAGTTTATGTATCGGTTGATTTCTATGCATTGGTCCCTTGATTTCTTCGGATTGGTCTTGATTTTTAGAGATTGCCTTTGATTTCTACAGTTTAATTTTGATTTTATGGTTTGGAGCGGATTTCTATGCATTGGTTCTGATTTATATGGCTTGTAATAAAGTTGTACATATTAAATCGTTGATTTATTCAGGACGTCTCTAGTTTGGACTGAACTTCTACTGTTGACCCTGATTTTTCTTAATTCGTCTGGATTTCTATGCATTGGTTATGATTTCTATGTATTGGTCTTGAGTTTGCCCTTGATTTCTATAGTTTGGTCTAGATTTCTATGAGTTCGCCTGGATATATATGTATTGATCTTGATTTCTAGGGGTTGTTCTGGGTTTCGAAATGTTGCAGGAATAAGAAGACGGCCCTTGGACATAGGGCCGAAATATTCACTGAATTGAGTTCCACTGTCTTGAGAAAATTTCCCTATTGTTTCTAAGGTGTGTTTTTTTTGATATGGAAAGGCAGTGTGGTCTTCGTCGGTATTTAAGCATAATTTATATCAAGACAATGTCTTAGAATGCCTTAGGAATGAAAGGCAAAGGCTCATTCCAGAAATATTCTAAATTCGATGTCCTTTTTAAACAATAAGGAAATATAAGATTAAAGACGAAACATATTGCAATAGATCAAATGTTTCGCTGAAGCTTAGGAGCAATATTAAAACTTAAGAGCCATATCTAAAATGCAGGGAGGTGTGGCTTGCGAAAACACGAATTAATGTATTTAAAGAATATTTTTTATCAAGAACATTTCAGAGAATGCCTTACGAATGAAAGTATGTATCACACGGGTGTTACGTGTCGGCCATGGATTTAAAGCATAATTTTTATCAACAAAATGTATGAAAAATGCCTTAGGAGTGATAACATGTATCACAGGGATGCCATGGGTCAGCCACATATTACTAGGGTGGCGTGAATTGGATAATACCAACAAAGAATGAATAAAATAAGGAATTAAGTAGATGAAAAGGTTAAATAGGGAATTACCCCAGACATGTCTTGTGCCCCCTTGAATTCATATCTAATAGCTCACCCCCAACTTTTTCCAAAAAATAAGTTTTTCAAAGAGAAGTAAAGAACCCCTTCAAACAAAAAATTAGCAAAAACCAAATCAAATTGCCATATATTGCCACAGTGGCGTGAACTAACAAGGTGAATCACGAGGGGATGGATTTTGAAAACGCAAAGCAATGCATTTAAAGCAAAATTTTAATTAAAAAAATATCTGATGATGCCTTAGGAATGATAGACTCATTCAAGAAATTTCTCAAATTGTATGTCCTTTCTAAACACAAAGGAAATATAAAATTAAAGACTAAACATATTGCAATAGATCAAATGCTTTAGGAAAGCTAGGGAGCAATGTTAAAACTTAAGTCATATCTAAAATTCAAAGAGGGATGGCTTAAGAAAGCACGAATCAATGAACCTGAAGTATAATTTTATCAGGAAAACATCTGAGAATTCCTTAATAATGATAATAGGTATCACAGGGATGTCACGGGTCAGCCACATATTGTTACGGTGGCGTGAATTGACATGGTGCATCACGAGAGTTTGGCTTGCGAAAACACAAACCAAGGGAATTAAAGCATAATTCTTACCAAGAAAATGTCTGAAAATGCCTTAGGAACGATAATATGTCTCAGAGGGGGCCCGGGTCAGCCACATATTGCTTGGATGGCGAGAATTGAATAATACCAACAAAGAATGAACACAATATGGAATTATGTGACATGTCCTGTACCTCCATGAATTTACTTCTAATAGCTCACCTCCAACTTTTTCCCAAAAAAAGTTTTTCAAAGAAAAGTAAAGAACTCCATTAAATCAAAAACCCATATGAAAAAATCCCTGAAGTATCATGTAACATCCCGCGTGCGCGCCATCATTGCGTAACGCTCATGTGTGCGCCACCATTACGCAACACCCACGTGTGCGCCGTCCTCAGTTACGAGCGGGGATCCCCCACTTGACTTTAACAAGTCAAGAGGGTTTACGTCAATCTCAATAAATCTACCAAGTCATGCAAGATTACGCCATCTTTAATGTAGGTAAACGAACTCCTATTAAGTAACAACCAAAGAAATCTCCAAGAAAAAACATTCCCATTACGTAACAACCAACTCCCTATAGTATTTCATAACACCCTAATGTACATAATAACACTTGCGTCTTATCCCGAGGGAATCGCCGTCACGTTCTTAATGATTAACGGCGAAGAAGAAAAGAGTAGTAGCTATGGGCCTTGTCAAAACCATAGGGCCGTCACTACTGTTTGACCAGTCATAATTTGTGAATTAACCTGTTAGTCGATGTAATTTTGATCCCCTCTCAGTAAAAAGAACTACCCACTTTATTATTAGTAAGGGTCCGTAACAAGGCCGTATCCAGGGGGTTAGACCCCTCCTCCCAACATTTTTTATTCGACCCGTAAAAACGTAACAAAATGCGTACAAACAAATGCTTGATACGGTTTTTAAAGCTTTTTGTACCCCCCCCCCCCCGAAAAATTCTTATTATGGCCTTGGTCTCTAACCCCGAACCAATCACTAATCTTCAACTCTGAAAACAATTATGTGGAGTTTTAGAGCGAGTAGCTGAAGCCTAAGCCAAAGCAAGCATGTCTCATTGTGCATATAGTCAGTAAAAGGTAAAGGATACAGCATTAGACTTTACAGTCCCTACCGGCGGTGCTGATCTCCGTTTCTTGGCCCTTCAGCCAGGAAGTGCAATGGGGGGGTTGGGGGCCAACCATCCTGTGCTTTCGCACACCCTTACTGTTTACCTTCCCCAGATTTCTCCAGGTACCCATTTAAAGCTGTGTCGACTCTGGCTAAGCTTACAGAGTCACGCCACTGACTCCCGTCCCAAACTGAACAATTGGGTACACTGGGATTCGAACCCGCGTGCTTTCAGACAAAGGGTCCCAAATCCAGCGCACCAACCGACTCGGCTAGGACGGCTTCAATAAAAAAGTGAAGAGTTTTACCAGTAGATTTAGTAAATCCACCCTGTTTTATTCCAAAATTGGAGGATTGAGTTGAAACTTTCAGGATTCGTTCTGGGGGGACATGAGCATTAAAGCTACTTCAAATCTTGTGTTAGAGGAAGGATTAAAGTGTGTTGCTCTGGTTTCCGCAAAAGACTACGCGCTGCAGTTTTTGCTCCCTTTTATGCCTGTCGTCTGACAGGCTCTGTCTGCTAGTTGCATCATATTCATTCAGTCATTCACGCTAAGTGGAGTATATGAATGTTCTTTCTGACCCCTTGTCGATTTTCTCAAGAGAATATGCTTGACGGCCTAAACTTTCTAATTATGATAAAACACCATTACTTTCCCATTTCCCCTCTAGATGGAAGTATGGAGATATAACGAGATAGGCAATGAATATTTTAGAAAATATTACAACTGATGCTGTCGGTTACTATGACTTCGAATATTTCAAGCCCAATATTTTAATCATTAATTTCTTATTTAGTTAACCGTCCATTAATGTCCTAATTCTTAGCAGTGTTTCCTAATTCTAATGTTTCCTAGCATCCAGCATTAAAATATTTTTATTTTTTACACTCCTACGGTATACCTTGCTGGATGCCAGAAACCTGGGGGGGGGGGCAGGTGCCTCTTTCCCTGCCAAGGCCTAGAACCGCCAAAAGCTGTTTCCTACACTTTCCCATCCTAAAAGCACCTAATCAAAAGTCCAAGCTGCTCATTTTATTTACATGCCTTTAGTTTTGTCAACCGTAACAGCCAATTTTTTTTGTTTCTACAGCCTTTTTCTCGATGTGGTGTCTTATTTTACTTCCAGCAAAACCTGTTGCAAAATTGGCTGGATTCAAATTCTTCACGTAAATAACCATTGTACACAGCAGGTGGCTTCCCGCTAGTATGATTCTATAACAATCCTGACTTTGGCCAAAACCAATCTTGCTGGAGATGAAGACTCAATTTAAGGAGCTTTAGGAATTATTCTATTATCAAAGACACACGGCTCTTAGTTCGAAAGCAGTCTCTAGAACGTTCTTCCACTGCTGGAGTCCATCTCTACTTTTATGCTAAAGAAATTACTTCCACTTACTCGTTTACTAAATGTAGACTTTAAGCAGTTTGTGAGTTATTTGTTAACACTTGTTTACAAAATATGACACAATATGCTTATCATACAAAACTTTACCACTTGAAAATCACTCGTGAAAATCTTCCTCAAAATTTTACACGTTGTTCATCCTTTAGCTCAGACTGAATATCTAGTCACAGAAACATGGAGAGAACATTTAGAAAATATATATGGCCGTAACCCCTCCCCCCCCTAAAAAAGCTACAACGTGCTAAAAATTGGAATATATTACCAAACAAAAGTACGAGTAGGATCTTCTTCAGCACCCTCCTCAGACATCTTCTTGATGATCACCTCCCACTCCCACCCCCAAGAAGTGACGCATCTACGTTATTCATGAGACTCAATTTACATTAAATAATCTTTGCATTTATTCCCTTTATTTAGCCCATTGAAGGGAAGGCTTGCCACTAGATGTAATGTCACATGATGCAACACAAAACAATATTTCCCAAGTCTACTTCCTATTAGACCCTCCAACTTGTTAATTAATGTTACAAGCTCCCCTAATGGTTTAACCACGAGCAATGAAACAATTTCAAGCCAAATTTCGGCAGCAATGAGACAAAGAAATAATAAATAGCTATATTACACAAGGCAAATTAGACTGCTCATCAAAATAAGGTGAATACTAAACACGTATCAAATCAAGTGCAGCTTTGAAAATTTCCTCATTTCCTTCCGTCTCTGGCTTATGATACAAAATGGATCTCATTTCCGCATCAGCTCTTGAGCAGAGAGCTCCACCAAACCCCTCACTTCTACACTGTTTTGCTTTCAATGCAATATGCTCAAATGCAACTGGATGTAATAACTTGTCTTCACCCATTAACTTTGTGATTTTATCAACTGTCTCACGTGACAGAAACTGTGTTGCGACTCCAATACGAGAAAATATGGCACCTGTTTGCCATCTTTGTCTAGAAGGTGTTGGCTTTGTCTCTTGAACTAGTTTGGCAGTATATAATGATTTCCAATCAACATCCATTGGGTCAACTGATGGCTCTAGAAGTATGTCACTTTCAAGCTCGTCATCGGATATCTGTTCAAAATCCATACTCTCAAGCAAATCATCTTCATTGCCAGGAGTTACAGAGCGTGCATCATCGAAACACGCTGTCTGAAAAAAAGAACAATAAAAGATAAACAAAGCGAGGCCAAAATGGAAACAGCCAATTGTTTTACCGAAAGCAGAAGAGAATACCACCCTCCATCCCTCAACCATGATGCTCCATAATAATAATGTCAAGTTTTTGAGCGAATACGATGTTTTTCTGGAGCGGAGGGGGATAAAATAACAGAAGCCACTTTTTAGTTTTGTACCAAAAACTTACAACTTTACCTATGACAAAACGCTTTCTATAAGCTTATCCAACGACTTATTCATTATTTCGCAACATCAACACTTGGTTTTTTTTTTCCATTTTTCCCCTGTGACACTGATTTTAATTCATCGGAAGAGGATGGTGAGGGTCTAACCTCTACTGTTTTTACCGGAGGCACGATCCTCATGCAGGACTGATAGATAAAACATTACTAATGTGGAAAGCTGCTTATGATTTGGGCCAAAAACGACAGTTTCCCTGAGCCAAAGGCTAAAGTGTGTAAGCTGCAGTAGATTTACATTCTATGTCAGAGAGAACCATGTGAAATTTTTCTTCCAAGTGTTCGCTTCCTATGTTTCTGCTTTCAAAGGGAAAACTCTGTCTACGTAGGCAAGGAAGCAAACATCAGTTTCGCACTAAAGCAAGAATAAAATCTAAAAGAGCTTCAGATGTGCAATCTTTACTTGGCCACATTACAAAAATATTTTTTTAAGTAAGAAATAGAAAAATTAAGACATGCAAACATGCAAACAAAGAAAATCTTCTCGCTTGTCCGAAAATGCTTTTACAAGCTATTTATGTTTGTGATTTTAGGCGAGTTTTTTTTTCTGCGTTTGGGACTGAGGGAAGAAATGGTATTACATATACCTTCCAAATTTTAAAGTTATTGCTGCAAAAATTGAAGTCTACCCTTTACTTCTCCATTATTAGTGATATTCGAAAGTAGGCCCATTGAGACAAAATTAGCTTTTGAACATATAGAGATAAACAATTTTTTTTGTTAAAACTGTTCAATAATCCTAGGAAAGATGGTTAAAGCGATCCAACTTTACTATGCAAAGGAGGCACACCTTGTGTGAGCCACTCATGCAAGGATTTTTTATCTACATAATTGGAGCACCATGGTGGGCCCATGGCCCCTACAACCCTTCTACCCTCTCCCGGATTACTTTATAGTAGAAGAATATGCATATTGCATTTCGTTCGAACAGGAATCGCACGAGGATTTTCAATCTATATAATTGGAGCACCATGGTGGGCCCATGGCCCCTACAACCCTTCTACCCTCTCCCAAATTACTTTATAGTAGAAGAATATGCATATTGCATTTCGTTCGAACAGGAATCGCACGAGGATTTTCAATCTATATAATTGGAGCACCATGGTGGGCCCATGGCCCCTACAACCCTTCTACCCTCTCCCAAATTACTTTATAGTAGAAGAATATGCATATTGCATTTCGTTCGAACAGGAATCGCACGAGGATTTTCAATCTATATAATTGGAGCACCATGGTGGGCCCATGGCCCCTACAACCCTTCTACCCTCTCCCGGATAACTTTATAGTAGAAGAATATGCATATTGCATTTCGTTCGAACAGGAATCGCACGAGGATTTTCAATCTATATAATTGGAGCACCATGGTGGGCCCATGGCCCCTACAACCCTTCTACCCTCTCCCAAATTACTTTATAGTAGAAGAATATGCATATTGCATTTCGTTCGAACAGGAATCGCACGAGGATTTTCAATCTATATAATTGGAGCACCATGGTGGGCCCATGGCCCCTACAACCCTTCTACCCTCTCCCGGATTACTTTATAGTAGAAGAATATGCATATTGCATTTCGTTCGAACAGGAATCGCACGAGGATTTTCAATCTATATATTTGGAGCACAATGGTGGGCCCATGGCCCCTACAACCCTTCTACCCTCTCCCAAATTACTTTATAGTAGAAGGATATGCATATTGCATTTCGTTCGAAGAGGAATCGCAGGAGGATTTTCAATCTATATGGTTGGAGAATTCAATTAGGACAGTGCTTCAAAGCCCCTGTCCTTTTACCACCGACTTTTCAACAGAAAGGTAGGCCTTTTCAACCTGGTTTAAATAAAAACTCGTAAGGATTTTCTATTGGTATGGATTACACTTTCCTGTTTGCATTTAATTGAGGAACAAGTGTTCTAGCAACCCTCGTCTTCCTGTCAATTGTTTACCAAAAACGTCGGTATGTTAGGGTATTTAAATACTTCTAAGACAGGCATGAGATTTCTATTCTGGAAAAGGTTGAACGCCTCCAATTGTCCCTAAGATGGAGTAATCAAATAATCTACACTAATTGAGGGATGTCCTTTACTACTGGTATAGCAGTGTTGGACAGAGCTTTGAAGCAGCTACACAAGAAAATTTCGTTCTAAATAGTATGTGCAGCAGTATAGGCTAAGGCCGAATTCAAAGAAACTGTGGGAGCCAATCGAGTTCCGACAAAATCGAAGACGATGTAAAAATAAAAGGCAAGCGAAGCAATACCCAACAATCTTTGCTTATCAATTGGACCTCGCCACCTACCAACAAAAACAGTGGTTAATAGAGTTGAAGGTTCCAAACAGTATTTCCAACTCTCTTATTGCTCAATCTCGAATTTTAAGAGATATATTTACATGACTATTTAGTCTGTTTAAAACCTGTTCTTGTCAGTTTAATTTTAATAAAGCTTGGATGAGCTCTACTGAGAAATTCTAAAGTATAATTACAAATAATGTAGTCGATGTGTCAGAATTCTTATTCAATAAATATAATGTCGCTGTCATCCTCACTCCTATTGATTAAGTAAAACAGTACCTTTGTTTCAATAATTGCCTTGGAGACTATTGGTTCGTCTACAGCCGTAGTAGTTACTTGTGTCTCTTGACTCAAGATAACTCCTTTATCCTTCATTTCTGTCTTCCCCAGCAGGTCTTCTGCATCATCACTGAAGTCAGAAAAATTATCTTCAAAAAGGTCTTCGCCAGCCTGCTCACCAACTTCAACTTCTGATACGTCACCTTGTTGTGAGCCCGCTTCAACTTTTTCTTCTTCAATCGGGGTACTGACAGCAGATGCTTCTATATTTTCCTGACGTTCTGCAGCTTTTTTTTTCTCCTTTTCGTCATGCTCCTAAGGGGAAAAAGAAGTAGAACTAGAAAACGAATAAAGAAAATAAATCATTGATTGACGAGTATTGAACTAGTTCATACAGTTAAAAATACAGCCTAAAAGGACAGAATACCAGATAAATTTTCTATTATTTTAAAGTAATTTCTTTCTCCCTCTCTCTTTCAGCAAATTATATTGTACCGCCCCAATCAAAATCAAAATCCCATATTTTCTTCAAGATGAATTAGAAAGTAGGAAACACTTGTTTTGTCAAAGTTTACACAAAAGTTACAATTGCAGAGACGTAATTACTTCTTAAATTGTAGGGTAAACTCGTAAAAATCAGGACTTCATAGGCTCTTCGTGGAACATATAGGCAGAGACTACTTCAATCATCCCAGGTTTTTGGGCCAAAAAGATAAATATAGGTTCGTAGACCTAACTTGTTCTGTGCCAACTTTGGTACACTCCTTTGCATTAGTTCGTTTTTTTTTTTTTTTTTTTTTTTTTTTTTTTACTTCAACGACACTCAGACAGCCAGTCTCTGTGACAGTCTTGCAGCCCAGAGTAATCGGAAACGAAAAAATGTCATCTCGCCTCCAAGTTTTGGAAGAAACAGCAATGAAAATGTAAAGCCAACACCTTAGTATTCCAGGAGGTGTCATGTCTCGACCAAAGATACCCCTAACCTAGGATTCTCTCATTTCATCTTGACAAAAGATATCCATATTCTTAAAGTGGCGTAACGGATGCCAGGGGTAATTGGGATAAAAAAAAAATGTTCTATTACCAATAACACTAAAAAAAAAAGAAAAAAAAATTGATGTACCATATACCAGGAATGAAGCTATAATATTAGGCTACATACTACGGATAATTCTTCTCATTTTTTTTTTCTTATTTAAAGCCTAAAAAAAAAAAATCGTACAAAAAGCTTGGACCTGTTCTTTCTCGGAACATAAAGCAGATCTTAGATACTTTTGGTCGGGCATGGCCAAGCATTCCCTTTCAGGAAAACTTTAAAGTTAAAGTGGTTACAATCCAAGCCATGTTCTGCTTCTATCAAGAGGATCTTGCCTTAAAGACGTAGCAGGACTCTTTTCAATCAACAACTTTGAGGCCTCAAAACATTTCAGCAGAATTAATATTATATCCCAGATCTTTGGTTCCAATGGTCCGCACCCTTCCATTGGACTTGATGTTCGTTTTCACCATCAACTGATGGCACACCTTGTCAACTTAGGTTAGATTCAGGCTCTCTAATCTCAATTTTGAGACAGTAATCCATTTAAGACGGCCAACTGTTTAGGGCTAAACGTAAAGCAGGTCGTCCACGGTGGGGTGAGAGGTTGTCATAAAGAAAGATTTAAGCGAAATAGGAACTTCCGGGGAGGATTTAAAGAGGGAGGCTTTGAATAGATTGGGATGGAGGCGGAGCGTGCACAGTTGCGTTGGCCTCAGGCGGCTTGGCACTGTGGTGAGTTGTTAGTAGTAGTTACAGTAAGAAGTATATACGCCAGTTTTTACTGTAAAATACGCTAATCGAACTCCCCCGTACTTTTCGTTTGACCTGCCCTTTTATAAATAATATCCGTCCTGTAAACACAGATTTCACAAAAGACCTTTAAAAAAGTCGGAAATTAAGCAATAAGCTACAAAAAAGAGAAAAAAGAACACAATATATACCGTCTAGAGGAACGTACCCCAAAGCATTACGATAAGAAAACTTACAGTGTGTGGGAGGGGAAGGGTCAAAAAAGAATAATGAAAAAATGTGATCCAAAGATAGTTTTATAGGATCAAATCCTCATTCAACAGGGTAGTAGGGGCACTTAGTTCCTTCCACCTGCGATTGTGCATGGACATCGCTGATTTTCTTTTTAATTATATAACTTCAAAAAAGCTAAGGAAAATAATGAAGGAGTAATATCAGCGATAGTGATATAGCCTTTATTAGCCACTGTAGCTAACTAAAGTAAGTAAAGTGGTATTAAAAACAATAAACAGGGCTGAAAATGCAGACTGAAAATAAAACAAATTGAAAAGTTTAGGGGGAAATATAGTAGAGTTATTTAAGAATGGTGATCCGTTATTTACGAATAAAAAAGGAGTAGATGAGTGTTTATTTCTTGTTGATAGACTTTGCTCTTGTTTTACACTTTAAACGACTCAATTAGTTCCTTCCACCAATTTCATATACCTTTAGAAACATACCTTTAGAGTTTCTTCAATTTCTCTTTCGATCTGTTTTGCAGCTTCATTGTCACAGGTAACTTCAAAATCCGCATCAGCACCAAATCTTGGTTCATCTTCATAGCTTCCTCGTATTGGCCTACGGGCTCGCTGATCAAATGGCTGTCCTCTCCTGTTTCTAAATCTATCACGACCTCTTTGGCCTCTCCTCCAATCATCAGGATAATCTCGTTGGAAACTGGAAGCCTGCCAATCAGCGCCATCTTTTCTGAACGGTCTTGATTTCCAGTCACTAGGTGCTGGTCGGTTGTAATCGTCTTGCCAGCCTCGATCTCCCCAGTCTTTTGTTTGGACTCGTCTATCCAAGGATGTATTGCGTTTTCTATCATCTTCAAAACGCGCAGGACTTCTGTATCTTTTGTCAATAGGCTCACGAGGCTCAAAAGGACGCTTCTCATAACCGGAACGTCGATCTTCAAATGCAGATGTTCTAGGGTAGCTAGTTTCTCTACGTTCTACAGAAGTTTTACGAGGAGGCGATATACGTTTTCTTTCATCTAATTTTGAACTGAAGCTTTTAGAATTATAAACTTTTTTAGTATCATAATCTTTCTTGTAACTATAGTCTTTCTTCTTAATAGTTGGGGACGCGGAGCGACCTTCTGCTCTTTTGGGCGTTCGCAGCCGAGAGGAGACCTCTTTCTTGGATTTAGATATTACTTTCTCTTTGGCTTTCTTGACACCTTTTCCTTTGCTGTCAACCTTCTTCAATTTACCTTTGTCGCTTTTTGACCTCCGGCGACCTTCTTCTGAGTCTAAAATAAAAGATTCTCAATTTAAATGCTAGGACTTTTTATACAATATCTCTTTACACTTGTGCGAAGGTGTCCGTATTTCAGTCTTTATTGGGAGTAGGAGACAGTTTTCTTCCGGCCTATTACTGCTTGTGTTATATTTTTTTCTGCGTTAAGAGGTATTTACTCATGTCAATGTTAACTTCTTAACTTTGGTCTCTGTTTACTTGAAAAATTACCCACCCCCTGCCCTCCCGTCAAGAGTAGATTATGGATGTAAAACTACACAAAGTAGAGGTTAGCCTAAAGCCTCAAAGGTACACTTTAAGGTCAAAATATTTGAATTGTTCATGAGAAATACCAAAGATGAATATGGGATGGGAGAAGGAGGGGGGGGGGGGCTTAAAATTCTTTTTTTAATGTCAAAATGTTTGAAAGGGAACAGGTGAATAAAACATATGGAACTACCAAATCACTATATTGGTAGCACACTACAGTGCAGTGAAGCGCTTATTGCACCGCTAGTTGTTTTAAGACACTGATATTATAATTTCAACTTCATATTTATAATTAATGACTGCAAAAACGCTTGGATTCAAAACCCAATAACCCATTTATAGCACTTAAAAGCACAAGTGCAGCAAAACCCATATGATGCTAATACGATCTTCATAGTGCATTATATTTTTCGTAATAATGACCTAAATTAAATTCAACTTGCTCATTTAAGTTGAAAGGGGTTCAAATTTGAGAAGAAGTGTCGAAACTCAAAAAAATAATTGCCAAAACCCTACTACACCTTTCTCTACAGTCCTCAGATATTAGCAGGGAATAGGTGCATTCAAATTTTCAAAAACCCTTTTCATGCGTCCTAAAATTCGGAAACATGAAATTAGGTTTTCATGCATCTGATCATTGACTCATCGTTGATGAGCTGGAGGAAAGTTGTAACAACCCTCTCCACCAATTCGGGTTTCAACACAATGTCGATTGCACCGTCGCTTAGTCACCAGTTGCAAATACGCTGAATGATTCTAATACTTCTTGTTCTTTTTTGGTCTTGGCTAGACGTGACAAAAGGCGCACTTTCAATTTTTTTATTTTTGCCACTCTGTTGGTCCAAGCTGCAAAAACGGGGGGGGGGGTCATCCTGCAAATAGTCAGTAATATTTACTTGAGTCTGAATATTCCTATCAAGATTCCTCGTGCCATCAATTATCCTTCTGTTATCTATAAGAGACATACTTATGTTCGAAAAGGAGCGAGACAGTCACTTTTTACACCCTGCTTGACAATTATTCTTTGAACGCACAGGAAATCCCCTAATCTTGTGTTCTCAACGGTATCAACCAGGGTTGCCACCCGGTGAAACAAAAATCACTACATTTTAGTGATCTTATGGTTGACAAAGTGATTTTTTTGTTTAGGTGATATAAAAAATCACTAGAAATAGTGATAAATCACTAGGAGTGGCAGTCCTGGTATCAAAATATCGTTCGATGATGGTATTCTCAACCCAATTCGGACTATTGACCATACCTCAGAAATCTGTTTCCTCTTATCTTACGAATAATGTAATCTTGGCCTATGATAAATATTCATCAAAGGCTATATCGCTTGATGCCTCTGATATTAAGACTATTGACACATCTTTTCGCCACACTTATAGTCTTCTGATCGCTCACAATTCTCGGCAAATATCTGCCCCTATGCTCCAATTATTTCGAGAAACTTCGATACAACCGTTTCTACCTCGGCAGTCTTCACAAAACTGTCGCACTGCCTCATATTCTGTACTTATGCCTTTCTAATTTTCAGATTTCCACTAAAATGATAAAGCAAAAATCCATTCCATCTTCTTCGTTTCACCATATAACTGTTTCACATACCACCATGGACAGGCAAATCAAGATTAATTGGTAAATATAGCATAAGAAACCCGGAAATTGCAGTTTAAAAACTGACTGAACAACATAAAGAATATTGCAGGTCATTCATGGCTTAGCAGTCTCAGCTGATTTATTCTTGATCTGTCCATTTCTTTTTCTTTTTGACATCTCGTATTATTCTACTATTTCTTAACGTTGTCATAACTGTTTAAAGCATTATTAATTGTTTTTGTGTTCAATCCTTTCCTTTTTCCCAAGGGGGTTTTCAATAAAATTAAATACTATAACCCATTTACTCAATGTTTAATTTTAGTAGTTAAGCCTTTAGTTGACTTGGTTTCATCTTTTTGTGGAAGACATATATACCCCATAATTTATTTGTTCCACGTAAAGAATAATCCGTCATGATACAACATATATTTCGACCCCATTTCGCAAAAAAAAAAAATATGAAGCTAATGCATTTTACTTTAGATACCATAATATACCAAAAAAAGTTGTTCGAAAATCAGTAGACTTTTCATTTTTGTTAAATTAAGACTCCTACAGGGCTACATTAGTACACCCTGATTACAAGTATCTCACAGATCGCGAATTCGATGGTCCATTTTGTTCATTCTGAGCAATTGCTAAATTACGTCTTTGTCCTCTAGGTATTATGAAACTGCTTAAAACACCTCTTTTAGTCTTCAATTTCATTTTTGTTTCTTTGTGAGCCTCGTTCACATGCCTTGTAATCCCATATTTCTTTGCTCTTTACTTTCGTTTCTGACTTGTTGTAATTTTCACTGCCGCCTACCTTTTGATCACATTTCTTTGATTTTGACTTTCGTTTTGACTCGTTGTAGTTTTCGCTTTCCCAAGTATTCTAACCCCACATTTCTGTTTTCTTTATTTTTGTTCATCATTACTTCAGATGTTTTATCAATGGCCTTTGTCCCAGCTTCTTGGATTTGTCTTGTTACGTTTGACAGTCTAAGTTGTTCAATTTTACCCAATTGTTGATTAACATTTCTCAGGTCATCCTCTTGATCTACTAGTCTCATTTGGTAGTCAGTTCGTTCATTTAAGCAATTGTTAATTTACATTTATGTCCTCTAGATATTATGATACTGCTGAAAACCCCTTTTGTAAATAGATTCATTACACTTGGTATTTTATACTTAGCTATGTTTCTTGTGTAATTTTGTAAGTGTCATAGATACTAAAAACAATACAAACTCTCCTGAGGCGAAAATGATGTATTTATGCTCTTCAAATATGCTTATAAAAATGAGGTCACCCACATGAATTATTTTTCTCCCAAATTAAGGTTCTTAACAAACTTTTCTTGAACTCGTGACGTGTCTAGACCGTTTATTCAGACCAGAAAATTCCAACACACCTATTTTGACAAAAAAAAAACGTGAAATTTTTTAAGAAAAAACTTATAAATGAACAATTAAACAATTACTGGTCGTTTCAAGAGATAAGAAATATACAATTATTGCTTGTTTAAAGGGATAAGATATACAATAAAAAGTTAGATTTTCTTCTTAGACAAATGTTCCCTGAAATTCAGACCAGAGCTGTGCTTTGTTAATAGTCTTAAGCTTACCAGAGCTTGAGCTGGATGATGAGGATGAACTTGTGCTTGACGTAGAGGAAGTTGAAGATGAACTTCCACTAGAACTAGTAGATGCTCTTCTTTTTCTTTTGGCAATTTTCTCTTTTGACTTCTTATGAGGCTTAATCCCATGTGTGTCAGCATGTTTACAATCAGAACCATTTGGGCATGAACCAGTTTTCGCCCAATATTTGCAAATGAAACCAGAAGTTCCGCCAGATTTCGCACCCAGTCTATCAAAAACACTTCCTTTCTTTGATTCTCTAGAAGTTGATTCATGCTTATCTGAACTCTTCTTTTTAGCTGTCTTTGTCATCTTTTAGTATGTCTGTAAAAAATTAGAAAAAAAAAGAAAGTTGCGAATGAATATCGAAGTTACAAAAGTAGGTAATAAAAAATAAAATTTCTAGCATCTTATAGATTAGGGATGATTGAACGTATCTGACAAATGAACCGAATAAGAAAAAAAAACATAACGCGTTCTTCCCAAAAAGTTTGCAAATGATACAAGATTAGACAGAACATCTATGGAATTCGGAGACACATTTTAATATAGAATTTGAAATCCCTGGTGTTTAAATGGGTGTGTTAAATGGATAAATGGATTCACTTGCGCTAGTTCACTCAAATTAATCCTTCTAATTAATTCATTTCTTTTTAGCTGTAAATTCAGGCCTACCATGATTTGCTGTATAACTAGAATTTTTTCTTCACATGAAGCACTAGTTCGACTTTTATAGCTTGCAAACGTTGCTTCTTGAATATATTTCACATTCAATTTTCCCCTAATAAATATCTCCCGCCCCTTTTAGTTTTTTCCTGTTAGCAAGACTTTTGATCTATCTGGTCATTCTTCATCTTAGGTGAAGAATGGCTAACTTACACAGGATGTTAGCATAACTGAACAGAGATGGTGGAGAGGATGTCCCCTTGAGACTAGTTACATGTTTTATCAGGGTTATCCTAACCTCACCCCTAATCCCCTGAACATGATCTAAAATTATTTTTCATCCTTTTAATACTAGTACTGAAACTCAAATCTTTGCTCCATTATGTGTTATAAAGTAGTTAAAAAAGAAAATTCCTTTCTATCAAAATCTTTTTTTCAGAAGTACATTTAAAAAAATCCAGGTTTAAAACTCAAAAACCAGGCAATTAGGAACAGATAACTAAGATCAGACATCAAAATGCAGGTATTACTGTTTAGTTGTTTCTAAAACATATTTCAGTAGGATTTTCAAGACTAAAATCATTCCTTTATTGTCTTTCATCCTTCTCTCTTAAGGACGATTTTGTAAAAGAACAACAGGAAGGACCAACTTTCGAGTATTGTACAGGAGTTGAGTAAAATCTAGGTTAAAAACTGTCTACTCCAAAGTCAGTCTGTTTTAAACAGTCTGTTTTTAAGTAACCCCCTCCTTCTGGTTCCCTGACCTTTTCTTTATTCTCTTAAAATTTCTCAAAGGAAATTAAAAATGTCTTAAAAATGTGCTGAAAATCCTGAGATTCAATTTTCAGCAAAATCACTTAAAAAAATGACAAAAAACAAATTAATGTTTGATCTACATTATATAAATTAAGCATACATACAGGTTGTTCAAAAATATAGGTGGGAGGGATTTTAATTGAATGTTCTTCTAGAAGAATTGGCATGTTAACAGAAAAAAACACTCGACACGAATATTCCAGATTCTATCTGTATTGACACTGTTTTCTCATCCTTTACATAGTGAGACAACCTTACATCCTTTGACATCCTTTCCAAAACATCCTTTACATGAAGTTAACATCATCCTCAAGGATCATAGAAGAAAAATCCTCAGCCACAACAAAATTAGATTGATGCTAAAAAATTACGCAGTTCCATACAGATAAAATGGCCGGGTAAGGCTTTAATTTCTAGATAGAGCACCAGTTTTTACTTTATTTTGCCTTTGGGAACATCAGCTTCACTTTTTTACTATATGAAATGGGTTGTCCCCTTTATGCCTGGATACCTGGTCCATAACAGGAGAGGCATTCTAATTATGGGCTTCAAATTCCTTTGCAAAACAAAACTACAATTTCTATATTGAAATAAAATATTTCTTCCAAATTCCAAGCCTTTCACGAAGCATATGATTTTACAATACGTCAAAGCTTCATTAAGAAACGATTTGTTTCTCTCATCTAAATTATACTGGCTTATGTTTTATTTCACATTAATAAGATTACTAATCCTTTAGAAGTTCATCATAATCATTACCCATACCAACTGTTTTAGTTTATGACTTTTAAATCAATAGATTACATCTTGTGCTTGAAGGGATTGTCCAGTTCAAGTTTTGCTTGTTGGCTGCTTCCGAATTTTCTCCAGACATCCACAATAGAGTCAAGACGAAAAGTTTCAAAAATATATAATTAGACTGCTGAACTAAAATGAACTGAATTACTATTCAATTCCTCTATAGGCTCATTATAATCATTCAGTGTTTTATGGTCCAGTTAACGACTGAAATATTATGCTCCTAGAATTTGGAAAATATTCACTTAATGAGGTTGCATATCAAAATGTGTTCATAAGCAGTAGACTTTCAATGTTCTGGGGATCTTTGTTTAACCTTGTATATCTAGGTGCATCTTCATATCAATCAACCAAGTTTTTAATCTTTGCTATAAGTTCTTTGCTGTCATCACTTATTTCAATTGTCTTATTGCGTGACTTGTGACCAGCAACAAGGGAAATGTTCTGCTTATGAACCCCAAGGCACTTAGCTAAAAATGATTGCAATTCTAAGTTAGCTTTTCCATCTTCTGGTGGTGCTTTTATTCTCAATTTTAATGAAATAGGCTCTACACTGCCATCAAAACTTTCAATTTTGTTATTGCCACCTTGAGGAATAACCTTCACATTCAATCGAAGTTTTCCACGTGTTGCCATAACAGAAACTAGAAAATAAGAACTTTGCAATCACATAAGGGGAAATAAACCTGGGCAATACAAATGCCTTATTTCATTATCTAAAAGGAAACAATTTATCATCCTATTTATAACTTTTCAAACAAAACATTATAAATGTTGGGAGGTATATACAGGCCCTCCAGTCCTGTCAGTGTTCAGTTGCTGAAAATTGGAAAACTGACTTTTAAGACAGAGTTTTATGGACAAAGTAAATTTTTATATTGTGGAATAAATTGTATACTCATTTCAAAGGTGACTTTTGAGATGGTGGGGGGGGGAGAGGTGGCTACAAACACCGATTTTCAGATTTTCAGCCGTGGATGGGCAATTGTACTATTTTTGAATAAGACCCATTTTCGATGGATTTTAGTCTCTTTTTGTAATTCCTAAACACTGTTTTGCCGGATGTGGCTAACAGTTACCGCCCTTGAACCAGATTCTATTCTGAATAATATTGAATTTTACTCAAAAAAGGAATTTGTTTAACCATATTTTAACTCTCGGTTATTATGTGCTGGAATTTGCCCTTTATTATGTAACCATGATGTGCGAGGTTGTATTGCAGAAGTACAACCTCCCCACCGACAGCCCAACTGCAAGACTCTCCTGGAGGCAAAATAAAGAAAAAAGTAGTGACTAGGACCTGTGCAGTTCCTGTGCCTCTGTTCTGAACGCCTCTAAATAATCACTTTTTCTAAATGGAAAAGGCACTAAAGTCACTTTTCTTGCGCATCTTGTTGTGGCTGACCCCTGTTTATATTACTACCTGTTGTATGTTTTTTTCTATGATCGTTTATTCAATTTCTGTTTGTTTTGGGTTTCACATATTCTTCAATAGTAATTTCTGGTCGTTTTGAGTTTGAGTAATTGTAGGTTTCTATGTCTTCTGATCTTAAGTTTAACAAGGCCTTTATTATTCTTTAGAAAACTTCTTTTCTGGAAACTTTTAAAAAAATTATTTTCTGTTCGTTTTTGATTGCCCAAGTTTCAAGTTTTTCAAAAATCCCTATTTCAAAATAATTTTTTATTCCAAAATAAATTATAAGTTTTGGCAAGAACTAATAAAATAAAACTGAATATTTTATTTATATAAAATGGTATTAATTGCTGAAAAGTCACCAGCTCTAGAATTTGCTTCACCCAGGATTGCATTTAGAGCTTTGACGTTTCTAGGCCAATGCGTTTTTATCGCTCCGTTTTTGCAAAATTTTTGGGAAAATCCTCAAAATTTAAGGAGGTGTGAAAGCCACAAGGCTTAGTGGGCCTATTGGTAAATCTTGGTCTGGTTTCACTGCAAATTCGTATTTTTAATGTTATAATAAGTCCAAAAGAAAATACCTGTAATTCAATCAATTTTAGTAAAGAGCCAATTACGTAGTAGGTCTTAAGCTTTTACCATTATGGAAACGGGCAGTAACCATATTCTTGTTTTTAGTCAAGAACATAGGTGTCTTGAACAGTTTTAGAAAGAGGTGATAAAATTAATCTGAATCCCTATAAATTTTGGAATAGAATATCGTTAATTAGTTTTTTTGGTTTGGTGGGAGAAGTATAGTAATTGCCTATTCTGCCCCACCTAACTCATCCATTCGATTTACATCGTTTTCAGTCCATTTTTCATTATTTTAACATCAATTATTGCACATTTTGAATATTTTCATCCCCACATTCAAAATGAAATCAGGCCCTTGGAAACCAAATTTGGTCACATTTTTATACTTTTTCACAGAGTAATCTTCATTGGCAACACTGAAGTTACATTTCAAATCTTCTTCTAGATATTTATATGGTCTCACTTAAATTATATTAGTGTTCCTATGGTGAAATACCGTATTGTTTGCATATAACTGTTATTTTTTTCAGATGTCTGTAACATGACAACAATTTTAGTTGTATTATAGCGTTCGTTGACGACCCTCCATGTTAATTCTTAGTTCGTTTTATTATCACTTTCATAGGAGTTACATGCTTTCCATCTTAATACAAATGAGCTTCCCTTTCCTAATCCAGCTTTTAATTGTTCTGCCTTCTTCCTTAATCCGGTGTCTAATTAAGTTAACTGGCTATGGGTAAACTGGGGAGTAATACTGGTAGCATCCAAGATAATTTACATCTAGCCTACTTTAAAATTTCGAGCTATAGATTTTATAATTATATTGGAAAAATCGTTTCTTATTAATATAATTTGATGTGTAAAGCCTCTAAAACACGATCAATATCTTGACAAAAATCGTGATAATGGTAATTACTTACTAACCACATGACTTTCTTTGGTTTTATTTAATCTATTGAATAAACCACTATTAAAAGCGTTATTTCATTTTACTGTAATGGTTCCACCACCTGCTGGAGCAGGTGTAAAAGTGCTTTCAGATTCATTTTCTGCTTTAAAGGAATCCAAGGATTGGGCTTTATCTGCATACTAAAACATATTAGTAGCTGCGCTTTGAATATAATCATCAGAATAATTCTAATAGATTTTTAACAGTAGTCGTTATACCTACATAATACTTTGAACACACTTTCTATTCATAATATATTCAACATTTCTGAACACATTAAATTAATTATTTGTTGACATAGCTTCGTCATTATTTTGCAAATTTGTTCCATCCAATTGTGTTATATTCACTTTTGCATGAAAGTAGCTATCACTTGGGAGAATCCAAAATTCCACATCTTTTAAAATAAAATTATAATTGAATTGTTGAGATACATTCACATTGCTCTCTATGATTTCTGTATATTTATATCTGGTGGCAGGATCATCAATAATAGGTTTTTCAAATAATTCCCAATAAGAAGGAACATTTTGATTCACTGACATTATTAAGCAAACTTTAAAAGATTTTCAAACAGAAGAGGTAGATCCTCGATTGTCACTGAGGTCGTCAACAAGAGCATCACTGGCGATTTAGTTCAAGTCCCTCCCCTATAATCACTACATCCAATTAGCCTTTCCTCTGTTCATCAAGATGTTTATTGAAGTATATCTTATCATTTGAAACTATATCTTTTAGAGATTTAACTCTCATTGCCGTATTCCAATCTTTTCCGTATTCAATCGCTCTATTTTTCAGTAATTCCAGGCAATGTTTAATCATAGTGATATGCATGGAACAAACTTCATCTTTTATATTTTCTATGTAAGTCTTGAATAATTGAAAATCGACAATATTTAAAAGAGACTACCAATCCCGCTACCATACTGTCTTGTATACAATAATTGTTTCTTATTGATCAACATTTATTATTGATAAATTTTATTAAATAATTTTATTAAACTTCTTTCAAATCCAAAACACATTCAATATGCTCTCCATCCAGATCAATTAATCTATATTTGATCAGTTATAGTAATTGCCTTTCTATAGGAATCTCACAAAGAAGCGTTCCAGGTTCTGTTTTTGGGGAAAACCCCAGATCACAGTAGAGGTTGTATTCCCATTCACAATTGAACTATCTATCCGCTAACGAGCACTTCATATGTATTTTATCAACATTTCTTATAATATTACGAACTTTAGTGCCTTCATTATATTTCTACTTAGTTCAAACACAAATAAAATATAAAACATAGGTCACTATTAAGCCAAAATTTATAATACTCTTTCAAAATAATAACAAATTTTATTGTTGCTAGATTGAACGGTATACTGATGGGGCATCGATATAGGGATAAATTGAAATAACGAATTAAGAAATAATTTAAATCATCATCATCATACAACCCATTGGGAACAACGCTAACCCATTCATTCTTATTTTTTTTCCCTGTATTCAAACGTTTTGTTTTTAATTTGATCACTAATATTATATATTGAGTACCATAGTGTATATTGAGATAAAGCTATCTCATAATCAGTGTTTCGATCTTAGGTGATCGTAAGACTGTTCAATTTCACTAATAATAACAAAAATCATTTAGTAGAAAAGTATTTTTCTTCATAAAATTCAAATTCCAAGATAATTATTGTAAATAGTATTATAGTCATTTCTGTTAATAGTTTTATTTTGAATAATGAATCGAGTAGGTCAATGGCCTCACTTCTCACTTCGTCAGCTGGATTTCCAGCAGTTCATCATTTTCAGTTCATCCTTCAGAAGTTCGTCAGTTCATCAGCAGTTCATCATGAACTTTGAATTCTCTCAAAAGTTCATCATTTATCCCCAAATCAACATAAGCAATGAAATTTAGCTTATTCGGGGGTAAAACAGCTTGAATTAAGTGAGCTTGATTGCTTGCTTGTAAACTTAATGCATTGCTTAAAGATTGATCAAACTGTTCTCAAATTCATGTAATTTTCATGTAATTTATCAGTAATCATATTTATAGTTTTATCTTCTGCTTCAACTAATGGAGCACATAACCTTGATAATTTTTCAGGGGGAGGGGTATAGGGCCATGGAGGAACAAGGGTCAGCTCCCACAAGTTTTTTAGTAAAAAATTGTTATGGCACTTGGTATTAACCAAGTGACACATAGCAATCGCCAATTCTGTCGGTCTGTCTGTCTGTTGGTCCTGGTTTTGCTACTTTAGGCACTTCCAGGTAAGCTAAGACGATGAAATTTGGCAGGCATATTAGGGACGGGACCAGCTTAAATTAGAAATAGTCGTTTTCCCAATTTGACCATCTGGGAGGGGGGGGGGGTGGGGGGGGGCGGGTTAATTCGGAAAAAATAGAAAAAATGAAGTATTTTTAACTTATGAATGGGCGATGGGATCTTAACGAAATTTGATGTTTGGAATGATATTGTGTCTCAGAGCTCTTATTTTAAATCCCGACCGGATCTGATGACATTGGGGGAGTTGGAGGGGAGAAACCTAAAATCTTGGAAAACACTTAGAGTGGAGGGAACGGGATGAAACTTGATGGGAAAAATAAGCACAAGTCCCAGATACATGATTGGCATAATCGGATCGGATCCGCTCTCTTTGGGGTAGTTGGTGGGGGGGGGGGGTAATTCTGACAAATTAGAAAAAATGAGGTATTTTTAACTTACGAACGGGTGATCGGATCTCAATGAAATTTGATGTTTAGAAGGATATCGTGTCTTAGAGCTCTTATTTTAAATCCCGACCGGATCTGGTGACATTGGGGGGGGGGGAGTTGGGAGGGGGAAACCTAAAACTTGGAAAACACTTAGAGTGGAGGGATCGGGATGAAACTTGGTGGGAAAAATAAACACAAGTGCTAGATACATGATTGACATAACTGGAACGGATCCGCTCTCTTTGGGATAGTCTGGGGGGAAGGTTATTTCTGAAAAATTAGAAAAAATGAGGTATTTTTAACTTACGAACGGGTTATCGGATCTCAATGAAATTTGATATTTAGAAGGATATCGTGTCTCAAAGCTCTTATTTTAAATCCTGACTGGATCTGGTGACGTTGGGGGAAGTTTGGGGTGGGGGAACCTAAAATCATGGTAAACGCTTAGATTGAAGGGATCGGGAAAAAACTTGGTGGGAAAAACAAGCAGAAGTCTTACATACGTGATTTAAATAATTGGAATGGATCCGATCTATTTAGGGGGGGGGGGGTAATTCTAAAAAATAAGAAAAAATAACGTATTTTCAACTTACGAAGGAGTGATCAGATCTTCATGAAACTTCATATTTAGAAGGACCTCGTAGCTCAGATCTCTTATTTTAAATCTCAACCGGATCGAGGGTAATTGGGGGGGGGGCAGTTGGGGGGGACCGGAAATCTTAGAAATTACTTAAAGCGGTGAGATCAAGATGAAACTGGATAGGAAGAATAAAAATCTGTCTAAGATACGTGACTGACATAACCGGACCGGATCTGCTCTCTTTGATGGAATTGGAGGGGGTAATTTTGAAAATTGAGGTATTTGTAACTTACGAAAGGGTGACCAGATCTTAATGAAATTTGATATTTACAAGGATCTTGTGCTTTAAAGTTCTTATTTAAATTCCGACCAGATCCTGAGACGTTGGGGGGAGCTGGAGGGGGAAACCAGAATTCTTGGAAAATGTGAAAATTTGGGTATTTTTATCTTACGAATATATGATCGGATCTTAGTGAAATTTGGTTTTTAGAAAGAATTCATGTCTCAGAGCTCTTATTTCAAATCCCGACCAGATCGTTCGACACTGGGGGGAGTTGGAGGGGGAAATTTTGGAAAAACACTTGGAGTGTAGGAATCAGGATGAAGCTTGGTGGATAGAATAAGCAAATGTCCTTGACACGTGATTGACAGAATCGTACTGGACTCGCTCTCTTTGGGGGAGTTGGGCGGAGGGGTTCACTGATTTGGCGAGTTTGGTGTTTCTGGACTTGCTAGGACGATGGAAATTGATAGGCGTGTCAGGGAGCTGCACAATTTGACTTGTTAAAGTCGTTTTCCCAGATTCGACATCCTGGGGAGCTAAAGGGAGAGGAAAAATTAGAAAAAAATTAGGTATTAATAACTTACGAGTGGGTGATCGGATCTTAATGCATTTTGATATTTAGAAGGACATCGTGACTCAGAGCTCTTATTTTAAATCCTGACCGGCATTAAGCCTCTTATTTTCCTTTTTAAATCAATCTATTGATTCATAGAATTTTGTTAGAGCTCATACCATATGATCTCTTGGCTCTTAGCTCTTCTCGCATCGTCACAAGTGCCATATGAGCTCTTAGCCCTTGTTAATAAGTAGTTTTTTTTTGTTTTTTGAGGGGGGTCAGGCCATGGACGGAGATGGGTGAGTTGCCATAATTGTTGGAATAAAATATCGTTACAAACTTCCTTTTTTGGGGGAAGGGGAGGGCCATGCAGAGAAGGCCAGGGGTCAGCTCATTTAAGTTTTAAAATAAATAAAATTCATAAGCTTTTTCAGTGGGGTGGGGGTTTGGTTTATCTAATATTTAAACTATTTTCAAAACCCTCACCTAAAAACCTTATGTGCCCCCCCTCGGATATAATACACAACACTAGCCCCAGGGCTCTAGGGGGTTGTGTTGACCCTGGAGTTTTTGTTATCCAATCTCTTGACTCAATTTAACAAAATGACCATCACAAAAATCGATCGGATGGATTTGGGGCAAAAAGTATGATGGTTAGCAGCCCTCTAGTCCTTTTTGACTCTTAAGAAAGTAACTATAACTTTCAATTTTCAATAGACTGAGCCCTGACGAGGTTATATGATCATTCCTTCCATAAAAGCCTTATTTGCACCCAGTACATAATTTACAACACTTGCCTCTGGGTCCTGGGGGGCTGCATAAACGCCAGAATTTTTATCATATAATCTTTGGTCTATTTTTTGATAAAATGAAAATCTAAAAAATTTGATCAGACGTATTTGGGGAAGACGGTTTGTGGGAGGGGGCTAGTTTCCATCATATTACTTTGGACTACCAAAAAGGAAATGGGAATTTTAAATGTCGAGCCATTTGAGTCCCCTCCAAAGTCAATCTCTTCATAAAAACCTTAAATGCCTACTGGCATAATTTCTAACCTTCAGGCTTTAGGGAGGGAGGGTTTGTTGACTACTCTCCAATCACTTTTGACTCTTATAAAGGGCACTGGAAATTCCGATTTTCAATCGATTGAGTTCCCTCTGAATTTTAGGCTATCATCTATTCCATAAAAGCCTTATATGCCCTGGGCAAAACTGCCTTTGGGTTCTGGGGTAGGCTGTTTTATCCCTGGAGTTTTTTAAAAATATGATATTTGGTCAATTTTGAACAGAATAGCTTTATAAAAAACTCGATTGGACGCAATTGGGGAAAATAGAATTGGTGTGTGTGTGTGGGGGGGGGGGGGGTAGTTGCCATTGGATCACTCTTGACTCTTGAAAAAGGAAGCTAGAACTCTGAATATCTAATAATTAGAGTCCCCTCCGAAGTTTATACAACCAATTTCCCCATAAAACTTTATATGATTTGGAGGCTTAACTTACACTTGCCTCTGGGTTCTGGGGTGGGCTGTGTTATCTCTGGAGTGTTTGTTATATGATTTTCGGGCAATTCTGAACAAAATAGCTATCTAAAAATTATATTCGACGCATTAGGGAAAATAGGGTTGTTGGGGAGGGGGGCTAGTTGCCATCGGATCACTTTTTACTCTTAAAACGGGAGCTAGAACTTGGAATATCTAATCATTTGAGTCCCCTCCAAAGTTATACAACCACCTCCCCCATAAAATCTCAGGGGGGGGGGGTATTTTGGCTTTGAAGTTTTCTTTATTTGATCTTTTGACTATTTCAAAGAAAATTGCTATCTCAAAACCATTAGACCTGCTAAAGGAAAAGAGGGGGTAGAGGGGGGGGGGTAGATGTTCAAAATCACTTTTGACTCTTAAAAAGGTATCTGGAACTTTCAATTACCATTCAAATGAGCTACTTCTGAACCTCTGTGATAAAGCTTATAACACTTCCCCTAGGCTCTGGGGGGACATTATAAATCCTAATTTACAGTCGAATGAGCCGCCTACGAAGTTTGGACTACCATCCTGTCCATAAAAACCATATGTGCCTCTGGGGCACAATTTACAAGAGTTGCCCCCAGGTTGTGGCGGGCAGTGTCATCAAAGGAGTCAGGCAATCAGATTGGATGCTCTCTCTCTGAAGTTTATACAAGCGTCGCCTATATTAAGAACCATATAAGGCCCCAGGGCACAACTTACAAGACCTGCTTCCAGGTCTTAGGGGGGGGGGTTGATACTGCAGCTTTCGTCATATGATCTTTGAACTGTTTTCAACAAAATGGCCGTTTCAAAACTGTTATTTGATGTATTTGAGGAAAAGTGTTTTTTTTTTTTTGGGGGGGGGGGTAGTTGCCTTCCAATCTCTTTTGACTCTTAAAAAGGTAACTAGAACTTTCAATTTCCAATCAAATGAGCCCTCTCTGAAGTTCATACAAGCATCCATTCTGTATGAACCATAGATGCCCCTAGGGTATAACTTACAATGCCTGCCCCCAAACCCTGGGTGGGGGGGGGGGGGGTGGTGACCCTGGACTTTTTGTTACATGAATTTTTGAATATTCCTAAAAATGGCTATCTCAAAATTTGGGGGAAACAGAGCATACGGAGGGAGGGCTACTTGCCTGCCAATCACTTTTGACTCTTAAAAAGGGCACTAGAACTATGAGTTAATAATCAAATGAGTTCCCTCTGTGGTTTATACAATGATCTCTTTCACATGAAGTGCCTCTGTGAAAATAATAATAATAAACAATAAAACATTGTAGCTGTTTAATGAACTTTACCATAGGCAATGCTATAGTGTTGCCTCTAATTGTTCTGCTGAGAATACTGAATATAAAAAACTAGCTTATGTTAAATGAATTAAAACTGTGAATAATGATAGCCTAGAAGGAGAGGTATCCAGATAGCTAAGAAACATACTTACCTTTACAATTAGAATTTCATCCTGAATCCATTGGCATTTGTTTCTGTTGCAAGTTCAATTTTAACTCAACCAAACTTAAACTAAGCTATCCTTTCTAACCTTACCTAGATAAATAGCCCATATATTTATTGATTCTCAATTTTGGTAAAATTAATTATAGTTAAGTTTTAACAAGATTGATGCAAACGCAAGTATAGAATCTGTATCTAAAATAAGAGAAAAGGTGTCATCTTTGAGGGTCTGTTTAATCTCCTTGAAATCCAACTGATTGATGAATCTGGTTTTTGCACTCGAGATTCTCCTTTTTAATCTGCCCTCTGACAATTACCTCTGTCAAACAATTTCACAATCAACTTGTTTCAGGGAAGGTCAAGCTTCCAACACTACTGATCTGCTTAATCTCAGTAATCCTGACCTTTTTATTAAGAATATAATAACCACACCCAATGATAATAGCAACCATGTTGTAATTATTTCAGAGTTATGTTTGCCTACTCCCCTCTCCCAAGCAACAAAAATACACCAATTACAAACTAGTCTCCAAAATACCAATGTCAATTGAGAACAGCTTATCATCAATGATATTGATGAGAGTTGGTCTAATGTAAAAACTGTAATTTTGCATGCTGAAAAGTAGCACACCCAAATTTTTTGGGCTAAATAGGCCAAAAATCTATTTTTATTTAAGAATTAAAACAAGTAAGCTAATTAATAGAAAACATCAAGCATGGAATTGTTACAGGAAAAAGAAAACCTCAGAAAATTATCAACTCTTCAAAACTTTTTGAAACCAGAAAAGCAACGTTATCAAGCAATTGAAGAGAATGTTTCAGGAACAATTGGCAGAGGATGCTAGGGACAATCCTAAATCTTTCTGGCATTATGCCTCTCAAAAATGTCATAGTAGATGCATAGTCCCTGATATGCTAAATGATAGTCAACCAGTTACTGATTCTGAGCCAAAATTTTCAACCAACTATTTGCATCTGTTTTCTCCTCCACTTCCAGTATTATTTTCCCCCACCTCCTATATATGATGTATCACATAATGTGGAACCTAATCTGATTAACAATACAATAATACTAAAGGAACGTATGTTCCTCAAAATGAATAAATCCCCTGTTCCAGACTGCATTCCTCAATGAATATCAAACAGTTTTGTATCATCCTCTTTCCTTACTGTTAAATTTTTCTAGACTACCTCTGTATTGGAAAACCTTCCATATCATTCCAATATTTAAGAAAGGTAGAAAGGACCTTGCTGAAAATTACCAACCTATTTGCATTACATCAGTAGTTGTTAAGGCTCTTGAAAGAATTATCAATTCTGCAGTTAATAGACATCTTCAAGCAAATGAACTCTTGCGCAGCTCACAGCATAGCTTTTGTTCTGGAGATCTGTTGATACCAGTCTCCATGAATCATAAGACTGTATCACTAAGTTACAGATCAGCACAGTGCACCTGGTAACTAAAGAATCCAGAACACAACTCAAACTGTCAACTCTGGAGCTCAACAAGGAGAAATCCTTAGATTGCTCCAAGCTGCAATTTCAGGTATAGGGCCTAAAATTGAATTTGCAATGGAAACAAATTTGATATTTGGATTCTGGACGAAATTCTTATTTTAGAGGTAAGCTTGTTTCTTTGCTATCTGAATAGGCTACTCTGTTAATCAAGTTGTTAACAAAAAGAAACATGGCCATCTGAGTAAGTAAACAAGCTTAAAGCAATCTAAAAATGCATATCTTTTTTTTCTGGCAAATACCTTCTGGAGAACCACCATTCTTAAACTTAAACACCTAAAAATAGCTAAAGGGTAGAATAGCAGGCTTACTTGACAATAACTTCCTAGGCTATTTGTGATTTAAAGAACAAATATCAAGCAATAGAAGTTACAATTTTACAATCAGAAGACAATAAGCTTTCTGTTAACATTTGAATAAAATTATAACACTGAAAGGATATATACATCAAAATAGAATAATAGGTGTTTCCAAAACAGGGTTTCCTAGGTAAGTCAATAAAATAATAATTTCATGTGTTTAGTCTTGAATAATTTAAATAAAAACTATGTTGATGCATAGCTTAAATTTCCAGCTATTCATTGATATATCAAATTCTTCTCAGTTCCTCTTTGGTGAGGGTTCAGGTTTTACATTTTTGCTCAATTGTATACTGATTTTTTATCCTATATAGGCCTAAGATCAACTCTGGCCCTATATTTAGCTTAGTTACATAAGTTACTGCCAAGGATAGAAAGTAGCACCTCATGTACAACTTGGCCCAATTTTTTTGAATTTTTTTTTTTCTGTAAGCATGAACTATTCCTGTAGTATGGTATTATTCTGTATACTGTTGTTGCTGCAGAGAAAATACACTCTGCACCACCAAACTAATATTTAAATAATTATCAATAGCACACTTATTAAATATCAAATCACTTTTTTCCCTCTCTCTCTCCTCTCATGACTAGTAACAGGCAAACATCATATTGGTACAATGAAAACTACAACCAATTGGAAATACTGTCAAAGACAAGAATATTCCCAATACCTCTAATATATATATATTTCTTTATCTTTTCTAACAACTAAAACTGAAAAACTAGGGGGGGTGGGGTGGACATCTTCAGACCTAATGAGTCAATTTTTCTGATTAGGATATTTCTCTCAATTACGGAATGGAGACATTCTGAAATGATGTGGTCAATTGTTTCATTGATATTGTATACTGCTACAAAACAAACATGACTAGCTATCTGAAAGATGGTAGAAAGCTTAGTATAATCTAGTCATTGCATGTCCAGTTCTCAGACAGAAAATAGTGTTTATGATTTTCCTATTTGGGTGAATGAAGTGATAGAGGATACAATGCCCAGCTAAAGACAAAACATATATATCTGTAGCTCCAATACAGGTTCTATTAATTCTCAAAAAAAAAAGTTGAAGCAGAAATTATTAACTTTGAGGTTTCATTTACCATTGAAGCAACATTCCAAGAAATAGGGTAGTGAATAACCTTTTTTGTAATACTGTTGCCCTTAATCATTACATGAGAAGGAACCCAAATCATTATAAGTTGAAAAGCCAGGGAAGACATTATTTTCAAATCTTTGTTGTAAAAGTAAAATGATTAGAATGACTCTTCCTTGCCTCTTTTTCAGATCAAAAAGAACACATTTAGAATCAGAGAGGATAACAAAAGTACTTGATCTAGCCTTCAGTAAAGTATCCAGTGCTTTTTGGAGAGAAAGACATTCTAAATGGAAAATAGGGATTCTACCTGAAACTCCAATTCTAAATTTAAGTCTTAGTTGAAGTTGAGTGATGAAATTGATTTTCACAAACATCTTCATGATATGAACTGTTGTTATTTTTTGATAATTTGTCATTTTTAAGAGCTCAAAAAGTGCTCAAATTTGAGTTTACAGTACAAGCAATTATTATATTCATAAATAGCATAAAAAAGGCATCAAATGCTGAGTTTACTTTATTGGTAAGTCAGTTATATGAACTGCTATAATTTTACCAAATTTTTAACATTGAAGAAATGCACATAAGTTCCTAAATTCTTTGGTGTAATTAGAATATGGGAATGCTGACTGATAGAAATTCAATGCAATAGTAATAGCAATAATGTTAAAGGGACTCTTGGGTGGGTTGAATCCCATAGAGGATGGTGAAGACTCAAATCACTGATGATTGGTTTGAGTTAAGGTCTAATAGTTTATTGAAGATGGATTTTTGAAAAAAAAGTTTATGTATATACATATTAACAACTGACAGAGGAGGTTGTTTATCAATCTCAACCTTTGTACCAATGCTTCCATAGATGATTAGAAGTCAACATTAACCACCAAGCTAATCTTATCATTTCTCATAAGTGTTGAAAGGCCTTCAATATTTTGAGAAGTGAGACTAGAATTCCTATCTTTACTATGTAGCCTATTGAATAACTTTTAACATTAAATTTTTGACCAGAGAACAGATGTGATTCTTGGATGTAAACACTTTCTGGGGATTTAATATCAGAAAACATTTTAAGCTTAACCAGACAATCCATGGGTAAACCTTTTGTGTTCAATTGAACTAATGCCATTATATACAGCATTTTGTCTTTGAAACTAAACATTATTTGGTTTTGGAATAAGTGACAGCACACTTGTATTTATTTTTAGCATTCCCAAAATAATTTTATCAGGGAAATCCTTTTTCAAAAAATAATAGAATTAGCTCATCAGATGAATCTAACTTTCTTTAGCTCCAACACCTTGTTCAGGACTGATTGTTTGTTAATCTTCAAACAATGTTCACCAGTAATTGTGGCAACCAAAGTTGTACTCTTTGGGAAATCTTTAATTAGCTTTCTTACAAGCATTACTCATTTCATAATTAGACTAAGAGAATGTCTAAAGGAACCAGACTGAAATATATTTAGATTTTCTTACCTTCTTCTTCTTTTTCAGCAGACAGGGGCTTTTCAGTAAATACTATTCAGCCCTTTTTCTTTTGACTCACTCTGTGAGATGTACAGGGCTATGGAGCTGGTTTGTCTTATATAATTTGTATCTGCTCAGATTTCTTGTAGTATATCTTTTGATACTAGAAGTTGGAGCATAAGAGAATATATATTGAGTTCTGTGCTCTGTGTCTGAGTATGGTCAGCAAGACTCTTGGCTTTTAGTGGAATTTTGAGGCATTTGAAGCATTCTAACGTTTTACATTGCAGGATTTACTGTGCAGAAGTCAGCATAATAAATTCATTCATACATTCATTCATCGTAATACATGATCTATTGTTTCATTAGGCTATTAAGATTGCATGACCTGCAAAGGGGGAGGAGGGAACTTCATCATTTGAATTAGAGATCTGATATAAAAATGCCTGAAAATTTAGCCCATTTGAACCTGGCCAAATTCTACGATAAATCTTGGAAAAGTGCTTACTGGGGAAAGGTGATAGGTTGGATCCTTGTTATTTTCTACCAAACTCGCCTTTATTTTTCTTCTGTTTCTTCTGTGTGACTAGGAGCAGCGTGTCCACTTCATAATTTATTAAATCCCTAAAAGGCTGGTGGCAAATCCAAATTCGCAATGCCAGAATCCCTAAAGGTTTTCCCATTTTTTGACTTCATTTCCCATTTTTTGACTTCAAATCACAAGTAAAGCCTCGTTATGCTGACTGAAGTGTTAGCATCGCATTGAGTGATGTCTATTTATTCAAAACCCAAGCACCTATAAAAAATAGCATCAATAAGCTGGGGGTAAATAAACAATGCACACACTAAGCAATTTGTAAGCAAGCAATACTGCATCTTTCTTTCTTGTTTTCTTCTCCAAGATAGTGCTTGCGAGGTCACATGTCGGATCGTGTTGGGGGCTTTACGACATGTTCTCTTTTCTGGTGCGTTGCGGTTTGAGGTTGGTGGTCGCCGGCCGCGAGTACATGGTGCCCCTGACAGGTGATGTGTCTACCGCGGTAGGCCCTACTGTGGAAGGCTCAGCTAATGTAGACTTTGCTGGCGAAAGCCCCACCGGGGACGATCCAATGACTGTCGATGGAGGTGGTAGAGCTGGGGTTTTCTCACTTTTGCTGGTGACGTTATCTGTTATCTGTTCGCTTTCAGTGTGGGGTGTTTGGGGATCATCGGCTCTGTGGCCGGCCATGCCAGTAGTGTATGAGTGGCTGTGCGAGGATGGTTGTCTGGATATGTGAATCCTGTTCCTTCTTAGTCTTGAGCCATCAATTATTTCAACGATGTAAGATCGCGGGTTGCTATGCCGTGCGGTTATCTTTCCCTTTGTCCATGTGTCATTCGGTTTTCGTTGGATTAAAACAGTATTTTCAACCTCAAATTCAGGAAGAGGTTTCGCAAATTTGTCATGATGGGATTTCTGGTGTCCCTGCAAGACATTTCGATTATAGAGGAAGTCCGACTAGGTGACGACCTTTGGTTTCAGGTGTTGGTACGTAGAGGGTAGGGAGGATCTAAGCTGTCGACTCTGAGGTAGCTGTGCGGGTGTGGCGAAGTTGTCTACCGGGCTGTTACGGTACTCTAGGAGAGCTATGTACGGTCGTTACCGCTATCCTTTGATTTTGACAGGATTCTTTTACATGAGAAGTAATAGCAGTATTATTCTTGTATTGTTAAATGAAGTAACAACACTTGCAGCAATATTATCCATTATTATTATCTATTATCATTATTATTATCATTATTATTATCCATTATTAGCATCTACATGTTGCCTTTTGGTCCATCGTTTGCTAGTGTCCGTTGATGGTAGTTCAATAGTTTTTTGTTTTCTTGCAAATCATGGATGTTGGTGAATGAATCACTTTTTTGGTTGTCGGTTATTTGACCTTAATTCTCCTAATTTTGCTTTTATTGAATTTTATTCTTCTTTTAATTTTCATTGGTTTGTTTTTCATTATGACTCTCCACGTTAGTTTATAGCATTTTCTTCGTCCCTTTTTGAGATTTTTCTTAAACATTTTGTTTGCAATGAAGAAGAGAGGCAGTAGTTATCTTTAACAGATCTTCCATCTTCGTTGTACATATAATATAGATTCTCGACAGCATGGGTCGTGGTTAAAGGGTAACCGTTGCTAGGACCTCTAGATAAAGTCAAATAAATAAAAATCAAATATTAGGCTCACGAATTTTCATTTTTTGTCTTATGTTTCCAAGATTGCACGCTTGTTTTTAACTGCGTAAAACTTGCGACAATACAACATTCTTCGCTGTCCCATTGTCTGTACATATAAATAGATTGTCAGGTTTACCGACTCTTGAACATGCAACATATAATTATCCATGGGAAAAACAATCCGTATTCAGATCTATACGTCATTATTCTAATGATTGCCCTTGAGCTTTGTTGATGGTGATTACTAATCAAACATTCCCCGTGTCCCCATCGTCAATTATATATCCCCCCTGGCGTCCCCGTTGTAGTTGTGTCCCAGTCGTCATTTATAGTCGACAAACATGACGTCAGTCAACACATACGTCCCAGTCGTCATTTGTGTCCCGGTGTCCCAGTCTGTAATTTCTCTTTGAGTGTCCCAGTCGTCATTTATATTCCCTGTGTCCTGGTCTGTATATACATTCTTTTTGAATTGATATATGATGAAATAATTTTTTGTTTATTTCCTTTTTAGTTTCTTTTTGGTTTTTACCTTTTTTTAGCCTTTTTAGCTTTTTTTGTAGTTTTCATCTTTTTTAGTTTTTTTAATTTTTTTTTTAGTTTTCTTTTTCTCCTTTATTTTTCAGTTTTTTTCCTTTTTCTAGTTTTTTTTTCTTTTTCAGTTTTCTTTTCTTTTTACCTTTTTTCCTTTTCTAGTTTTTGCCTTTTTTAGTTTTTTTCTTCTTTTGTATTAATGCTAAAGCCAAGGTTCGAACCTGGAACCTCTCTGACCTGGTACCTGGAACACAACGCTTTACCAACTCAGCTACTTCGGCTTGAATACAATTACCTTTTTTATTTTTTTTTTTAGTTTTCTTTTTCTCCTTTATTTTTCATTTTTTTTCCTTTTTTTAGTTTTTTCTTTTCAGTTTTTAGTTTTTTTCATTAGTTTTTTTTTGTAGTTTTTACCTTTTTTTTTAGTTTCCTAGTTGGTGGGGGCGCTTCGCGCCATATTAGTTACGCGCCATTGTAGTTGTGTCCCTATGT